>NC_137003.1:3365105-3453864 GCF_032717465.1 Coenobita brevimanus
TCCTTTCTCCTCTCTTCTCTCCCTCCCACACCTCTCTTCTTCTACCTCCCTCCCTCCCCTCATCTTGTATCTTCACCTCTCATCTCTCTTTCTACTTCCTTCTCCCTTAGCCCTCTTAATCTCCCTGCCCTCCCCTCCTACCTCTCATTTTTCATCAACCTTCCTGTCTTCTTCTCTCCCCACTCACCTCTCTTTCCTCCTCTCCCTTTCTCCCTCTCCTCCTTTCTCTCCTCACCAACAGTCAGCCATAACCACCTCAGCTGACACTATAACAAAATCTCGCACTTTTCTCCCTCTTCCCATCTTTTATATCCATTTTTCTCCTTCCCTCTCCCCTCTGGTACTCATTTTTCTTTCCACGTGTTCCTCTCTCTCTCTCTCTCTCTCTCTCTCTCTCTCTCTCTCTCTCTCTCTCTCTCTCTCTCATGTCCACTTAGCCTTAATGACTCAGAACCACACACTCATTAATTATACAAATCACATTTTTCCCATAACTGGTAATTGTGTCAGTAATGAAGGTATTTAGCGGGACCGACAGTCTTGTTAACACTTTCAATGACGTAGTTTTTTATATATTTCCTGCTCTAGTATTCTATTCAAGACGATTTTATTCAGCACAAAGTGAGTCATAGGAGCCTGAGAGTGTTAATATCCTTTTGTACGTTACTAAGGCAAGTTGTATCGATTTTAAAATGATACGGCTAAACAATGGACAAAGGAATATTTCTCTGTAACGAAGAATAAATAACTGAGGAAAAGGTGTTGCGAAATATCCTGAAAACTGTGGATGATCAAACCCCGCGAGCGCTGAACAAAGATGGCGTCCGTTTGTTATTGTTTTGGTTCCCCTTTTCTGTGATTAATTTAAAGGGGTCACTGTGGTGTTTTATGCTGCTTGTGAGGGGACGCGGACTGGGGCTTACATTATAGATAACAGAGGGTGCGTAGGGAGGTGAGTGAGGGAGGAGAGGAGGTAAAAAAACAAAAAAAGGAAAAAAGGTAAAAGAAAAGAATAAGCAAGGGAGAGGAAAAATGGCTAGATACTTCGAAAGGAGAAAATGGCAGAGGGAGACGCGAAATAAGAGGGAGAGAGAGAGAGAGAGAGAGAGAGAGAGAGAGGAGGTAAAGACACGTGTCACACCCAAGAACGACGACAACTGGATTTCTTTAACACTTCACTACCGTACGACTCTGTCTCTCATCACCTATACAGTCCGTTCCCTGGTGCCCAACAGTGCTCTCCTCCACAAATATAAGGCGTCTCACACCCTCACCTCACCAAACCGTCAATACTGAATAATATTAGAGCTTTGTGCCGTTTTCTGTGCGGCGTAGCAGGCTGTGTAGCGCCTCCGCCTCAGCGATTTAGTTTGCATATTAAACCTTGCCATTTATTTATTTGTTTATAGTTAGTGTTAGCACCATTAACTTAGCGATTTATTTTGCCTATTAAACTCTAACTTTCTTTTTCACGTATATTTTTATCGTGTTAATATGGACCTTAGTTTTGATCAGTGCCATACATGAGGCTACTGGGTGTATTGTGCAGAATGAATGGCTAAGGTGTACTGGGTGTATTGTGCAGAATGAATGGCTAAGGTGTACTGGGTGTATTGTGCAGAATGAATGGCTAAGGTGTACTGGGGGTAATGTTGCAGAATGAATGGCTAAGGTGTACTGGGTGTATTGTGCAGAATGAATGGCTAAGGTGTACTGGGTGTATTGTGCAGAATGAATGGCTAAGGTGTACTGGGTGTATTGTGCAGAATGAATGGCTAAGGTGTACTGGGTGTATTGTGCAGAATGAATGGCTAAGGTGTACTGGGTGTATTGTGCAGAATGAATGGCTAAGGTGTACTGGGGTGTATTGTGCAGAATGAATGGCTAAGGTGTACTGGGGTGTATTGTGCAGAATGAATGGCTAAGGTGTACTGGGGTGTATTGTGCAGAATTAATCGCAAAGGTGTACTGGGTGTACTGTGCAGAATGAATCGCTAAGGTGTACTGGGGTGTACTGTGCGGAATGAATCGCTAAGGAAGTGGTGTTAGCAAGTGTCCAGATACATTTAGAATACGTTGGTGTGTCATTGGGGTCAGGTGTGGTGGTGTTAGTGCTGGTGTTTGGATGACGGCTGGCTGGGTCTGGTGTGGTGGTGTTAGTGCTGGTGTTTTGATGACGGCTGGCTGGGTCTGGTGTGGTGGTGTTAGTGCTGGTGTTTGGATGACGGCTGGCTGGGTCTGGTGTGGTGGTGTTAGTGCTGGTGTTTGGATGACGGCTGGCTGGGTCTGGTGTGGTGGTGTTAGTGCTGGTGTTTTGATGACGGCTGGCTGGGTCTGGTGTGGTGGTGTTAGTGCTGGTGTTTTGATGACGGCTGGCTGGGTCTGGTGTGGTGGTGTTAGTGCTGGTGTTTGGATGACGGCTGGCTGGGTCTGGTGTGGTGATGTTAGTGCTGGTGTTTTGATGACGGCTGGCTGGGTCTGGTGTGGTGGTGTTAGTGCTGGTGTTTTGATGACGGCTGGCTGGGTCTGGTGTGGTGGTGTTAGTGCTGGTGTTTGGATGACGGCTGGCTGGGTCTGGTGTGGTGGTGTTAGTGCTGGTGTTTGGATGACGGCTGGCTGGGTCTGGTGTGGTGGTGTTAGTGCTGGTGTTTGGATGACGGCTGGCTGGGTCTGGTGTGGTGGTGTTAGTGCTGGTGTTTTGATGACGGCTGGCTGGGTCTGGTGTGGTGGTGTTAGTGCTGGTGTTTGGATGACGGCTGGCTGGGTCTGGTGTGGTGATGTTAGTGCTGGTGTTTTGATGACGGCTGGCTGGGTCTGGTGTGGTGGTGTTAGTGCTGGTGTTTTGATGACGGCTGGCTGGGTCTGGTGTGGTGGTGTTAGTGCTGGTGTTTGGATGACGGCTGGCTGGGTCTGGTGTGGTGGTGTTAGTGCTGGTGTTTTGATGACGGCTGGCTGGGTCTGGTGTGGTGGTGTTAGTGCTGGTGTTTGGATGACGGCTGGCTGGGTCTGGTGGAAGCTTAGTTCAGAGAGAGAGAGAGAGAGAGAGAGAGTAGTATAGTTTGCAAAGCACTCCGGGAAATTGATACGACTGAGGAAAACTTTACAGGACTGCTGGAAATGAGTCCTGCATTAAATTACGTCCAGCCAATTGCACAAAGTTCTGTACGGTTTTTATGGCGTTTGAAGGAAATGGAAGACTTGCTGGTGTTTTTATCTTCCTGTACTCTCTCTCTCTCTCTCTCTCTCTCTCTCTCAGTATAAAGTCCATTTCATATTTTTTCGTTTTGGTTAAAGACACAATTATAAATATTTTTCGGTTACTGCTGATATTCTCTTTGTTGATGACCTAGGTGTAGACCATCATCATCATTACATCGTCATCATCATCCTCATTATCATTATAGCCGTATTTCCCACTAATACATGATATGGTATGGATCCAGCAATCAGTAAAAGTGACGCACCTATGCAGTGAAATTGGGGTTCTATGACCGTAGAGGTTTTACCCTTGAACGAATCAATGGACACCATGGATAGTCCTTGTATAATTCCTTTTCCTCCGCCCCTCCTGTCTCTTTCCTCCACCCCTCCTGTTTCTTCCTTCCACCCCTCCTGTCTCTTCCCTCTACCCCTCCTGTCTCTTTCCTCCACCCCTCCTGTCTCTTTCCTCAATCCCTCCTGTCTCTCCCCTCCGTCCTTCCTGCTCTTCCTTCCACCCCGACACACACACTTTTTCAATGCTGCTCTTCACCTCCCCTTTCCACATCCCATTTTTGCTGATTGGACTAATCTGACGCGTGGCCGCCCCACAGATTATGTCAATTGAGAGAGAGAGAGAGAGAGAGAGTGAGTGCCAATACGTTTTGGTGCTGAAAGCTAAATCAAAGGCATTTTACCGATACCTGGAGGGAAGGGAAGGTGATCACGGCAAGGGAGATGGTGGGGACGGACAGGATGGGAGCTGAAGACAGGGAAGGACAGGGTAGGGAGGGGGAAGGAAGGGAAGGACAGGGTAGAATATGACAGGGCAGGGCAGGGTAGCGAGGGACAGGGTTTAGTAGGGCAGGGCAAGATAGGGTAAGGAAGGGCAGATTAAGGCTGGACATGGCAAGGCAGAGTAAGGAAGGGCAGGGCAGGGCAGGGCAGGGCAGAAATCATCAGAATGTGTGTGTCGGCCTTGAGAGGGGGGAGGAATGTGAAATAATCCTACATATGTCTTGCTTATTTAATCTCTCTCTCTCTCTCTCTCTCTCTCTCTCTCTCTCTCAGTTCTCGTTTGCTTTTTTCTTTCTTTTCATGTCTACGCTGTTCTTTCCGTCGTCTTGTGTTTATGTTCATTATTTTGTTTTTCTTACTTTGTATCTTTTCCTTGCCTGCCTACAGCCTTTCTTTCTTTCTTCCTCTCTTTCTTGCATTCTGTCTTTTCTGACAACTGATATCTTCCCATGTTCCTTGTCTTTGTCTTTGTTCGTACTGCTGATTATTGTCTTTTTATATATTTTTCTTAATTTTTGTCTTCATACTTTTGGCAATAAATAACGGAATAAAAATGATAAAGAAAACAGCGACAATCGATGGCATTAGACAGTCAGTATTACCGCTGTCAGTAGGATGATATTTTGTTATTGTTTACCGACAGTGTGGCCAGACGTGTTTATTACCTGTGTGTGAGGCAGGTGTTGTGTGTGAGGCAGGTGTTGTGTGTGAGGCAGGCGTTGTGTGAGGCAGGTGGTGTTAGGCAGCGGGTACAGGCAGTCTCCATTACCCCCTTCACACTGACTTGTGGCCTCTTTGGAAAGGAAGTCCTGTTGCCTTTAATTTATTCTGTTGAGCTTCGTAACTTCTCTTGGTGAAGTAATTTGTGTTTACTCTCACCTACTTGTCTAACAGGTGGCAGAAGGGCTTGTTACGTGGCCCAGTTTACACACACACACACACACACACACACACACACAGTTACCTGGTGTTATGCGGATAAACTCCCCAGGTGCACCCACAGCAGCCAAAGGGTTAAATGTCCGCCCCTGGGTGGTACTGAACCCCGGTTACAAGGATTGGTAGACCCATACGCTACCCACCCGACCACCGGAGGCTCCGATACCCGTATGAATAACATAAATGAATAACTTAACTGACAGAGCGTCATCAATATACAATAATTTCAGTGCATAATAAAATGTTGTCTTTGCATTGTATTAAGCCAAACGAATGGAGTACTAAACGTTACACTGTTTTTATGGACACATTATATGGCTGTGTATTACCTCCAGGTGAGTTTGTCTTTATGTTACCTGCTTTACAATTATCGTTCACTTCCCCTCCCTGATAAATCACTTGTCTATTGTACTAAACAATTTGAAACGGCAGTTGATGTGTAATGTAGTTCCCGGATATTATCGCTCACCCCCACCATCAGTAAGGCCGCTTTTACACGATGCCACTGGTGGCCGCAATTAGTTGCCTCCCATAGTTTTCAATGGAGCCTTTCATACGAGGCCACTGCGGTTGCCCGGCCGGCAACCAGCTCCCGGCGGTGGCTCGCTCGCGCAACTAGTGTCCGCCACTGACGGTTGCTGCCACTCGCTGTAAAGCATTTTTTGAAATCGGAATTTTCATTCGCCTACACTAGTTGCCGGCCCCTTCACACTGGGCCACCAGTGGCGGCCACCGTTGGAGGCCACCAGTGGCCGCGTGTGAAAGGGGCTAAACCTTATCAATCTGAAACGCCAGTGGTTTATAATGTCATTTCCATAGAATTTTGTTCACCGAGTTATCAGTAAGACCCGTTTTATTATTATTATTATTATTATTATTATTAGTAACTAATTTTATTTGTAGTAGTAGTAGTAGTAGCAATAATAGTAGTGGTAATTAATACGACGACGACGATGATATTATTATTATTATTATTATTATTATAAGTGAAACTGCCACGGTAAGTACGCATACCATCTCAAAATGATAGTCCTAACCAGAAAGACAAAATACATATCAATCTCGTATCGTTTCGTTCAGCATATTGTCAGTAAAACAGGTAACATTATGAAGCATTGTGACACGCCAATAACGTAACAACCCCTGCCAATTCCCTGTGGCTGTAATTAATGAGTGTTAATGAGAGTAGTCAGGCCATAAGTTGCCTGGGAAATGTGACCCATATTGGTCGGGGGGGGGGGCGAGGTGTGTGTGTGTGTGTGTGTGTGTGTGTGTGTGTATGTGTGTGTGTGTGTGTGATAGTACATGACGACAGCAAAACACACACACACGCACACAAGGCATAGCACATTTGTGTATTCTCTGTCCTTCTCTCCACTTCATTTTGCCTGTCCATTCCTTCTCTGTCTAATGCTTAGTCTATCCGTCTATCCATCCATCCATTCATCATTCATTTATCTATTCATCCACCCATCCTTCCGTCTGTTTGTCTCTCTGTATCTATCTATCTATCTATCAATGTTTATCTATCTGTATTTATATCTATTTCTGCATAGTTGTTAGTCAGTCTATATATCTATCTATCTGTGTCTGTTTATATGTACACCTGTCCATCCATGCATTCATCCATCCATCTATCTATCCATCTATCCACTAAGTTCATCTATCTATCCATTTATCTATCTACCTACCTCTCCCTCCCTCCCTCCCTCCCTCGCTATCTTGTCACCTCTTCACCCTTCCTACTCACAAGTTTTGTTTACTGTGTCAACTGGAACTTCTCTCCTCTCCCTCACTCCTCGTCTTCTCTCCCCACTTTCTTCTCTCATCTCTCCGTTTCAATCCCTCTCCATTATTGCTCTCTTCCTCCCCTCTCCTTCCTTCCTTCCATATTCTCCCCCTTATTCTTCTCTTCCTCTCCTTTCCTTTCTCCTCCCCTCCTTTGCTCCCTTTTCTTTCCTCTCCCTCCTTCCTCCCTTCTCTCGTTCCCTCCTCTCCCTCCTCCCTCTTCTTCCCTCCTCCTCCTCCTCCCTCTTCTTCCCTCCTCCTCCTCTTCCTCCTCCTCGCCAGACCCAATATTCGAGGAGTGCAGATTCTTTCTGTATTCACCTCCAAACTGTCATGGCGGAGGAAAACTGGGTCACACCTCATCTCACCTCACTTCACCTCACCTTACCTCACTTCACCTCACCTCACCTCACTTCACCTCACCTCACCTCACTTCACCTCACCTCACCTTACCTCACCTCACCTTACCTCACCTCACTTCACCTCACCTCACCTCACTTCACCTCACCTCACCTCACTTCACCTCACCTCACCTTACCTCACCTCACCTCACTTCACCTCACCTCACCTCACTTCACCTCACTTCACCTCACTTCACCTCACCTCACCTCACTTCACCTCACCTCACCTCACTTCACCTCACCTCACCTCACCTCACCTCACCTCACTTCACCTCACCTCACCTCACCTCACCTCACTTCACCTCACCTCACCTCACTTCACCTCACCTCACCTCACTTCACCTCACCTCACCTCACCTCACCTCACCTCACTTCACCTCACCTCACCTCTCATGTCCCGTTACCTCACCAATCACGTCCACTCACCTCACTCTTCACCCTCATTTCAGTTCGTCTCATGTTTCATTCAATATGTTTTTCCTTGAAGGAGAGAGGAGAGTGGTGAATTGGATAAAATGTGTGTGTGTGTGTGTGTGTGTGTGTGTGTGTGTGTGTGTGTAGGTGAGTGGCAGAATAATACTAATTTTACATCCCTGCCACAGCACTTCTTCGTGACTAGCATCGTATTCTAGTGCTTATTCGTCCCCAGCACTCAAGCTGAAGGGATGGCAATTTTAGGCCAAGTACAAGTGAAGAGAGTATAGCGAAGGGTCTAAAAACTGACCATTAAAATGGATAGGAAATATTTATCGCTATATTCTGCTATGCTTTATTTATTTATTTATTTATTTATGCTTCAGTTGGACTATTTTATTAAGATTAGGGCTCGTATTCTTGTCGGTTGAGGAAGCACCCTAACACCTTTTTCTAAGCGATTTATTTTGTTACTTACACCTTACTGTCATCTTCTGTGTTACATAAATCCTTCCAATATCACCATACTCTGCATATATATCCCACAAAATGATTTTAAACACGCATATCCAAAAATAAATACCTAAGGAAGAGGCGATAGGGAGCTTCCTTAACCGAAGAGAATAAGAGCCTAGAAGTTGAATAAAAGTTTAATAAAATCGTCTGGCAGTAGGAAGAACACACACACACACACACACACACACACACACACACACACACACACACACACACACACACACACACACACGAAGCAGGTCAACAGAAGAAAGTGAAAAATATAAGAATGATGAAAGAGGAGTGAATAATAGAAATAATAATAATAATAATAATATAATCAATAAAGGGTAATAACAGAGGGAATAAAAGGCATAAAGCACAGAAGTGTAAAATTGTAAATAACAGGGAGGGAAGAGGGTGATGATGTGATGATGGTGGGATAAAGGGGAAATTGAGGCTACAGTGGAAGATGAGAGAGAGAGAGAGAGAGAGAGAGAGAGAGAGAGAGAGAGAGAGAGAGAGAGAGAGAACCGTACTGTCAGGCAGAATGGTCTAAACTGGGGTGCTTGAGTTTCCATTTGTCACATAAAGTAGCAGACTGCACACGTTATGCACTGCCGGGCCACTCAGGCAAGCAGGCAGGCAGGCAGGGAGGGAGAGTGAGGCAAAGAAAGGAATAATAAAAGAGACAGACAGAGAAGAGTAAGGAAGGGGGATGTGAAAGAAGGCAGGGAGAGTAAGTGAGGGAGAGGATTGGACAGGGTGAGGGAGGCAGGGAAATGAATAGACAGGCAGAGGGTGAAAGAGGCAGGAAGACAGACAGAGAAAGGCAGGAGGTGAGGCAGAAAAAGTTAAGTGGTAATAGAAAGGCTTAGGCAGGAATAAATGATCAAGGTTAGAGTGTACATGAAAATTATTATCATGTAAATAACTAAAATAAATGTGACCTTTCTTACCTGACATTACCTTGTGTGTGTGTGTGTATGTGTGTGTGTGTGTGTGTGTGTGTGTGTGTGTGTGTGTCACGTACATGTACACTTTTAATCATTACATTAGCACTGTAATCTGGGAGTTATGATGATTGCATTTTTCTGTCCAGGTAATCTTCACCTCCACAAAGGTAACCTGGATAAGAAATATTACTGTTTAATTCCCAGCACAGTATGGATTATTTGACGGTGTATTTTGCTGTATATTTTGTACCGTATTTTTCCTGTTGTATTATGCAGTATCATTTGTTGTATTTTATTTCTATTGCGTACTGTATTCTGGTATTTTGCTTGAATATCTTGAAATGAGGGATTGTCGAGAGAGTGAGGGTGAGGAAGGGTGAAGTGAGCAGGATAGAGTGAGGCAGGTTTAGGCAGGGTAGGATGAGACAATGCAAGATAAGGTAGCGTGGGGTGAGGAATGGTAAGGCAGGGTGGAGGGTGAGGCAGTGTAGGGTGATGCAGGGTGAGATAGGGTAGGTGAGACAAGGTAGGGTAAGGCAGGGTACAATGGAAGGTGTCTGATTGACATTTATTAACGGCAAGATCAAGTTTCTCTCCCCTCTTCCCTCCTCCTCCTCATTCCTTTTCTCTCCCCTTCTCTATCTTCCTCAGTTCTTTTCTCTCCTCCCTCGTCTGTCCTCTTTCCTCCCTCTTTTTCGCTCATTTTCCCTTCTTCCCTCTTCACCCAATCTTTCTCCCTTCTTTTCTCTCTCTTTTGTCTCCCCTCTTCACTTCCCTCTTCTTTCCCTCCTTTCTTTCTCCCCATTTTTCCCTATTCTTCACACATCTTCCATTTTCTTCCATGCCTTCCTCTTTCTTTGCTTTCCATCCCTTCTTTCTTTCTCTTCTTTTCCTATCTCCCTTCATGTCTCTTTTCGTTTTTACTCCACTCCACTCCTCTCCTCTCCTTCCTCTCCTCCACATTGATCCGGTCGCCTCTCACGTCCCTCTCCTCTCCTCTCCTCTTTTCTCGCTCTCTTCATTCTTCTCTTCCACGTCATTTTGTTCAGAGGCAAAATATGGCTTTATATTTCTGCATATATACAAAAATATCCCATTACACACGACAGTAGGGAGGGAGAGAGAGAGAGAGAGAGAGAGAGAGAGAGGGAGAGAGAAGGGGGGGGAAGGGTGATAATGTAGAGTCCTTGTTAATGATTCACACCCACTCTGCATACACCCATTTAGCGAGAGAGAGAGAGAGAGAGAGAGAGAGAGAGAGAGAGAGAGAGAGAGAGAGAGTGTTTTGCTTATTTCCCTATTATTAATCTCTCTCTCTCTCTCTCTCTCTCTCTAAACAAACCCAGCCACTCATTCATTTTCTCGTCATTTTTTACCCTCTGTGTTTGCGTCACTTTTAGCTCCCGTAACGTAACACCGTGACGCATTTAAGACCAGGGGGAGGTGAGGGAGGAGGAAAGAGGGAGGGAGGGGAGAGAGAAGAGGAGAGGAGGTAGAGAAGGGAGGAAGAAGAATGGGGAAGGATAGGGTAACAGCAGAAGAATGGAGCGTAAATAAGAACATTAGAAGAGAGGATAACTGCAGTAGGCCGGTTGGCCCATGCTAGGCAGCTCCCAGAAGAGTAACTGAACTACTAGAATGAGATAAGGATAGCAAAGAAGAAGGCTCTCCCCCGCCCTCCAAACCCTCCAGCCGAAGCCGGCAGGAAAAAGTCAGAAAGAACACCACGCCGTATAGAAAAACTGGCGTGGACATTTTACAGGAAAGTGTGAAAGGAGAATAGAGACTATCATAGTGTAACCTGAAAAGAAAATTTTTTTGAATTAGTATTGGTTATAAGATTTTCTTTATTCTATATTCACCCCTTAATTGTCATATGCTTATCTAGCCTATGCTTGAAACTCTCAATGGAAGAGGCAGCAACTACTTTACTAGGTAGCTTATTCCATTCGTCTACTACTCTATTACCAAACCAATTTCTACTGATTTCCTTTCTGAAACGGAATTTTTCTAGTTTGAAACCATTATTTCTGGTTCTATCCTGTATGCTCACTTTAAGTACCTTGCTAATATCTCCCTTATTTATACCATTCATCCACTTAATCACCTCAATTAAGTCTCCCCTTACTCTACGCCTCTCTAGCGAATGCAGACTTAGTCTTTTCAGTCTGTCTTCATATGACAGGTTCCGGATGTCATGTATCATTTTAGTCATTCTTCTCTGTACATTTTCTAACGAATTAATATCCATTCTATAGTAAGGACACCAAAATTGTACTGCGTAGTCTAAATGTGGCCTTACTAATGCTAGATAAAGTTTCAGTATTACTCCAGATGATCTATTGCTCACGCTTCTCGAAATAAATCCTAGGACCCTATTTGCTTTATTTCTCGCATTAATACTCCTAGATCTGTCTCGCATTCCGATTTGCTAAATTCTTTGTTATCTAAGCTGTATTTAGTATCTTCAATGGTCTTGCCTACGTTAAGTACTTTACATTTTTCAACGTTAAATTCCATTTGCCAAGTTTTAGACCATTTGGAAAATGTATCGAGGTCTTTTTGTAAGTTATGGCAATCGTCAGTCGAGTTAATGATACGCCCTTTTTTTTTTTTTTTTTGTCGGCAAATTTGCTGATGCTGCTATTGACTCCTAAGTTTAGATCATTTATATATATGATAAATAATAAGGGACCGAGTACTGAACCCTGTGGTACACCGCTAGTTACTAATCCCCAGTCCGACTTAGTTCCATTTATTAATACTCTCTGCCTTCGTCCTTTCAGCCAGGATTCTATCCATTCTAAGATATTAAAACTTATAAATAGTCTACACCATCTTCTATTCTCTCTCTCTTTCCTTTCCTCTCTTTATCTTCGTTATCTTATCTCTCTCCTTCCTAGTAATCCCAAGCCTGAAACTAGATAATCTGAGGGGGTTTGGGGAGGTGGGCAAGAGGGGGAGGGAGGGATGGAGGAAGGAGGGAGAGAACTGGAGAGAAGTGAGGAGGGTAGAGGCAGGTTGGGTTGATGGATGGTTTTGGTGGGGATCAGTGATGGGGAGAGGAGGGAAGATGGATGGAGGGGGAGAAGAGGAAGAGGAGGATGTTGTATGGCGGGGAGGAAGCAGTAGGGAAGACGTATGGAGGAAGTGGAGGAAAAGTGTTATATGGAGAGAAAAGGGTAGGGAAGAGTAGGAAAGATGAATGGAGGGGGAGGAGAAGTCTGTCTGTCTGTCTGTCTGTCTGTCTGTCTCTCTGTCTCTCTGTCTCTCTCTCTCCGTCTCTGTCTGTCTGTCTGTCTCTCTCTCTCTCCGTCTCTGTCTGTCTGTCTGTCTGTCTGTCTGTCTGTCTCTCTCTCTCTCTCTCTCTCTCTCTCTCTCTCTCTCTCTCTCTCTCTCTCTTTCTCTCCGTCTCTGTCTATCTGTCTGTCTGTCTCTCTCTCTCTCTCTCACTCGTCTGCTTTTTTTCTTTTTGTTGTTGTCTAACCTGTCATACTTTCTGTCGCTTTGTGCTTATGTTCATTGCTTATTTTTTATTTCTTTTCTCTGCCTGCCTTCAGTCTTTCTTTCTTTGCCTCTTTCTTGCATTCTATCTTTTCTAATAACTGATATCTTCCCATGTTCCTTGTCTTTGTCTTTGTTCGTACTGCTGATTATTGTCTTTTTATATATTTTTCTTAATTTTTGTCTTCATACTTTTGGCAATAAATAACGGAATAAAAATGATAAAGAAAACAGCGACAATCGATGGCATTAGACAGTCAGTATTACCGCTGTCAGTAGGATGATATTTTGTTATTGTTTACCGACAGTGTGGCCAGACGTGTTTATTACCTGTGTGTGAGGCAGGTGTTGTGTGTGAGGCAGGTGTTATGTGTGAGGCAGGTGTTGTGTGTGTGAGGCAAGTGTTGCGTGAGGCAGGTGTTGTGTGTGAGGCAGGTGTTGTGTGTGAGGCAGGTGTTATGTGTGAGGCAAGTGTTGCGTGAGGCAGGTGTTGTGTGTGAGGCAGGTGTTGTGTGTGTGAGGCAAGTGTTGCGTGAGGCAGGTGTTGTGTGTGAGGCAGGTGTTGTGTGTGAGGCAGGTGTTGTGTGTGAGCAGGTGTTGTGTGAGGCAGGTGTTGTGTGTGAGGCAAGTGTTGTGTGTGGCAGGTGTTGTGTGAGGCAGGTGTTGTGTGTGAGGCAGGTGTTGTGTGTGAGGCAGGTGTCGTGTGTGAGGCAGGTGTTGTGTGTGTGGCAGGTGTTGTGTGTGAGGAAGGTGCTGTGTGTGAGACAGGTGTTGAGTGTGAGACAGGTGCTGGATAAACTCCCCAGGTGCAACCACAGCAGCCAAAGGGTTTAATGTCCGCCCCTGGGTGGTACTGAACCCCGGTTACAAGGATTGGTAGACCCATACGCTACCCACCCGACCACCGGAGGCTCCGATACCCGTATGAATGACATAAATGAATAACTTAACTGACAGAGCGTCATCAATATAAAATGATTTCAGTGCATAATAAAATGTTGTATTGCATTGTATTAAGCCAAACGAATGGAATACTAAACGTTACACTGTTTTTATGGACACATTATATGGCTGTGTATTACCTCCAGGTGAGTTTGTCTTTATGTTACCTGCTTTACAATTATCGTTCACTTCCCCTCCCTGATAAATCACTTGTCTATTGTACTAAACAATTTGAAACGGCAGTTGATGTGTAATGTAGTTCCCGGATATTATCGCTCACCCCCACCATCAGTAACCATATCAATCTGAAACGCCACTGGTTTATAATGGCATTCCCATTGATTTTTGTTCACCGAGTTATCAGTAAGACCCGCTTTATTTTATTATTATTATTAGTAGTAGTAGTGGTAGTAGTAGTAACTAATTTTATCATTATTATTATTATTATTATTAAGTGAAACTGCCACCGTAAGATAGCAAACCAATTCAAAATGATAACTAGAATGAGTAAAGAATATATTAATCTCATATCCTTTCTTTCACCATATTGTCAACAAAAAAGACTAAACTAGAATGGCACTCAGTAGAGCGCATACCTCTGCCAAGGCCCAACATAAAAACGCCTTATCTCGCAATGTTAAAGAAAGTGAAAAAAAAAAAAAAAAAATCCTCGATTCGCACCTTTATCCGGATCAGCACCAAAATTTAATGGAGTCTATTCTGTGCCAAGGCCCATTCTTATACCAAGTTTCGTGGAAATCTGTCCAGTAGTTTTTGTGTAATCTTGCTCACAAACCAACAAACGGACAGGGGTGAAAACATAACCTCCTTGGCGGAGGTAACTATAAAGCATTGTGACACGCCAATAACGTAACAACCGCTGCCAATTCCCTGTGGCTGTAATTAATGTGTTAATGAGGGTAATTATAGTCTATTTGATTGACCTGTGCAGCTGAGTTGTATGGGGCAAGTAGGGTGTGTTTGATTCGCGGCTGCTGATTGGCCGCCGATGATGTCATTGAAGTAAATGCAGGCATGTATTGTTGTGCAACGTGAGGATGTAGGTGTACACCGTGGGTGGATGCAGTGCAACATGCGGACGTGGATGTACACCGTGGGTGGCTGCAGTGCAACATGCGGACGTAAGTGTACACCGTGGGTGGATGCAGTGCAACATGCGGACGTAGGTGTACACCGTGGGTGAATGCAGTGCAACATGCTGTAGGTGTACACCGTGGGTGGGTATTATAGTGCAACATGCTGACGTAGGTGTACACCGTGGGTGGATGCAGTGCAACATGCTGACGTAGGTGTACACCGTGGGTGGATATTATAGTGCAACATGCTGACGTAGGTGTACACCGTGGGTGGATGCAGTGCAACATGCTGACGTAGGTGTACACCGTGGGTCGATGCAGTGCAACATGCTGACGTAGGTGTACACCGTGGGTCGATGCAGTGCAACATGCGGACGTAGGTATACACCGTAAATGGATATTATAATGCAACATGCTGACGTAGGTGTACACCGTGGGTCGATGCAGTGCAGCATGCGGACGTGGGTGTACACCGTAAGTGGATAATTTACTTCATACGTCATTCGTCGTTTTATGAAACTTTATAATCAGCTTGAATTTTCTTTGATAAAGGTCAACTTTTCAAGCTGTTAATGACCTCTTTAGCTTCGGAAATTATTCCATATTCAAACTGGCTGCTTATATTGCAAGCAGTTTACAAATATAAATATATGTGTTAAAATAAGAAGAGCTGTAGATTTACGTCATCGGCGGCCAATCAGCAGCCGCGAATCCAACACACCCTACTCGGCCCATACATCTCAGCTGCACAGGTCAGTCAAATACTGTAGACTATACTCTGGCGATAAGTTGGCTGGGAACTGTGACCCATATTAGTGGTGGTGGGGGTGGAGGGGTGAGGTACTGGATAGGTGTGTGTGTGTGTGTGTGTGTGTGTGTGTGTGTGTAATTAAGGAGCTGTAGTGCTTATCATGTGCTGTGTATAGAGATGTGTACTGCACTATCAAAAAAACAATTTGTCATTTGAAGCATACATGAAGAGAGAGAGAGAGAGAGAGAGAGTCTAACATTCGGGGAGCATTGAGAAATATGGAAGGCAAAACTTTTCTGGAAGGCAATAGACAAGGAACTGTTTCTTGTGATGGTACATGACGATTGCACACACACACACACACACACACACACACACACACACACACAAGGCATAGTGCATTTGTGTATTCCTACTCTGTCCTTCTATCCACTCCGCAAGTGCCTGTCTGTTCCTTCTCTTTCTAATGCTCAGTCTGTCCATCCATTCATCATTCATTCATCTATCCGTTCACCAATCCTTCCTTCTGTCTGTCTCTCTGTATCTATCTATCTGTCTATTTATGTATCCATCTGTTTATCTATATGCATTTCTATCCTTCTATTTCTGTATAGCTGTCAATCAGTCTATATATTTATCTATCTGCATGTCTATATATATGTACGCCTGTCCATTCATCCATCCATTTATCCATGCATTCACCAAGTATTTAATCTATTTATCTATCTGCCTACCTCTCTCTCCCTCCCTCCATTCATCCTCCATCTCTCCCTACCCCCTCCCTCGCTATCTTGTCACCTCTTCACCCTTCCTACTCACAAGTTATGTTTACTGTGTCAAATGGAACTTCTCTCCTCCCCCTCTCTCCCTCCCTCCCTCCCTCCTGATCTTCCCTCCCCACCTTTTTCTCTCTTCTCTCCATTTCAGTCCGTCTCCGTTATCGTTCTCTTCTTCCCCCTTCCTTCCATCCTTCCATCTTTTCCCTTTTTTCTTCTCTTCCCCTCCTGTCCTTCTCTCCTCCCCTCCTTTGCTCTCTTTTCTTTCCCTCCTTCCTCCCTTCTCTCCTCCCCCTCTTCCCTCTTCCTCCCTCCTCCTCCTCTTCGCCAGACCCAGTATTTGAGGAGTGAAGAGTGTTTCTGTATTCACGTCAAACTGTCATGGCGGAGGAAAACTGGGTCACACTGCACCTCACCTCACCTCACCTCATGCACCCTCACCTCACTTCACCTCTTATGTCCCTTTACCTCACCAATCACGTCCACTCACCTCTCTCTACACCCTCATTTCAATTCGTCTCATGTTTTATTCAGTACGTTTTTCCTTGAAGGAGAGAGGAGAGTGCTGCATCTGTGTGTGTGTGTGTGTGTGTGTGTGTGTGTGTGTGTGTGTGTGTGTGTAGCTGAGTGGCAGAATAACATTAACTCTACATCCTTGCCACAGCACTTCTTCGTGACTAGCATCGTATTCTAGTGTTTATTCGTCCCCAGCACTCAAGATGGAGATGGCAATTTTAGGCCAAGTAAAAGTGAAGAGAGTATAGCGAAGGGTCTAAAAACTGACCATTAATAAGGATAGGAAATATTTATCGCTATATTCTGCTGTGCTTTATTTATTTGTTTATTTATGCTTCCATCGGACTGTTTTATTAAGATTAGGGCTCGTACTGTTGTCGGTTGAGGAAGTTTCCTAACACCTTTTCCTAAGCGATTTATTATGTTACGCCTTACTGTCATCTTCTGTGTTACATGAATCCTTCCAATATCACCATACTTTGCATAAATATCCCACAAACTTATATTAAACACGCATATCCAAAAATAAATCGCTAAGGAAGACGTGTTAAGGAGCTTCCTCAACCAACGGCAAGATAAGTCTAGAAGGTGCTTGTTGAAAAAAAATGTTGAAAATATCGTCAGGAGGTAGCAAGAGCACACACACACACACACACACACACACACACACACACACACACACACACACACACACATCTACACACACACACACATACACACACACACACACATACACACACACACTACACACACACTCATCTACACACACACACACACACACACACACACACACACACACACACACACACACACACACACACACACACACACACACACACACACACACACACACACACACACACACACACACACACACACACGGAGAAGCAGGTCAACAGAAGAAAGTGAAAAATGTAAAAATGATGAAAGAGGAGTGAATAATCGAAATAATAATAATAATAATAATAATAATAATAATAATAATAATATCATCAATGAAGGGTAATAAAAGAGAGGGAATAAAAGGCATAAAGCATAGTAGTGTAAAATTGTAAATAACAGGGAGGGAAGAGGGTGACGATGTGATGATGGTGGGATAAAGGGGAAATTGAGGCTACAGTGGAAGACGAAAGAGAGAGAGAGAGAGAGAGAGAGAGAGAGAGAGAACTGTCAAGCACAATGGTCTCAACTGGGCTACTCGAGTCTCCATTTGTCAAATAAAATAGAAGACTGCACGCGTCATGCACTGCCGGACCACTCAGGCAGGCAGGCAGGCAGACAGATAGACAGGCAGGGACAGTAAGGCAGAGAGAGGAATAATGAAAGAGACAGAAAGAGTAAGGATGGGGGATGTGAAGGAAGGTAGGGAGATTAAGTGAGGGAGATGATTGGACACGGAGAGTGAGGCAGGGAAAGGAGTAGACAGACAGAGGGTGAAAGGCAGGAAGACAGGCACAGAGAGGCAGGAAAGGCAGGAGGTGAGGCAGAAAAAATTAAGTGGTAATAGAGAGGCTTAGGCAGGAATACATGATCAAGGTTATAGTAGCACAGTATGGATTATTTAACGGTGTATTTTGCTGTATATTTTGTACTGTATTTTCCTGTTGTATTATGCAGTGGCTTTTGTTGTATTTTGTGTCTATTGCGTATTGTATTCTGGTATTTTGCTTGCATATCTTGAAATGAGGGATTAATTAGAGAGTGAGAGTGAGGAAGGGTAAAGTGAGCAGGGCAGGGTGAGGTAGGGAACAATGGAAGGTCTCTGATTGACATTTATTAACGGCAAGATCAAGTTTCTCTCCCCTCTTCCCTCCTCCTCCTCCTTCCTTTTCTCTCCTCTTCTCTCTCTATCTCCCTCAGTTCTTTTCTCTCCTCCCTCGTCTCTCCTCTTTCCTCCCTCTTTTTCGCTCATTTTTTCCTTCATTCCTCTTTACCCGATCTTCCTTCCTCTTCTCTATATCTTTTGTCTCCCCTCTTCACGTCCCTCCTCTTTCCCTCCTTTCTTTCCTCTTTTCTTTCTCCCCATTTTTTCCCTGTTCATCACACATCTTCCATTTTCTTCCACGTCTTCCTCTTTCTTTCCTTTCCATCGTTACTTTCTTTCCTTTCTTTTCTTATCTCCTTTCTTGTCTCTTTTCCTCTTTACTTCATCCTCTCCTCTCCTCTCCTTCCCTCTCTACTCCTCTCCTCTTCTCTCTCCTCACCTCTCCCCCACATTGCTCCGGTCGCCTCCCCTTTCTCTCTCCTCTTCTCTTTTTTCGCTCTCTTCATTCTTCTCTTCCACGTCATTTTGTTCAGAGGCAAAATATGGCTTTATATTTCTGCATATATACAAAAATATCCCATTACCCACGACAGTAGGGAGAGAGAGAGAGAGAGAGAGAGAGAGAGAATGTTTTGCTTATTTCCCTGTTATTAATCTCTCTCTCTCTCTCTCTCTCTCTCTCTCTCTCTCTCTCTCTCTCTCTCTCTCTCTAAATAAATAAATAAATAAATAAATAAATAAATAAATAAATAGATAAACAAACCCGCCACTCATTCATTTTCTCATCATTTTTTACCCTCTGTGTTTGCGTCACTCTTAGCTCCCGTAACGTAACACCGTGACGCATTTAAGACCAGAGGGGGTGGGGGAGGGAGAAGAAGGAGGGAGGGGAGAGAGAAGAGGAGAGGAGGTAGAGAAGGGAGGAAGAAGAATGGGGAAGGATAGGGTAACAGCAGAATAATGAAGTGTAAATATTAAAACTTATACATATTCTACACCATCTTCTATTCTCTCTATCTTTCCTTTCCTCTCTTTATCTTCGTTATCTTATCTCTCTCCTTCCTAGTAATCCCAAGACTGAAACTAGATAATCTAAGGGGGTTTGGGGAGATGGGTAAGAGGGGGAGGGAGGGATGGAGGAAGGAGGGAGAGAACTGGAGAGAAGTGAGGAGGGTAGAGGCAGGTTGGGTTGATGGATGGTTTTGGTGGGGATCAGTGATGGGGAGAGGAGGGAAGATGGATGGAGGGGGAGAAGTGGAGGAAATAGGTGTCGTATGGAGAAAAAAGGGGGAGGAAGAGTAGGAAAGAAGGATGGAGGGGAAGGAGAAGTGGAGGAAAAGAATGTTGTATGGAGGGAAAAGGGGAGGGAAGAGTAGGAAGGATGGATGGAGGAAGTGGAGGAGGAGGATGTTCTGTGGAGAGAAAAGGGCAGGAATTGGGAAGAAGTATGAAGTGGAGGAAAGTGTTATATGGAGAGAAAACGGTAGGGAAGAGTAGGAAAGACGGATGGAGGGGAGGAGGGGGGAGAAGTGGAGGAGGAGGATGTCTTGTGAAGAGAAAAGGAGAGGGGCAGGATTGGCTGGGGGGGAGGGAGAATCCGGTGTGGTGAAGTCATTTGTTTATGTTTGCATCTCCATTCAAATATTCAAACTTGGCGGCTTTTTCGAAATGGCTGGCTTAGACTGGCTTAGATACAGCCTTCGGTAGTCCGTTAATACTAAGAGGGGTTTTCCTCAGCTGAATAAAACCGTCTGACAGCGGGAAGAATAAAATCAATAAAGACTTCGCCATTCTGAAAAGTTATTGATGGGAAAGAGTGGAGGTATAGAGGGAGTGGGTCAAAAGCTCCCTAACACCTTTCCCTAAGCGATTTATTTTGCTGATGACGCCTTACTGTCCTCTTCTGTGTTACATAAATCACAAAATTACCACACTCTGCATAAATAACATGCACAAAGATATTAACCAGCTACATACAAGAAATAAATCGCTACAGAAGTGATGTTAGGGAGAATAAGGGCAAGAGGACCCTACACCTACACTGCCAATACACACCTGCATTTACACTGAACCCGGAACTGCACTGATGCAAATTGATCGGCTGTGGAGAGAGAGAGAGAGGGAGAGAGAGAGAGAGAGAGAGAGAGAGAGAGAGAGAGAGAGAGAGAGAGAGAGAGAGAGAGAGGAAATCGAAGCCGGAACTGGACAAATTCTAACTCAAAATGATTGAGGAATAATCACACACACACACACACACACACACACACACACACACACACACACACACACACACACACATCCTCTCCTATATCATCCATGCAAACTATGTCAATATTAAAAAAAAAAAAAATAGTTTGCAAAATAACGCCAAGGTGAAATATACAGAACAAATCGCTTAGGAAGAGGGGCCAAGAAGCGTCCTATGTTATTTGGATTATGGCCTTACGAGCCAATTATTATTTTTTTTTTTAAATCGGGAAGCAAAGTTGGGAAACTTTGTGTCAGAGTGACTGCATTCCGACCTTAGTGTAAATGTACCCATAATAATTATAATAATAATAATAATAATAATAATAATAATAGGGTTATAACAACAACAACAATAATAATAATAATAATAATAATAATAATAATAATAATAATAATATCGGTAATAATAATAATAATAATAATAATAATAATAATAATAATGATGATGATCATCATGATGATGATAGTTCTGTATATTGAGGTGGTTTGGCCATGTGTAGAGGATGGAAAGCGAGAGACTAACGAGGAGAGTGTATGCGAGTGAGGTGGAGAGGGAGAGGGAGGGGGAGGCCGAGGATGAGATGGAGGGATGGAGTTGAGAGTTAGATGAGAGAGGGGGATGTGAGCAGGGAGCAGGGCAGTGAAATAGCGTAGGACAGGGAGACATGGAGGCGATTTGTTTGTAGCCAACTCTTACGTGATTGAGGCGTCTGGCAATAGATAGATAGACAGATAGATAGATAGATAGATAGACAGATAATAAATAAATAACAAAAAGGCTCCCTCCACGCCTGGCAATACATCTTCTTTCACAGTTTACACAAAAATCAACCAAACCCCATTTTCTTTTACCCGCGAGAAACAAAATAAAAAAAAACTTGCATAATATTTTTCTTCCTCCAGTTTCTCTTTCATTTTCGCTCCCGTGTTGTTGGTGGAGTGCATTGTTTTGAATTTGTGTTGCTTTGTGTTTGTTTTTGTCCTGTAATTGTATTGTTTTCGTGTTTTTGTGAGTTTTCTTGGCAGTGTTTTCGTTCGAGTGGGAATAAGCGAGGTTGTGGGAATGGTAAAGAAAACGAGGCTTGGGGGAGAGAGGGAGAAAATAGAGAGAGAGAGAAAGAGAAGGAATGGGGAGAGAAAGACATTAAGGAAAGGGAAAGGGTGAAGAGAGGGAGAGAAAAGTGGAAATATGGGGAGAGGGCATAGGGGGAGGAAGATAAAGAGAGGAATGAAGGAAAGGGGATGGGGAGAGAAGATGGGATGAGGAGTGGGAAGGTGACTGGGGAGAGAAGGAAGGGAGAGAATAGAGAAAGAAAATGGGGGTTAGGGAACGGAAGGTGACTGGGGAGAGAAAAGGAAGAAAGGGGAGGGAGGGAGGAAAGAGAAAAGGGTGAGGGGAGGGAGAAAAGTGGGGAAGAGAAAAGAAGACGGGAAAAAGAGAGGAAACGAGGATGAAGAAAGGAATGAAGAAAGGGCGATGGGGAGAGAATAAGGGGTGGAGATAGGGACGAAGATTGGGGAGGGAAGGGGAAGGGAAGGCAGGGAGGGAGGGTAGGAGGAGGCTTTTCCTTCCCTCCATTTCCCTCCAGCCCCCCCGCCACCTCCTTGAGCCTGTGATTGATAAGACTTGTGTAGAGGCAGATGTGTGTGTGTGTGTGTGTGTGTGTGTGTGTTTACATAGCCCTGATGCACTCCAACTCGCCCTGTTTGCTTTCTTTCTTTCTTTCTTTCTTTATCTTTTTCTTTACTTTTTGTTGGTTGAGAGAGGGTGTCATAAAATGACTAAATGTCATAAAAGACTTTGTATTTACTTGTAGAGAAGTTATATATATTATGAGACTTGTGGACGAGCGGTTTTATATCTTGGAGTAGCTTCCCGTTTGTCATGTAGTGACAGGAGAGGTAAAGAATAGTATGGGACTACAGTATTTTTATTTGTCTTGGAAATATTAACAAGTCTCTCTCTCAAAGTTACCAAGCCCTTCTCACTGCGACCTGCCTCTTGTATGGCTTGTCTCCTTCTGCTCCTGCCTGTTCTGTGGCTAACCTCCTTCTGAGCTCTCTTTCCTAAATTCTGGTGTAGCAGGGGTGTGTCACGTGTGTTCCTTGTGAGTGGAAAGTTCTAGCAGCCTGTGTGTGAGTATGTGTGTGTATGGTCACTAGGCGCTGTCGTGTGCCTATCAAGCATTCCTCGAGTTAAGAGTGTGTAAGCATGTTTAGCACTGCTCGATTCTCGCAGACACAATACCTTCTCATCATCTGACTCCCTGCTTCTATCTGTCTCTCTATCTATCTATTTATCTATCTATCTATTATGATTTGTAATTATAATATGGAGTCTGGATAAGGGGTAGTGTGTTTGCCCGTGGGTGTTCTGTGTGTGTGAGAGAGAGAGAGAGAGAGAGAGAATGATGGTAGATAAGAAATAAGTGGAGCCTGACACCCACACACACACACACACACACACACACACACACACACACACACACACACACACCTAATTATGCCAACTACGTCACTGTGGTTGGGTGGTTGGCTAATGAGTTGTGAAGGCAATTATCATGCTGCTTTTAATGACGGAGTGTGCATAGTGTGTACCAGGGCAGAGACGGAGGTGTGTGGCTTGGTGGGTTGGTGGGTTGGTGAGGTGGGTTGGTGGGTTAGCTTGGTGGGTTGGCCTGGTGGGTTGGTGGGGTGAGTTGGTGAGGTGGGTTGGTGAGGTGGGTTAGTTTGCTGGGTTGGTGGGTTGGGTTAGTGGGTCGGTGGGTTTGGTGGGTTGGGTTGGTGGATTGGTGGGTTGGCTTGGTGGCCTGGTGGGTTTAGTGGGTTGGTGGGTTGGCTTGGTGGCGTGGTGGGCTGGCTTGGTGGGTTGGCAGGGTGTTACACAGAGCGACATAGAGGGACGTATTCTAGATGGCATAAGACTCTCCTCAACACCTCTTCCTTGGCGACTCATTCTGCCCACCTTAACATTCCTTTCTATGTCTTGTTATATTGTTTTAGTATCAACATCATGCACAGAATAAACTACTAAGGAAAAGATGTCACGGTATTTCCCAAGCCCCTTAGAACACAGCCAAGAGTTACACAGATACACAGACCACACAGACACAGAGGTCCTAAGGTGATCTGGCCTAAAATATTAATAGAATGACTTGCCTTTTAATCACAGAAGTTTAAGACAAAGATAGCACAGTAGAAGATAGACAGGCTGGTGTGAAGGTAGGTAGGTAAGTAGACAGGTAGGTAGGTGTGTATGTAGGTAAGTAGGCTGACAGGTAGGTTGGTGTGTAGGTAGGTAAGTAGGCAGAGAGGTAGGTAGGTGTGTAGGTAGGTAAGTAAGTAGACAGGTAGGTAGGTGTGTAGGTAGGTATGTCCACAGGTAGGCAGGTAAGTAGGTAAACAGGTACGTAGGTGTGTAGGTAAGTAGGCAGACAGGTAGGTAGGTGTGTAGGTAAGTAGGTAGACAGGGAGATAGGTGTGTAGGTAGGTAAGTAGGCAGGTAGGTGTGTAGGTAGTTATGTAGGTAGACAGGTAGGTAGGCAGGTAAGTAGAAAGAGGGAGAAAAGTAGACTGGTAGATAAATAGGGAAGGAGCAAGGTAGGTAGGTAGATAGATTTTCACCTCCATGATACCCATAACAATCAAAGGGTGGGTGTGTGGGATGGGCGGGAGGGTGTGTGGGTGGGCGGGAGGGTGGGTGGGTGGGTGGATGGGCTGTATCTATTTTCACTAACATCTATCCTCCTGAATGGCTACGTTTTTCCTTCTCCTTCCCTCCATCTCTTCCCTCCCTCCCTCCCCTCTTCGTAATCCCCCTCTTCTTTCCCTCCCTCCCTCTCTCTCACTTTCATTTTTCACACATTCTCTCTCTCTCTCTCTCTCTCTCTCTCTCTCTCTCTCTCTCTCTCTTCCTTCCCCTCGCTGCCTTTATCCTCTCTCCTTCCTTTACACTCGCCTCTCCTCTCTCACGCCTCTCTTCTTTCTCTTTCCCCCCTCCCTCCCTTTCTCCCTTCCTGAATCCGCAATTGCTTTAAAAAACAAGTTGTACAAAGGACTCTCTCTCTCTCTCTCTCTCTCTCTCTCTCTCTCTCTCTCACACACACACACACACACACACACACACACACACACACACACACACAGTCGTACAGAACAATTCCTTTTCCCAGTAATATAAACTCGGTATCTCTGCAGTACCATTAAATATTACAAAATATTACCCAGATTACAGCAGCTAACACAACTACCTCACCTTTCCTTTCATTTCTTTAATTAATAGGCAATTCCTGTGTACTCCATCCAGTTTAGAAATCCTGTAATTTGAAAACACAATAAGAGTCTATTTGGGGGGCCACATTTGCTGTGTGTGTGTGTGTGTGTGTGTGTTAAACCCCATCACCATAATATGACTATACTCCTTTCACCTTAACTTGGCCCAGATTTTCGTCGTTTTGCAGCCTATCTCTTGTAGCTCAGTGGCAGAATACAACAATACTACAGCTCTATAGTCTTTTCGTAGCACTTCTTCGTGACTAGTATCACTTTACGGCGCTAATCTATTGCTGCAACTCAGCCTTCAAGATGGGAAGATGGCAATTTTGGGCCAAGTTGGAGTGAAAGGAGTATAGGAGGAGTTTGTGTATTGTTGCCACCACCAGACGATTTTATTAAAGTTTGAGTGGGATTTTAAAGTGAAGGGATTATAACAGCCTTCATTACTAGCCTCACAGTGACAGATCTCCTTTATGCAATACTGACTGGTGGCCACAATAATAATAATAATAATAATAATAATAATAATAATAATGATAATAAATGTCATGGTAAGGGTAACAAAAATACTTAATGACATACACAAAGGTTAATACAAAAATACATATAAGAATTGTGAATTACGTATATACTCTTCTTAATACAGGTGTGTGTCAGGTGTCGGGTTGGAATTCTACAGGTAATGAACTTTTGAGTTGGTTCCTGCGAAGTTTTGTATGTATGACTCATGTATGTAGTAGAACACACACACACACACACACACACACACACACACACACACACACACACACACACACACACACACACACACATCGAACACTGAGCACTTTTTCAATTACGCTGGAGGATAATGACAAGGTGTTCGGTGACCATAACTTGTACACCTGCCACTAACTTACACACACACACAATCATAACTCTTGCCCTGACACCCCCCCTCAACCTCACGCAGTCCCGCACCTCCCCTCCAAACTAACATAACATGGCATAACTTATTCTCTCCTGTCCTATTACATTCTATATCCTGTCCTAACCTAACCTAATTCAATATAATCTAACTTAATCTTCACTTGCGTTATCCATTCTACCTATCCACACCCCTGACTCACCCCCCTATCCTCACCCTAGTTGCGGACATAAGTAATGATCCATCCCATTACGATACATAACGACACAGTGAACAGTAACTTCAGGAACTCAGTGATGCAGTTATAGAAATCATGGAAATATTTCACAGTATAATGTACGATTTTCATAAGTGTTCGACCAAAAGAAAGCGATATTCTTGTCCACAAATGTACCTTGCTAATGCACACCTCCCCCTCCCCAGCCCTCCCCCTCCTCCTCCAGCAGCATATCATCAATATATGTCGCCAACGCAGACCTTGGATGTATGTCGCGGGTTTGTGTGTGTGTGTGTGTGTGTGTGTGTGTGTGTGTGTGTGTGTGTGTGTGTGTGTGTGTGTGTGTGTGGTACAGGAACAAAGCCTCAATTTCCTGCTTCTAAATTTCACAGAGAAATATGTGGCCAGGGTGGTAATGCGAGAGGGACATACTGTGTGATATACCAGATTATACCATACACCAGTGCTGATATACCGCCACCACAAACACACACACACACACACACACACACACACACACACACACACACACACACACACACACACCGAATTAATATATGTGCAGCTGTCACGTTTTCTTCCATAATTCTTGCACGACACGACCCCCAAATATCTCTATCTATCTGTCAGCCTATCTATCTGTCTATCTATCTGTCTAAACATCTAGACAATTTAATCAGCTTAGATGAGTACTCTTACCAGTGACGGGGCTAACAGATGCCATATTTATTCCTCCAATGTTAACAGCGTCTCCTCAAGGGAATTAAGTCACAATCTTTGTCACCTGAAAGTATGCAGCGTGTTCCAGCGAGCAGACTTACTAAGATTATTATTTTTAGTGTTCTTACGATGTTCTTAAGTCCGCTGTGCCTCTGAACATCGCCGAAACAAGCCAGCGATGATGCTTAACTACGTCGCTTTTCGTCT
The DNA here is from genome assembly GCF_032717465.1 of Coenobita brevimanus. Lineage (NCBI taxonomy): Eukaryota > Metazoa > Arthropoda > Malacostraca > Decapoda > Coenobitidae > Coenobita > Coenobita brevimanus. Next base: position 3,392,022 of record NC_137003.1, read on the forward strand.
CTTCAGAAATATGGTCTGAAATACTCAGGAAATCCACTTACGAAAAACCTGTACCTTTTCCGTAAGCTGTGCCGTGATGTGCGTAAGTCAGCTGTACTTTTAACAGTTCCCGAGATGACCCAGTTTTGGCGATCAGTTTGGCGCTTATTTATTTATTTATTATTATTATTATTATTATTATTATTATTATTATTTTGACAAGATTGGTGAAATTTGAGAAACGTCACTCAAGAAACACCTGTTGGTCTTTGCAAGCTGTCCATCGATGTCCATAGATTTGCTGTCACCTTAATACTCTTCAGAATAACCCAAGTTTTGTCCTCTACTATTTCCTGTACAGAGACAACCCGCCCAATTTAAACTAAGCTGTTCGTGCCTGATTACTAACTACCGACCAACTACTAACTACAGCCCAATTACTAACTACCTACCACATAATTACAAACTACCGACCAATTACTAACTACCGACCACCCAATTACTAACTACCTACCACCTAATTACTAACTACTGACCACCCAGTTACTAACTACCGACCACCCAGTTACTAACTACCGACCACCCAGTTACGCCCAGTTACTAACTACCGACCACCCAATTACTAACTACAGACCAATTACTAACTACCGACCAATTACAAACCACCGACCAATTACTAACTACCGACCACCCAATTACATGTGGTATAATGGTTTCACTCCCTTGCTTGGGTCGCTTGATCGAAAAATAAAATGATTTGGTGAAAACAACACAAGTAAAACAAAACCGAGAGTGTTGGCAGTGGTACAGTATAGAAACCTGAGTGTTGGCAGTGGTACAGTATAGAAACCTGAGTGTTGGAAGTGGTACAGTATACAGTGGTACAGTATAGAAACCTGAGTGTTGGCAGTGGTACAGTATAGAAACCTGAGTGTTGGCAGTGGTACAGAATAGAAACCTGAGTGTTGGCAGTGGTACAGTATAGAAACCTGAGTGTTGGCAGTGGTACAGTATATAAACCTGAGTGTTGGCAGTGGTACAGTATAGAAACCTGAGTGTTGGCAGTGGTACAGTATAGAAACCTGAGTGTTGGCAGTGGTACAGTATAGAAACCTGAGTGTTGGCAGTGGTACAGTATAGAAACCTGAGTGTTGGCAGTGGTACAGTATAGAAACCTGAGTGTTGGCAGTGGTACAGTATAGAAACCTGAGTGTTGGCAGTGGTACAGTATAGAAACCTGAGTGTTGGCAGTGGTACAGTATATAAACCTGAGTGTTGGCAGTGGTACAGTATAGAAACCTGAGTGTTGGCAGTGGTACAGTATATAAACCTGAGTGTTGGCAGTGGTACAGTATAGAAACCTGAGTGTTGGCAGTGGTACAGTATAGAAACCTGAGTGTTGGCAGTGGTACAGTATAGAAACCTGAGTGTTGGCAGTGGTACAGTATAGAAACCTGAGTGTTGGCAGTGGTACAGTATAGAAACCTGAGTGTTGGCAGTGGTACAGTATAGAAACCTGAGTGTTGGCAGTGGTACAGTATAGAAACCTGAGTGTTGGCAGTGGTACAGTATAGAAACCTGAGTGCTGGCAGTGGTACAGTATAGAAACCTGAGTGTTGGCAGTGGTACAGTATATAAACCTGAGTGTTGGCAGTGGTACAGTATATAAACCTGAGTGTTGGCAGTGGTACAGTATAGAAACCTGAGTGTTGGCAGTGGTACATTATAGGAGCATGGGAGTGTTGGCAGTGGTACATTATAGGAGCATGGGAGTGTTGGCAGTGGTACAGTATAGAAACCTGAGTGTTGGCAGTGGTACAGTATAGGAGCATGGGAGTGTTGGCAGTGGTACAGTATAGATGTTGTCAAAAGGAAGTAAGGAAGAGAGAGACAGAAGGACTGGAGGGAGGGAGGGAGGAAGATGGAGGGAAAAGGAGAGGAGAGGGAGGAAATGAGCCAGAGGGAGAAGGGCTGGAGGGAGAAAGAGAGCGATGGAGGGAGAGATGAGAGGAGAGGGTGGAACACACACACACACACACACACACACACACACAGCAGAAGATGGGAGAAATAAATGAGGATGGAGGGTGGGAGGAAGGGAGGGAGAGATGGAAGAGAAGAGGATGGAGGAAGGGAGGGAAGGAGGGAGTGCATTCCTCCACATCACGCCCATTTCCATAATCTGTTGAGGGGAGGGAGAACAGGGAGGGAGGGAGGGAGGTGTGTTGAGGGGAGAGACAAGAGGGAGGGAAAGGAAAAAAATAGGAAGAAAAGGTTTGGAGGGAAAGAGACAGGCAGACAGAATTCGTTTGATGAGAGACAGACAGACAGACAGACAGACAGACAGAGCGCATACATCACAGAGCGTGTCATCTCCATGGTGAGGGTTTTGAGAGAGAGAGAGAGAGAGAGAGAGAGAGAGAGAGAGAGTACTGAGTCATACATTCCGGTGTCATCGTGTCTTTAGCTTTCATTTCTTTCCCATTTTTCATCGAATCTTTAGTTCTCTCTCTCTCTCTCTCTCTCTCTCTCTCTCTCTCTCTTTCTCTCTCTCTCTCTCTCTCCGCCTCCTCCCTTCCCTTCACCTCCCTCTACTTTTTCTCTTCCCTCTCTATTCTCTTCCTCACTTTTCCCTCCTTCCCATCTCTCTCACTTCCCTCTATCTTTCCTCTTCTTTTTCTTTACCTTAATTTTCCTCTCTCTCTTTCCTCTCTCACTGCTTCCTCCTCCTCCTCCTCTTCATCTCCTCTTCCCTCTTCGTACTCTTTCCTCTTCCTATACCTCTTTCCTCTTCTCTCTTCCTTCCTTCTCACCATTCCCTTCTTTTCCCTCCATTGTATTTTCCTCAATTTTCCTCCTTCCCCCTTTCCCATCTAATTCTGTCACTCATTTTCTTCCTCCTCCTCTCCTCTTCCTCCTCCTCCTCTCCTCTTCCTCCTCCTCCTCCGTTAATTAGCCACACGGGTCACCTTCCCGGCCCACTTGAAGGACCAATTGAATTATGTTAAAGTCACCCCTCCTGATGTTCCTGAGAGAGAGAGAGAGAGAAGAGAGAGAGAAAAAAAAATTTTTTCTGCCATGACGCGCGCACACACACACACACACACACACACACACACACACACACACACACACACACACACACATAATCCCTGCCTAACCTGCCTGTCATTATCCCCACCATCATCACCCACACAATTATACCCCTTTCATCAACACTCTCCCCCTTCCCTCCCCTTCTCCCTTCCTTTCCCTCCCCTCATCTCCCCTACTCCCCTTCCCCTTCCCCCTCCTCTCCTCTCCTCTCCCACTCAATGACCACCATCAGTCAGCTCTTGTTCCCTTCCCCTATTTCGCTTCCCTCTCAGTTTTTCACATCTTTTTCTCCCCTCACTGCCCTATACCCTCACTCCCCTCCCCTCACCCCCCTCCCCTCACTGCCCTATACCCTCACTCCCCTCCCCTCACCCCCCTCCCCTCACTGCCCTATACCCTCACTCCCCTCCCCTCACCCCCCCTCCCCTCACTCCCCTATACCCTCACTCCCCTCCCCTCACCCCCCTCCCCTCACTGCCCTATACCCTCACTCCCCTCCCCTCACTGCCCTATACCCTCACTCCCCTCCCCTCACTGCCCTATACCCTCACTCCCCTCCCCTCACTGCCCTATACCCTCACTCCCCTCCCCTCACTCCCCTATACCCTCACTCCCCTATACCCTCACTCCCCTATACCCTCACTGCCCTATACCCTCACTGCCCTATACCCTCACTGCCCTATACCCTCACTGCCCTATACCCTCACTCCCCTATACCCTCACTCCCCTATACCCTCACTGCCCTATACCCTCACTGCCCTATACCCTCACTCCCCTATACCCTCACTGCCCTATACCCTCACTCCCCTATACCCTCACTGCCCTATACCCTCACTGCCCTATACCCTCACTGCCCTATACCCTCACTCCCCTCCCCTCACTCCCCTATACCCTCACTCCCCTATACCCTCACTCCCCTCCCCTCACTGCCCTCCCCTCAACTATCTATTAGGCTGCAATAAAATCAGTTAAAACTGGTCCTTTTGTGTAACGATCTAATGGCTGTTAATACTTCTTTATATATATATATATATATATATATATATATATATACAGGTATATATATATATATATATATATATATATACAGGTATATATATATTCCATGACCTTCCTCCCCCTCCCTGAGAGGCAGGATGGTGGGGTGCAGGGGGAGAGCAGCTGAAGCCTGTAGTCCACCGGGTTCACGTGCAGGTCAGTCTCGGGTCCGTATTCTCGTCGGTTAAGAAAGCTCCCTAATACCTTTTTCTTAGCGATTTATTTTTGGATTAGGGTGGTTCATATCTTTTTGTTCATTATTTATGAAGAGTGTGGCGATACTGGAAGGGCTTATGTAACAAGAGACCAGCAAGGTGAAATAAACTAATTCGCTTAGGAGAAGGTATTAGGGAGCTTTCTTACCTGAGGAGGATACCTGCCTCTGCCCCGACCACAGCAATATCAACAAATTAATACTGTAAGCAGACTTGTAACTCCAGTAATTATTTCCTTAGCTATGTAACCTGTGTAATTATGTTCATTAGTAGGAAATACATCTTAATTAGCTCTTCTTCCTGATAAACTGGGGGGTTGCCAGCCTCCCCCCGTCCCCCTGTGTGCTATCTTTGTCTTATTCTTATTTCCTCTTTTCTATTTTATTCTTTCTTCATTCCTTGCTCCAGTTTTCCTTCCTTTGTTTTTCCTTCTATTCCGTCTTACCCCCCCCCTCTCTCTCTCTCTCTCTCTCTCTGTCCATCTTTATATCAACAATCGTTTATCACCCTTCCCTCCCTCCCTTCTCTCCACACCTTCCCAATCCTCTTTCTCACCTCTCTCTTTCCTCTCTCTCTCTCCCTCTTTCCCTCTGGCTGTTAATCTCACCGTAGTTCTGTCCATTGGCGGTCATCAGGTGAGGGGAGAGGGGAAAGGTCATTAGAGAGAGAGAGAGAGAGAGAGAGAGCTGAGTGATGATGGTGGTGGTGTAAGGACTGATGATGGAGACTAATGACAGGTAACCAAACACTAGGCATCATTACCACTACCAGTCATCACACTATTACTACTACCACCACTACCACTATCACGGTTACTACCACTATTACTGCTACCACCACCATTACCACAATCACCACTACCACAGTCGCCGCCACCACCACAATGACTACCACAATCACCACCACAACCCACCAAACTTCCCTCTCCAATCACATTATTGATCATAACTAGAATTTTCTTCCTCTTTCTCTCCTTCTTCCTCTCCTTCTCTCCTTCCTTCACCTCCTTCTTCCTCTTTCTCTCCTTCTTCCTCTCCTTCTCTCCTTCCTTCACCTCCTTCCTTCACCTCCTTCTTCCTCTCCTTCCTTCACCTCCTTCTTCCTCTCCTTCTCTCCTTCCTTCACCTCCTTCTTCCTCTCCTTCTCTCCTTCCTTCACCTCCTTCTTCCTCTCCTTCTCTCCTTCCTTCACCTCCTTCTTCCTCCTTCTCTCCTGCCCCTTCTGTTCTCCCTGCTTGTCATTATTCCTCCCCCCCTTCTCCTTCTTCCACCTCCTTTCTTTCACCCTTTCTCTCCCCACTCCCCTCTATCTCTCTCCTTCCTCCCTCTTTCCTCCTTACCCTCTCTCCTTCTCTTCCAGTTTCCCTTCATCTTCTTTGGCTTCCTTGTCTCCCTCTTCCTCTCCATTTCTTCCTCTCCCTTTCCTTCTGTCTTTCGATCTGTTTCCTCTTTCTTGCTTTCCTCTTTTGTCCTCTCTCTCCTCATCATTCCTCTCCTCTCCTCTCCATCTTCTGCCTCTCTCTGTCTCTCTGTCTCTCTCTCTCTCTCTCTCTCTCTCTCTCTCTCTCTCTCTCTCTCATACGGTTCTTTTCCTCCATTTTCTATTTCTTCACCATTTTCTCTCACTCACCTTCCCTTTTATTTTTGTCACAGTCCCTCCTACGCTTAATAAAACCGTCTGACAGTAGCAAAAATAAAGCACCCTAGTCTCGTAGTAAAGGAAATAAAGGAAGGTATATTTAGCACCTCCAGGTCAATAAAAATAAATAAATAAATAAAATCCCTCGTAATTTGCAATAATAAAATACAAATGATTTCCTGAGACTAATTACTGAAGGTACACGGGGCCAGGTGGAGGTAATTATAGGTTAATTATTATATGATTACCTGGCTCACCTGTGCAGAGAGAGAGAGAGAGAGCAATTTACCACACCTTGCCTTTCGTTGTCCTTCTCACCTTGATATGGGTTATTTACACGTCTTAATTACCAGCATATAGGATTACCTGGATTACCTGTCAAGATCTAATTACCATATTAATCACCCACCAACACACCTTGCCAACCCCTGCCCACCTGTTCTCTCTCTCTCTCTCTCCTATCTTCTCAGCTCTCCTTTCACGTCCCACCATTACGTTAAGCCAGAAGCGTGAGACCCCTCCATTACCCCCACCATTACTGCACACACACACACACACACACACACACACACACACACACACACTCAGTAAAGCAGATTACCGTCTGGCCCTCCTTGCCGGCACCTGGTGTGGGTTTTATGTAGGTGTGTGTGTGTGTGTGTGTGTGTGTGTGTGTGTGTGTGTGTGTGAGAGAGAGAGAGAGAGAGAGAGAGAGAGAGAGAATCCACCTTTGCATCCAGTAGTCAAACCTGGATATAAGACCCGTAGACTTAATTCAGTTTTACTTTATTACACTATCCCAAATGCCACTTATTATAAATAACCCAGCGTGGCCGTAGTAAAGGAGAGATGAATAAATAAATATATATATGCTGATAAACAAGAAGACTCAAAATAAGTATGGAAATAAGAACGCATTGGGATCTTGAAATTGGATCACGATTTTGTCTTTTCTTGAAGGGAATAATCTTGTGGACATCAGCCTTGGATTCCTTCTTCCTTGCATTAATAATAACATCTTCAGGATCCCGTCTTTACTCTCAGATGAATAACTTATCGTCTGGCGTTACGAGGAATAAAGGAGGTAAATTGAATGTTAAAATAAAGATAATATACACAGCTAAAGAGACAAAAGTGGATATTGATGAAGTTATAATTATTAGGGATGTGTGGAAAATTATCAGTTATTATAAATGCTGTTTGAGGCGTTGATGTTGTGTGTGTGTGTGTGTGTGTGTGTGTGTGTGTGTGTGTGTGTGTGTGTGTGTGTGTTCTCATTGTCAGTAGTATATTAGATGGACGTCATTGTTTTGGAGAGAGAGAGAGAGAGAGAGAGAGAGAGAGAGAGAGAGAGAGAGAGAGAGAGAGAGGAAAAATGGAGGAAGATTTAAGGGAGGAGGAAAGATGGAGGAGAATGTGAGGAAGGAGGAGGAAAGTTAGGGGGGAAAGGTACGTGAAGGAAAGTGGGAGAGAAGAGGGAGGAAGGAGGGAAGTTGGAGGAGGAAAGTTTAGTCCATCACTACCCTTATGATGATACGAGAGAGAGAGAGAGAGAGAGAGAGAGAAACGATGAGGTCAGCTGGATAGGGAACGATAATAGTGTTGTGGCTCCGGGAAGACAAAAAATAAATAAATAAATAAATAAATCCATTCAACTCTACACCAGAGAGAGAGAGAGAGAGAGAGAGAGAGAGAGAGAGAGAGAGCCCATATACAAAATCTGATCAGTGGATATATGAAGGAAAATATAAACACTGGAAGAAAGGAAAATTAACGAAGAGAACATAAGGAAAAAAGTTGGAGATGAAGGATAGTATAGGAAGGAAGGAAGCTGAAGGAAAGAGGGAAGAGGGAAGTTGAAGGACGGAGGAAGGAAGTAGGGAGGGAAGTTGAGGGAAGGAGGAAGGAAGTAGGGAGGGAAGTTGAGGGAAGGAGGAAGGAAGTAGAGAGGGAAAACGAAGGAAGGAAGAAAGAAGTAGGAAAAATATACTAAAAGGGCGTAAGGAAAAGGAGGAAATGAAGCTGGGAAGGATGAGGATGAGAAGGACATGAAGGAGGAAAAATGGTGAATGGAAAGTGGAAAGAAAATAATATGAGAAGGAGGGGAAGGAGTGAGGGGAAGACAGGAAGGAAGGAGTGAGGGGAAGACAGGAAGGAAGGAGTGAGGGGAAGACAGGAGGGAAGAGGTGGGGAAATATGAGAGGGGAAAACAAGGGGATTTAGTTGACCGCGTGGCCTGCGTCACATCAAGAAGCCGTCATAGGGGTGAACAAATGGGCTTGGTGGGTGGAGGAATGGGCGGGAATGACTGGAATGTTGGTGGGCGGTGGAATGAGGTGGGAAAGTATACCTGGTGGAAAGACGTGTTGTGTGGTTACAGGTGTGCTGGAGTGAAGGTAATTGTAAAGCATCCTACAAGAGTGACAGTGTTGGGGGGGTAAAGAAATGAGCGTGGGAGGGACAGGGAAATGAGTGAGATGAGTTGGAAGTGTGGCGGTGGTGAGGAGAGACCGTGGGAGTATACCCTGTGAAGACTGGTTTTGTAGGAGTGATTTGAATGCAGTGAAGGTTTTATTACAAAGTTTCTCTCAACTATAAAAGAATATGTACGCGTTGCTCTCATTAACATTGGGTCTTGCGATGTAGGCCAACAGGAAGAGAAGAAGGAGAGAAGACAGAAAGAAGACGAGGAAAGAAGACAGAAAGAAAAGGAGGAAACAAGACAAAAAAAAAGGAGGAAACAAGACAGACAGAAGAGAAGTAAAGAAGACAGAAAGAGGAGGAGGAAAGAAGAGAGAGAGAAGAGAGGGAAAGAAGACAAAGATGAGAAAGAAGAAAGACAGAAAGAAAAGGTAAAGTTGACAGAAAGAAGGGGAGGAAAGAAGAAAGAAGGAAAGAAGACAGAAAGAAGGAAAGAAGACAGAAAGGAGGAAAGAAGACAGAAAGGAGGAAAGAAGACAGAAAGGAGGAAAGAAGACAGAATGAAGAGGAAAGGAGACAGAAAGAAGAGGAGGAAAGGAGACAGAAAGAAGAGGAGGAAAGACGACAGAAAGAAGTGGAGGAAAGAAGAGGAAAGAAGACAGAAAGAGGAGGAGGAAGAGAAAGACAGGGAAGGAAAGAAGACAGAAAGCAGAGGAAAGAAGAGAAGGAAAGAAGACAGAAAGAGGAGGAGGAGGAAAGACGATGGGGCAAGAAGACAGAAAGAGGAGGAGGAAAGAACATAGAAAGGAGGAAAGAAGACAGAGGAAGGAAAGAAGACAGAAAGAAGAGGAGGAAAGAAGACAGAATGGAGGAAAGAGGACAGAAAGAAGAAGAGGAAAGAAGAGGAGGAAAGAAGACGGAAAGAAGAGGAGGAAAGAAGACAGAATGGAGGAAAGAGGACAGAAAGAAGAGGAGGAAAGAAGATGGAAAGAAGAGGAGGAAAGAGGACAGAAAGAAGAGAGGGATAGAAGACAGAAGAGGAGGAATGAAGACGGAAAGAAGAGGAGGAAAGAAGACAGAAAGAAGAAAAAGAAGACAGAAAGACGGAAAGAAGACAGAATGAAGAGAAGGAAGATAAGGGAGAAACAGGAACAAGAGATATGAAGATAAAGGAAGGGATGCTGATGATAGATGATGATTGCAGGAAGTGATCTATGGAGCCGGAACACATCACAAAGGACGATAGATTGCTAGACGGGGTGACATATCCCACCAGGAAAATAAAGGAAAGAGCGGGAAGGGTAGGACAGGAAAAGGCAAGGCAAAGCACGGCTGGACAGAGCAGAGCAGGACAGGGCAAGAGAGGATAGAGTAGGACAGGGCAGGGCAGTGCAGTGCAAGAAAGAGCAAAGCAATGAGCATAGCAGGGCAAGACAAAGATCGCGGGGAAGGACAAGGCAGGACAAGGTATAACAGGGCAGGACAGGGAGGGGCTGAGTAGAGGAGATCAGGCATGGCAGGGCAGGCAAGGAAGGACAGGGCAGGACAGTAAAGACCCGCTGATGGCAGCAGTGGTTTTATGGCGGCCTAGAAGAGATGACGAAGAAAACAATTTGCCGAAGCAGCCAATTCCACTGACCACCACCACCAAACTTTACCACTCTTCCTCCTCTTTTGTTAACATCCCGCGCACACACACACACACACACACACACACACACACAGCTGGAAATATCTATAAAAGTTGTGAGAGAATCTGTCAGTAATGTCCTACGTCTGTATGTCTATATCACTAAGATGTTGTGTGTCTTGGTTAATTCTTGTTACCTGCAGACGATTATATTTAACCTGGCCAAGATGGTGATTAGGAAATTAATGAAGGCTGTATCCAACCCATCCTCTTCAGGTAATCGCCCCTAAGATGAAAATATCGTCTTGTGGCAGCTGACTAGTTTATATATTTTGCAGGAGGATCTGGAGACAAGGAATATTTACAGGTAAGGAGTTAGGGTATTATTATTATTATTATTATTATTATTATTACTACTACTACTACTACTACTACTATTATTATTATTATATGCATTCGTCTGTGCCAAAAACATTCCCTTGAACCCCATATGGCTGACGCGCTGGGATTATATTGTAGGACCGAATATAATATGACTGTTTTGTGCTGGTACGAATCTGTGTAAGTATGTATGTGTATGTGTGTGTAGTGTATGTGGTGTACGTGATGCAAATGGTGAGTGTGAACCTCGCCCCCCACCCACCCCGTCCATGGCATCCTCACTTACGAATCAGCAGCTGACAAATTACAATCGTCAGTCGTCAGCACATCCTCTCTCTCTCTCTCTCTCTCTCTCTCTCTCTCTCTCTCTCTCTCACACACACACACACACACACACACACACACACACACACACACACACACACACACACACCACATGTATTTTTCCCTTCCACACATCTATTTTTAGCAAAGAGGATAATTTTTACCTTAGCGGGAAAATATTGGAAAGGAAAATGGCTGGGTAAATGACGTGAGGGCAATTTCTGGATTTTAACAATGTCGTGTTTTAATTTCTGTTCCTGTTACCTCCAGACGATTTTATTCAGCTTAGGAGTGGCTTTTAGGGGGGTTAGAGGCAGCCTTCCTTAACCTCATCAGCATGAGTGACCTTTCCTGCGTTGAAGATGTTTAAGAAGTAGGAAAGTTAAAGGAAGAATGACGTGATGGCAGGAAATAGGTTAAGACTGAGATAGTAAAGGCGATTTGTTGGTGTTGGTACAGAGGCTGGATTGGCTTCAAGGATACTGCTTATAAGTTAGTTTACCCTTCCCTCCTCCCCTCTCCCTCTTTCCCCTCCCTTCTCCCTCGGGACAAGGAGAGAGGCAAGTGATACAATGCCGATACCACCATCAAGGAGGCAGAGAGAGAGGGAGATGGAGGAAGGGAGAGGAGAGGGAAGAGAGAGGAAGAGGAGGGATAGAGAGGAGGGAGGGATGGAGCGAAATGAGAAAACTGGAGAGAGTGGAAGGAGAGGAAAGAAAGATTGGGGAAGATGGAGGGGATGGAGGAAAGAATGAGGAAGGTGAAGGAAAGAGAGGGTGAGGAGGTGAAAAGAGCAAGAAGAGGAACGTAGGAAGATGAGAAGAAGGATACAGCCAGGCCTGCAGGAAAGTGAGAGACGGAGGAAACGGGAGGGAGGAAGACCTAGAAGAAGAAAAGAAGTTGGGAGAGAGAGAGAGAGAGCAACCGCTCCCCTCCCCTCGTTTCCTCCCCCTTCCTTCACCATACCTCCCTTCCCTCCACTCCCTCCCTCCCTCCATCAAACCTAGAATGTAGCTTAGTCTGCAGAAATATATAAACCATCTCTCTCTCTCTCTCTCTCTCTCCTCCACAACCCGGGTTCATATCCGGACACCGTATTAAAATCTCTCCACCTCACTTCTCCCTTTGTTTCCCTCCCTCCCTCTCTCTCTCTCTCTCTACCTCCCTCCCTCCCTTCCTTTCCTTCTTCCCTCCCTTCCTCCCTTTCCTTCCTATTCTCCTTCCCTCCCTTCCTCCCTTTCCTTCCTACTCTCCTTCCCTCCCTCCCTCTCTCACCCCTCTTCCTTTAATACCGGTACTTTTCTCTTTTTTCCCCTCTGTCTCCCTTCCTCTCACCCACTTCTCTCCTGTTTTTTTTTCATTCCTCCCTTTGTCCCTCCTTCCCTGTCCACCCCCCCTCCTCTCTCTCTCTCTCTCTCTCTCTCTCTCTCTCTCTCTCCCGCTGCGGCTTTGTGGCTGCTCGCTCTGGATTATAATATTGTGGAGGGAGAATAGAGGATTATCACTTTAATATATTGAGAGAGAGAGAGAGAGAGAGAGAGAGAGAGAGAGAGAGAGAGAGAGAGAGACTTTGAAGGGTTTTAGAGAGAAGAAAGGAAGGCGGAAGTGTACAGGAAGAGGGGAGAAAGAGTGATTTTGTGTGTGTGTGTGTGTGTGTGTGTGTGTGTGTGTGTGTGTGTGTGTGTGTGTGTGTGAGAGAGAGAGAGAGAGAGAGAGTGCTGCGTTTCGTTCCGTCTTTCCATCCTCTCCCTTTTATTTCCTCTTCACTCCCTCTCCCTCTGTCTGCCTGTCATTCTCCTACCTCCCTTCTCCTCCCTTTCTCTCCTTCTCCCTCTCTCTCTTTTGTTTTTCCCTCCCTCCCTTTCCTCCTTTTCCTCCCTCCGTCTTCCTGTTTCCCTCTTACCGCCCAAAGAGGGAGGAGAGAGGCTGTAAGAGCAACACTGAGAGAGAGAGAGAGAGAGAGAGAGAGAGAGAGAGAGAGAGAGAGAGAGAGAGAGAGAGAGAGAGAGAGTCATAAACATAACATCTACAGCAACAAATATGGCAATAAAGATCTGTATTTAGATAGCGCTGTTAGATATGGATGAATTAGCCTATGATATCTAGTTTATGAGAGACTGAGATGGAGAGTAAAGCAGACGGCTCCCTCCATACCCACCTGTCCCTCCAGTTACATCCGGCATGAAAAAGTAAGATGGACTGGCACAGAGTTATGTTGAGATTATTGTGTTGGATTTTGTGTTGTAAGAATGAGGTAAGGAAGTATTGTGACAGGTGATGTTTTAGTGAGGGAAGAGTGTGGTGTTAGGTGTCTTGTGTGAGGTGGGGAAGTGTGTGTGTGTGTGTGTGTGTGTGTGTGTGTGTGTGTGTGTGTGTGTGTGTGTGTGTGTGTGTGTGTGTGTGTGTGTGTGTGTGTGTGTGTGTGTGTGTGTGTGTGTGTGTGTTGTGTGAGATGGGGAAGTGTGTGGAGGTGTAAGTGTGTGTGTGTGAGTGTGAGGGCAGTGTGTGTTGTGTGAGGTGGAGATTAAGGGAGTAAGTGTGTGTGTGAGTGTGAGGCCAGAGTGTGTTGTGTGAGGTGGGGAAGTGTGTAGGGGTGTAAGTGTGCGTGCGAGTGTGAGGGCAGAGTGTGTTGTGTGTGTGTGGTGCTGCTTAGTTTTGCGTCTCTCAGTTAACAGGGGCTCCTCATCACCCCGTTCTCTGGTTATATGGTTACTACCCAGCGTGTTAAGTGGCTTCCTGGGTTACGGGAAAGCATTAGTCTTGTTACTCAGTGCGGTCACCTAAGGAAGAGGTCACTGTTGAGCTGTAGTTTGTGGTGAGAGAGGGAGGGTTAGGGGTGAGTCAGTGTGTTGTGGTGTGGGGCCATGCAGTGGAAGGAAAGCACAGTGGATTACAGGAAGATGATGAAGAAGAAAAGGAAAAAAAAATAGAAAGAAAGAAAGAAGAAGAAGAAGAAAAGGAAGGAAAGAAAGAAATAGAAAGAAGTTTCCGAGGTATACTGTATGCGCCTCGTAAATAAGTAAGACAGTGGTAAATGTAGGTAAGGTAAAGTAAAGGTGGGGCTGGGACCATGAGGCGCTTGGCCGTAGTGCTCATCTCCATGACTTAGGCCTTTGAGCACGTGGCGGGTTATTGATCCACTATCCTGGGATCCACGGCCACTGCATCATCAAGGTTACCATAGTTACCTGCCATAGGTGTTAGTCAAGGTGATCAATTTACCTGCCGACCGGTAATAGGTATATGCACACCTGAGTCGAGTGATACCACCTGTCCACACCAGGATTCGAACCCTAGCACGTTCAGGCCAGTGGGTGTATACGCTACCCACCCGGCCACCGCGGCGATGCAACAAACAGAAGACAGAAGAGAAAGGGAAATTAACAAGAACAAGAAGAAAAGGACATTAACTGAAACAGAAAGGAGAATAAATGACTGAAATATGTAAAGGGGCGAGGAAGGGCGAAACTGTAATTGAGAGAGAGAGAGAGAGAGAGAGAGAGAGAGAGAGAGAGAGAGAGAGAGAGAGAGAGAGAGAGAGAGAGAGAGAGAGAGAGAGAGCAACGGGGGTCAGGAAACAAGAGCTGGGGTGACTATCCGTTAACGATGCTTGATTGTTTTTATTCTCTCTCTCTCTCTCTCTCTCTCTCTCATGCGTCTTTCCTTTATCTTCTCCCACTAATCACTCTCCTCTCTTCCCATCTTTCCTCCTTCCCTCCTTTCCTTCCTCTTAACTCTCCCTCCCTCCTCCTTTCTTTCCTGTAAATTCTCACCCCCCTCCTTTCCTCCCTCATTTATCTTCATTTACCTCCCTCTCTCCATCCATCCCCACCACTTCCATCTCTCTCTCTCTCTCTCTCTCTCTCTCTGTCTCTGTCTCTCTCTCTCTCTCATTAACGGGCAAATAATCAAATAGATACAAACGATGCCTGAGAGAGAGAGAGAGAGAGAGAGAGAGAGAGAGAGAGAGAGATTGGGGTGGGACGGAAGAAGTAAGAGTCGAAGGGAGAGAGGAAGGAAAAGAAAACCATTTGAGGAAGGGAGGGAGGGAGGGAGAGAAGAGGGAAGGAGGAAGGAAGATATATCACAGACATCACATCCTTGGCAGTAAAGAGGCAGGTCTGGAGTGACTCACCATCTTTACCACTCCTTGAAGATTCCCTCACCATCTTCCTCTCATCTTAACTCTCTTACCCTCATCTTCTCTTCTTCTCTATATATCTGTCTTCCTCCCTATCTCCCTTACACTCATCTTTTCTTCTTCTCTCTATAACTTCCTCTCATCTTAACTCTCTCACCCTCATCTTCTCTTCTTCTTCTCTTTATATATTTCTTCCCAATCTCTCTTACCCTCATCTTCTCCTCTTCCTCTCCTTTTATCTGTCTTCCTCCCTGCATCTTATTTTCATTCTCTCATCTTCCTGTAATCTTCGTCATCTTCACCAATCATCATTTCCTCATCATCTGCTTTTCTTCCCTTCTCCCCTACATCTTGGTCATTTTCTCATCTTCCTCTTATCCTTCCATCTCTTCGTCATCTCCTTGTCATCATCTTCACCAGTCATTTCCTCATCATCCCCTTTTCTTTCCTTCTTCCCTACATCTTGATCATTTTCACATCTTCCTGTTATCTCTTCTTTATCTCCTTGTCATCATACCACCAGTCATCATTTACTCATCATCTCCGTGGCTTTGTGTCTTTAGAAAATACTAAGACAACCTTAATAATAACTTTGTAGGATTTTGCCTTAAGAAAATACTATGACAATCTTAATAACTTTCTGGGTTTGTCTTAAGAGAAAACTATGACAATCTTATGATTTTCTTTCTGGGTTTTTGTCTTAACAAAATACCGGTATTAAGACAACCTTAAAAATAACTTTGTAGATTCTTGTCTTAAGCAAATACTATGGCAATCTTAATAACTTTCTGGGATTGTCTTAAGAATATCACTGACAATCTTAATGTTATGTGCTGTCAGCCCCAGACACGAGGGGAAGACGCTGGTGGGGAGAGAAAGGGGGGGGAGGGGAGAGAGAAGGAATGGGAGAGAGAAGGAATGGAAGAGAGAACAGGGAGGGAGGGAAGGAAAGGAAGACAGAAAAGAGAGAGAAGAGGAAATATGAAATGAAAAGGTAGGGGAAGGAGGAAGATATGGGGAGATGGAGAGGGAGGAGAGGAAGGTAAGAGGAGAAGGAAGAAGAGGGGGGGAGAGAGAGAGAGAGAGAGAGAGAGAGAAGGAGAGGGAGGAATATAAGGGGAGATGGAAAGTGAAGGGAGGGAGGAAGATATGAGGAGAAGGAAAGGCAGGGGAGGGAGGAAGATAAGAGGAGGTGGAAAGGGAGGGGAGGGAGAAAGATAAAGGGAGAGGAGGGAGGAATACGAAGGAATGGGAGGGGAGGGAGGAAGATAAAGGAAGAAGGAGGAGGGGAGGGAGGAAGATAAAAGGAGGTGGAAGGGGTGAGGAGGGAGGAAAATAAGGGGAGAAGGAAAGGGAGAGGAGGGAGGATGACAGGGGGGAGGAAAGGAAGGGGAAAGAGGAAGATAAGGGGAGATGGAGACGGAGGAATATGAGGGGAGAAGGAAAGGGAGGGAGAAAAGGAAGGATAGAGGAGGGAGGGAATGTGATGGAGGAAGGGAGGGAAAGGAGAGTGGGACTGAGAGGGAGAAAGGTCGGAGGGAAAGTTGAAAGAGGAGAGAATAGGAGGAAGGGATGGAATTGGATGCTTGGGGGGAAGGAGAGTGGGAAGGAAGGAGGGAACAGAGGGAGGGAGAAAGGGAGGGAGGGAAGAGAGGAAGATCTGGGGAGGAGGGAGGAAGAAGGAAGAAGTAGGGACCTAGGTACAAGGAAGAGATAAAATGAAGGAAGAAGGAATGGATCAGAGAGGAAGAGAGAAGAGCAAAGAAGGAGAAGGAGGGAAAGGGGAGGAAAAATATGGAGAGAGAGAGAGAGAGAGAGAGAGAGAGAGAGAGAGAGAGAGAGAGAGAGAGAGAGAGAGAGAGAGAGAAAGAGATGGGATTGCAGGAAGTCTGGTGAAGGAGGGGGGAGACAAAGAGGGAGAGCTAGTGATAGGAGGGGGGACAGAGGGGGGAGGAGAGGGAGGGATCGGGGGAGGGAGGGGCAGGAGGAAGACGAGGTGAAGGAATGAGAAAACTTCAAGTGAAAGATTTTTAAGAATGCAGGTAACACTGATGGAGAGTCCTCTCTCTCTCTCTCTCTCTCTCTCTCTCTGTCACACACACACACACACACACACACACACACACATAGGATCACCTTGATTAGGGTGGCTGGCAGTAATTTTCCATCTATGTATCTATCTATCTGTCTAACCATTGCCTCGTAAGGAGTGGCCACAGACAAATCACCTCCACGTGGCAGTGTCCTCTGCCATCTGACTGCCCAACCTCCAACTTGCACCCCCTCCATCGTAAATCTCCACTCCATCTCTCCATCTCATCCTTGGTCTCCTCTTCCTCCTCTCCCTCTCCTCCTCACTCATGGACACTCTTCTAGTCAGTCTCTCAAGCCCCATCCCCTCCACATAGCCAAACCATCTCAAAGGCATTTCTCATAACACTTTCAATCACATCCACATCATCACCACAATGCTCTTCTAGTCAGTCTCTCAAGCCCCAAACACAGCCAAATCTCAAAGTTTTTTCCCTCAACACTTTCAATCACATCCACATCATCACAATGCTCTTCTAGTCATATTCTCAATCCCCAAACATAGCCAGATCTCAAAGGTAGGCCTATATATCTTTACACACACCACAACGCTCCTTTATTTCCTCATTTCGTCATTTTAGCTGTGGTTAATTACTATATAGAGATCAATATTAATTTTAGTAATAGTAGTAGCGTCAGGGATGTACAGGGCAGTCTCATTATAGCACTTCACTAGCAACGCATAGAGCGGTATCCTATATGTTGGGGGATGGCTCAGCCTGCTGGTGTGGGCGTGGCAGTGGGAGTAGGAGATGAATAAATGATGCAGGACAGACACTGATAACGCTGACTGTTTCCTGGTGTGGGCGTGGGTGTGGCAGTGGGAGTAGGAAACGAATAAATGTTGCAGGATAGACACTGATAATGCTGACTGTCTGCTGGTGAGGGCGTGGGTGTGGCTGTGGGAGTAGGAAATGAATAAATGATGCAGGATAGACACTGATAACGCTGACTGTCTGCTGGTGAGGGCGTGGGTGTGGCTGTGGGAGTAGGAAATGAATAAATGATGCGGGATAGACACTGATAACGCTGACTGTCTGCTGGTGTGGGCGTGGGTGTGGCTGTGGGAGTAGGAAATAACTGTCCCCAGAAAACACGAGAAATCAGCCGGCAGTGTGGAAGAGTGGCGTTACCGTATATATGGACCACCCTGCATAATAGGCAAAATAACCCCAAAAATGTCACTACGAATTTTGGAAGTCAGTACTAACACCGGAAATCGGAAAATGGGTCAGGTCAGGTTAGGTTAGGTCAGGTCATGTCATGTCAGGTTAGGTTAGGTTAGGTCAGGTTAGGTTAGATCAGGTCAGGTTAGGTCAGGTGAGGTCAGGTCAGGTTAGGTGAGGTCAGGTTAGATTATGTCAGGTCAGGTCAGGTTAAGTTAGGTCAGATTGGCTTGGTTTAATTTGTTAGGTTCGATATTGTCGGTCACTAAACCTAACATATACTATATACAAAGTACAGACAAGATTAGGGTAAAGAGGCAGAGACATAATGTAGAGTGCGTATTTATTATACCGATTGTATCATCATCATCATCACCACCACCATCACCATTTTCATCTTCATCATCATTACGGTATCACCATCACCACCACCATCACTATTTTCATCTTCATAATCATCATCATTATTATCATCTCCCACGAACAAATGGGGTGGGTCGGAACCAGAAACAGGAAAGAAAAACAAAAAAAATATTGAGCCACACACTCTAACACACACACACACACACACACACACACACACACACACACCTACGTTATGTGCTTCAAGGAGTGAAATCGCCCTCGCAACGCTTGAGAGAGAGAGAGAGAGAGAGAGAGAGAGAGAGAGAGATTTCTAGTTAGCACAGACTTGGATTCTTTTTCGCTATTTCTATATATTAAAATTTTGTACCCTGTTGGACTATACTGAGGCCAACTGTCGACCTATCTAACTACCTATCTGCCTGTCTATATATCTATTTTTATCTATCTATCTACGTCTATCGATCTGTGTGTTTATATAGCTATTATTTCTTTCTGTCTTTATGTCTATCTATCCATTGTATATCTATGTCTATCTACGTATCTATTATCTAAATTATCTATCTGTCTATCGATGTATCTGTCAATCTGTTATCTATCTACCTATCTGTCTATGTATCTATGCCGCCAAGAATGTGGTTTATTATGCTATGCTGCTTAATAATGACAAACTGGAACGAGACGAATCATTCCAATGTTTTCTTGCCGTAGGACTGATCACCCAAGGCAGATCAGGAGGAGGAGGAGGAGGAGGAGGAGAAAAAGATGATGAACAAGAAAAGAAGATGAAGAAAAGAAGAATAACAACAACGACAAACATGTCTTGAGATGTGCTTGGATGAAACTGAGGGAATATCAGAGAATATCCAGCCCTTAATCCTTACCACAAAGAATAATAATAATAATAAAGCAGGAGGAGGAGGAGGAGGAGGAGGAGGAGGTGGTGATGGTGGTAGTAGTAGCAGCAGTGGTAGTAGTAGTAGTAGCAGTGGTAGTAGTAGTAGTAGTAGTAGCAGTAGTAGTAGTAGTAATAGTAGTAGTAGTAGTAATAATAATAATAATAATAGTCCAGATAATTTTCCTCTCAACAATGTCTTGTCAGAAAGAACGAGATACGTGGTAAGAGTCTAGGATGTCTTGTCCTTGCTAAATAAAAAACTACGTGTGTGTGTGTGTGTGTGTGTGTGTGTGTGTGTGTGTGTGTGTGTGTGTTAGGAACCCCTCCAACACCCCTTCCTTAATGATGTATCTTACGTCTTGTATCTCAACCCCTTCATGCTGGTGACTTATTTCCTTTTTCCTTCAAGACGATTTCATTAAGCTTGGGAGGGTTTTTTTTAAAGATGGAGGGGTTAGAGAAAGCCTTATTTAACCCCTCCATCACCAGAAATCCCTCCTAAGATTACGAAAACCGTCTGGGAATAGGAAGTATTAAGTATAAAAAAACTAGATCATCGGACTGAAGGGGTATCTAATCTCTTGGGAGTTACTGTATTTAGATCACATTAGCATCAAATTAAGTAATAATAACTTCCAGGTCAATATTAACCCTTAGAATAAAGTGACGGAGTTCTTGGCGTATTTTTGCAATCTCCTAACGGTTTTATTCAGTTGGGGAGACAGAATTGCGGAAGTTTGATAACAGTCTACATTAACTGCTTCGCCACTAACCCTCCTTCCCAAGTTAAATAAAACCGCCTGGAAGCAGCACGAACAGACAAAATAACACGCCACTGGATTGATGAGGTTAACACATGGAAAAATAAACTGGGAAGGCAAAAGTCCTCCAAAATGAGAATTAGAAGAGGCGAAACTGGAGTGATGTGGTGGGGAGCACTACATACCCACCTCTCGCCTTACCGTGGCCACTCCCGCACTGACGCGTTTTCTGTTTGGCTCTGGGGGACTATATCAGGGTGGCCAGTGACGACGCATTCTTTTTTTCTCTCTCTCTCTTTATGGGGGGCGCGGTAGCACAGTGGTAGCGCGCTGGACTTGTGATCGGGGGATTGCAAGTTCGAGCCTCGCCCGGGCTGCCGTGCCGGGAGGGGTAGCTCCCTCCTGTAACCCTAGCGGGGCTATATAGTCCAATACAGGGCTTAGCTCGGGGGAACTCCATTTCTCCCATTTCTCTCTCTTTATTACCATCGGACATTTTTGCTTAACTGACGGGAAACTTGTTGAATTGGTGTGGTCAAATTTAGGATTCACAGACCCCCCCCTCCCCCCTCTGCAATGAAATGTCTCTCTCTGGTTGAAAGAACTCGTATGGCACTAGAGGGAAATACAGATAATATGCTAGAGAGGGACGTCTTCACGTGGTGGCACTGATATAACTGGGCGGCTCTACTTCCCGGTTATATCCTTAGTAATACTGAACTTCCTCTGTATTTCATTTGTTGTTGTCCGGATAAAACGCTGCGAAGAAGAGAAAAAGAAACAAGATGGCGGAATTTTGGTAGACAGGCAGAGAGGGAACAGGATAAGGAAGGTGGCCGACAAGAATGAAGGGAAAGCAGGGGCAGAGAGGGGAAGGGAAGGAGGGATGAAGGTATGGGGAAATGACAGCAGCACGGGGTGAGGGAAAAAATGGGAAGATATGACGGACGAAACGAGAGATGTATGGTTAGAAAACCACAAAATGTGATGGTGAGAAATGGGATAAAGAAAATGAGAGAGAGAGAGAGAGAGAGAGAGAGAGAGAGAGAGAGAGAGAGAGAGAGAGAGAGACTCACCCAGGTAGAAAGCGTTCCTCACCACCTGTTGTCAAGAGGTGGGGTGGGGTGGAGTTGGGTGGGAAATTGGGGCGGGGCGAGTGAGGCACAGATCAACCCCTTCATTACCAGGACGCTTCTTAATTTTTTATCTTCAGACGATTTTTCTCAGCTTCCGGAATGATGAATATACTCTTTTTACTTTGACTTGGCCAAGGTTTTTGCTTCTTATTTCATGTAGCTCAGTGGCAGATAAAAGACAATGCTATGGCCCCACATCCTTTCCACAGCACTTCTTCGTGACTAACATCATATTCTAGTGTTCATCAACTGCTAAAACTCAACATTCAGAGTGGAGAGATGGAAATTTTAGGCCAAGTTAGAATAAAACGAGTATAGCAGTCAGGGGACTAATTAAGGCTTTATATAACCCTTTTGCTGCATGTCTCTCCTTATCAGAACTCCATATTATAATTACAAATCATAATAGATAGATAGATAAATAGATAGATAGACAGCTCTATGCGAGCCTGGGAATAGGAAATAAGCTTGCAAATTACACTGAGGAAAGCTGACGACAGTGGCCAGTAAGGAGATGATGCAGTTAGTTGTCAGCAATCCACCCGTGAACAAAGCCCTAGTGACCATACACACACATACACACATACTCACACACAGGCTTCTTAAACTTTCCATCCACAAGGAACACACGTGATACGTCTCCTGTTTCACCAGAATTTAGGAAAGAGAGCTCAGAAGGAGACAGGCCTTAGAAGAGACAGGTCGCAGGGAGAAGGGCTTGGCAACTTGAGAGAGAGACAGAGAGAGCGAGACAGAGAGATAGCTAGCGGGACTGGACTCTATACTTCGCTCTGTGTGAGAGACTTGTTAATATTTCCAAGACAAATAAAAATAGTCCCATACTATTCTTTACCTCTCCTGTCACTACATGACAAATGGGAAAGAAGATTATCTACTACAAGCTACTCCAGTATAATAACCGCTCGTCCACAAGTCTAATATATATATAACTCAACCACAAAGGAACCACAAAGTCTTTTATGACATTTGGTAGCAGCGAATCTACGGACATCGTCTCCGAATCAAAAGCAAATTTCTACAAAAGCAGGCGAGACTCTACAAGATTAGCTTCAGTTCTACAGTGAATTCCTACAAAATACAGCCTACAATGCAAATAGCCTACAAGTCTACAAAACAACTCTATAATCTTCACCTAACTTCAAGCAGCAGCAAGAAGAATATAAAACAAAGCAAGTAAAGAAGAGGAAAGACCAAAGCAACAAGCACACAAACCCCCACCACTCTCTCCCGCCTACCTACATCGCTGACGCAGAGGTCAAGACGACGAAGCAAACACCAAGTCCATATTCACAACTCATCTTACTCATCCGTAGAAAAAATTGTGTCTATGTTCAAATCGGGGGAAGACCAAGTCATGACAAAAAACGAACAAACGTAAAGAAGAACAAGGCTAAACTTCACATAGGAGGCATGTTGGGAAATGAGTGTATCTTGATACCAGCTGTATGTGAGGATCAAAACGTTTCCTTATTTTTAGATACAGGCTCTCCAGTGAACTTAATAACACATGAAGAACTAAATAGAATTCTTAAAAATAAAAAGAAAGTAACTTTTCTGGATGAAGCTGATTTAGATTTATACACAGTAGATGGTCAAGAGATTACAGTAAAAGGTATGATAAGATTAAATCTCAGTTTCACAGAAACTACAAGACCATTCTCTGCATTTTTCTATATCGTTGAAAACTTAGCAATTAAAGCTCATATGTTACTGGGCTTAAGATCCATGAGAGCTGAGAACATAACTATACTCCCACAAATGAATGGAATAGACTTTGATAATGAATTCATAGAGGAAATAACTTCAGAGCCCTCACCGATTGGTAGAAAAGAGCCAAAAAGAATTGGTAATATTAAAGGCTTAAACAAACATACACAAACAGATGAGTGTATAGATCTACTCCCACCACCAACCCTGTCCTCCAGATTTAGTGACCCAGATAACAGTACTGATTTATCAATTTTTCCAGCCCATCTCACTAATGATTTAGTTATACCACCTAATTCATACATGAAGGTTACCATAAAGAGCAAATTACGGAATAGTACTGTTCTTGTCTTAGAAGAATTATGTAAAGTAAAGGGATTGTCAGTAGAAAACGCATTATGTCATACGAACGACGAAGGGCAAACTCAGATATTCATAATTAATCACATGAATGGGGAAGTTCAGTTGAAAAAGGGAACTTGCATAGTTAATATTGAAAAATGTCCCGCCCCTGTGAAGGAAATAGTTATAGCTGGAGTAACAAGTGAGATAAAATCTACGGATAGAGAAAGAATAAAAGAGAATTTAATTCACTCAGGTGAATTTGACGAAGAAAATGATTTGTTAACCCTGCTGGAAACACACAGGGACACCGTAGCATTGCCCGGAGAACAATTAGGGTGTACTAACTTGATTAATCACATGATTAATGTGCACCCAGAAACACCACCAATTTTCGTACCAGCTTACCGCATACAACACTCCCAACGTACACTTGCAAATCAGTATGTCGATGAAATGTTAAAACTTGGAATCATTGAGCCTTCAGTCTCCCCGTGGAATGCCCCCCTATTCTTCGTGCCCAAACGAAATGGAGAAATGCGTGCGGTAGTAGATTACCGTAAACTAAATAATCACACAATCCCAGACAGATTTCCCATGCCATTGCTAAGCGATGTTCTACAGAATATTGGTCCTGAGAATAATATATTCTCGACCATCGATCTCCTAAACGGCTACTATCAGATTCCGGTATCTAAGGAGTCACGTAAATACACTGCCTTTTCAACAGAGGCCATTATCAATATACAAGAATGCCAATGGGACTGAGGACAGCCCCAGGCACATTCCAGCGTCTTATGAATTACGTATTGTCCGGAATTTTAGGACAAGGAATCTTTGTTTATCTTGACGATATTATAATCGCAACGAAGAATATTAAGGATCATCTCAGGAAATTAGACTTACTCTTACAAAAGCTTTGTGATGCTGGATTAAAAATTAAACTTTCTAAATGCAAATTTTGCTTTAAGGAAATAAATTTCTTAGGCCACAAATTAAGTTCTGATGGTATTCACACCACTGATGACAAAATACAGGCAGTGAGAGATTTTCCTGAACCCACTACGACTGACGAAGTTAGACAATTTTTAGGTCTGGCAGGGTACTATAGGTCATTCGTACCACAGTTCTCTCATATAGCCTTTCCTCTATTCCAACTACTCAAAAAAGATGCTGTATTCCAATAGGAAGAAGAACAAAAAAGGGCATTTAACAATCTAAAAATTAAACTAACAAATGCACCTTGTTTAGCATATCCGAATTACACAAAATCATTTCTTATTTGTACAGACGCATCAGTTAAAGGATTAGGGGCTGTACTGATGCAGGAAGATAAAAGAGGAAAGAATCAACCAATTGCATTTGCTAGCAGACAAACAAGAGGTGCGGAGAAAAATTATTGCACTACAGACTTAGAGGCACTTGCAGTGGTTTTTGCATTACAAAAGTTTCGAGATTTGGTATATGGTTACGAAATCCACTTATTCACCGACCATAAACCACTGGTGGGTATGTTTAAAGAAAAACTCCTTTCTGGGAGGAGAGCAAGATGGAAGTGTACAGTTGAAAACTACAATGTACAAATTCATTATATACAAGGTAAAATGAACATAGTAGCTGACGCTTTATCTAGGAACCTGAACACAATTCAGGTCGCGGCGTTAGATCTCAAAGGAAATATCCCAAACCACGAGGATATCGCAAAGGCACAAAGACTTGACCCAATATGGTCTAAAGTAATATACAAGTTAGAAAGTGGAGATGACATACAATTACCCAAACTGCATGTCCCACTTGAACAATTCACAATGGTCAATAATACATTATACAAAATTAACTCTAAACAACCAAAACGCCAAAGAAATACTAACCAGTTGGTAGTACCTAATGACATGATACCCCAAGTATTACGATTGATACACGACAGCCCACATGCAGGACATCCTGGAAAGGATAAGACATTCTACCAAGCCCAGCTATTATATTACTGGCCTTCATTACGAAAAGATATAAACAATCATATAGACAGATGCGAATCATGTGCGAAACACAAAGGATACCCAATCACACCTGCACCGATGGGTAATTACCCTGTACCACATCAACCATGGGACGTTGTCGCTGTTGATTTACTCAAGATGCCATTATCATACAATAATAACCTATACTTATTCGTAGCAACGGATCATTTTTCCCGTTATGTCATTTTAGCTCCAATTAAAGATAAGACAGCAGAGACAGTAACAAAGGCAATAACAGATAATGTAATATGTCGCTTTACAACCCCAAAGGTACTAATAAGTGATAATGGAGGAGAATTTAATTCTGAGATCTTACAAGAAATATGTAAACAATACAACATCAAAAAGGCTAACGTTTTGGCCTAAAAAGGCTAACGTTTTGGCCTATCACCCAGCATCGAATGGGTTGGTAGAGAGACAAAATAAAAAGGTATTAGATGTGCTACGACACATTCTCAGTGAAAATTATGCAAGCTGGGATGATTGGATTCCCAGAGTAGAAGCCTCAATTAATGGGTCTATAAATAAATCCATCGGTGACACACCACATTTCATTATATATGGCACAGATAAAAAAATACCACATGAGCTCCTAGAAGGTGACAGCATGCCTATATACAATTACGATGATTACTCTAAACTCCAATTATGTGAATTCCAGGACATTCACAAAAGAGTCAAAAAACAATTAACGATGTCCAAGGAAGAAATGACGGAGGCATTTAACAAGAAGGCAAAAGATTCACCTATCAGCTTAGGAGACATTGTTTACGGTGTCATTCATACGAGAGACAATAAATTATCCCCAAAATTTGAGGGCCCATACAGAGTAATAACATAAAAGCAAACAAAGTTTTAATTAAGTCACTTTCAAGTGGCGAGGAGAAACAAGTTCATATTGACCATTTAAAACGAGTTTCAAGGGAATTATCCAATAATTATTCAGCCTCGGATACAACCGAACAGACGAACGTACCTCAAGAAACCAAGCAAGAACACAACAATGATTACAAAAAGAAATTAAGGTCATATACCAAACAATCGAACATAGGTGCAACTGTTCCAATCAAATCTACAGTACATCATTTACGAGAATTAAATATCGATTTAAACTCCTTCTATAAATGAAATAACAATCAACCGTAACGCACATCATCACTATCATCGACCACAGCATTATAGGAAATAAATAATTTTTTTTTTCGGTAGGTTACGACGAAGGGACTTATGCTATGGATTCTCCTCTACATAGCAAGAGGATATGCGCACTTAGACCCCAAACATATAGTACGACAAGGATGCCTCATAGCTCCAACGGCCACGACTACAATCGTTAAGGACGTCATGAATACTGAAATAAGTCTAGATTACTTGTATGACTTACCTACTTATCTAGACAGACTTGCGACGCCGATGCGAACTCTGGACTTCATGATAGGAAATTATGTTTCACAAGCACATAACACCAAGGAAGTGAATGAAATGGTAAAGTTAGCGAAATGGAAACTAGAACAGGCGAAGTCAACTATGCTCGTCATGATCCAAGATCTCCCATCTTATGGAACGGAGGTACTGAGCGACAGGAACAACATCACACGTACTCGCCAAAAGCGCGGTTTGTTCGACCTGGGTGGCGCAGTTCTTGGGAACATCTTTGGATTGGCTACAGAGGATGACCTTAAAGAAATAAACAACAAATTTAATAAGATAGCTCAGGTACTAACATACCAAGATAAATTCATCACAGGACAGAACTCAGCAATGAAGACAATTGTGAAAAATCTGAAACAAGCAGAAAACATAGCTCTCGAGAGTGTAGATAAAATAAATGAATTGGAGGGAAACGTTACACTTTTCCAACACTTCTCCATCATCACAGAACATATTGACACGATTCTACTACAATTAGAGAACTCTAGAGATCGTTTCAGGGCACTTATGCAAGGAATTTCGAATGCTGGTGATGGCAAGATCACAATTGACTTACTCCCAGTTCATGAGCTACGTCAGATAGTTAGTCAAGGCATACATAAACATAAATTGAAGCCGTTGTTCCGCAGTAGGGAATTTATGCAATATTACCCGTATTTAGAAGCAACACTAACACCAACATCAGTGGTAGTTCATGTACCATTCATCACTGAAGACCTGTTCACAGTATACCAAATACACCCCTTCCCCTATAAAAATAACAACACTTTGGTCATCATCAACATCAACACAGACACCGAACTCATCATGGTCTCCAAGAGACGGGACACTGTCACTTTCGCAAGTGAGTCAACGATTAAACGAAAGTGCCGCACATCCTTACATGCTGTTCATCTTTGTCCTGCGTACATTTTCACGTTTCAGCCTACTGATACAGTCCCTTGTGAAATGGCTATCATCAGAAATGACAATATTCATCATCATTGCAACTTCACTTTTGCTCCAGATAAACTTGTACACCGTCAACGCATTGGACACTCACAGTTTTTTTATTTCCCTCATAACACATCAGTTTACATAGTCTGTCCAGATATACCACCATCTCATACATCAGCATCAGGATTATACACAGCACCAGACTACTGTGCGGTATTTTCACCAGCCATGTCTACTTTATCCACCATCAATCACTACGCCATTCTCAATCATACACACAAACATTTCCACCCACTGCCTGATATGAACTTAAACATGAGCACAAGTATTAAGCTGACTTCACCTAAGTTTGAAACTATGCAGCTGATCAATGAAACAATGAAGCCCTGGGAAGATTTGAGTTTGAGTATGTTCAACCCATATTATGTGTATAGCCCAGCACCTACTGTCTTTATAATCGTCTGCATTGTAGTTGCAGTACTGATGTTCGCAATGCACAGAATGCATGCAAGAATTGCTAATTTGGAGTCATTATTTAGTGGGGGGAGAGTTAACATCAAAGTTAACCACCCTGAATGAAGTGTATATATTTTGTATATAGTATTAATAATATATATATAAAAAAAAAAAATACAAAGAAGAATGACCCATGTATGGCAGACCAGTACCATTATCTTTAAATGAAATATTAATAACTCTTACCATAATCTTAATTTTAAACTTTTTTTTTTTCTTGCATGTATGCATTTCACTACAATAACCCAAGTACATACTGTATTACAGTTAAATAATTTACTTTAATGCATTTATTCAAATATGTATACAACTTGTTTAACCCGTCATGTCCCGAGGTTTTCCGCACCTCCGACATCCCCCAGTCCCGAGGTATTTTCGAAATTTTTTTTTTTTTGGCTAAAACCTTCGCTTTTGGTGAGAAACATCGAAAATTCATAGAGAAATCGCTCACCTGAGGTTTAAAGTGCCCAATCCAGGTAGGAGTTCCTCCCTACCTGAGTGGGTTTTCTAACATGCTGGCACCAAAGAAAACGAGTTCTATGGGAGAGTAACTATTTCATCCACTCATAAACGGTATTTATTTATTTACTTGGTACGAATGTATTATGTAGTATGACAGTATATTGGTTTTCAAGCAGTAATAAAGGCATTATAAGCATTGTTTCACTCACTAACTAATCACCATACCTGACCTATTTTTGCCACACTACCTGATTATTATTTCTGGCTGTTTCTTCTTCTAATGCTATGTAAACATTGTCCTCCACATTGTCATCGATTGGGGAATCACTCTGGCCCTGAATAACTTTACTAGCCAGGTCACTGGTGACAGGTCCTTTGCCAAGACAATGTCGTGAGGGGGGGAGGGGGGAGGTTATGCAGTGTAAGGCATTGTCCCTGCTTGATATCTTGTACAGGAATAGAGGAAGGTGTCCCGTGTATACATACGAAAAATCACGTGCGAAAATTGAAAATTGTGCAAATTAGGGACCTTGCAATTGCACGACGTACTGGTACGTCGCCGGGACTGGCAAATGCAAATCGTTGCAACGTACCCATACGTCGACGGGATGGGGCGGGTTAAAATGTAATATTACTGAATAATCACTATTTACTATGAATATTATATGTATACAATATTCATACAATTATGTTACTTTTACAATATTATGTATTTCACTTAATTAGCTTATAAGTTCATTATAATGTGTATTAATATGTTAGGACTATTGACTGTCGATGGTACGCCATTTTCGCGTGACCGAGCAGATATCAGAACTCCATATTATAATTACAAATCATAATAGATAGATAGATAAATAGATAGATAGACAGCTCTATGCAAGCCTGGGAATAGGAAATGAGCTTGCAAATTACACTGAGGAAAGCTGACGACAGTGGCCAGTAAGGAGATGATGCAGTTAGTTGTCAGCAATCCACCCGTGAACAAAGCCCTAGTGACCATACACACACATACACACATACTCACACACAGGCTTCTTAAACTTTCCATCCACAAGGAACACACGTGATACGTCTCCTGTTTCACCAGAATTTAGGAAAGAGAGCTCAGAAGGAGACAGGCCTTAGAAGAGACAGGTCGCAGGGAGAAGGGCTTGGCAACTTGAGAGAGAGACAGAGAAAGCGAGAGAGAGAGAGATAGCTAGCAAGACTGGACTCTATACTTCGCTCTGTGTGAGAGACTTGTTAATATTTCCAAGACAAATGAAAATAGTCCCATACTATTCTTTACCTCTCCTGTCACTACATGACAAATGGGAAAGAAGATTATCTACTACAAGCTATTCCAGTATAATAACCGCTCGTCCACAAGTCTAATATATATATAACTCAACCACAAAGGAACCACAAAGTCTTTTATGACATCCTAACCTGAATATTTTGGTATGGAGGTAACAAAATATTAATAACAAATATTAATAACACGTCTTGACACCTAACCTGAATATTTTGGTATGGAGGTAACAAAATATTAATAACAAATATTAATAACACGTCATGACACCTAAATATTTTGGTATGGAGGTAACAAAATATTAATAACACGTCTTGACACTGATGGATTAACACCTTCAGACTGATAACCCCCTTTTACATTCTATTCCTGTTATCTCCACAGGATTTTATTAAGGACTGGACAGGCTTTGGGGACTGGACGGTGTACATACAACCTTTTTAACCCCTTCACAACGAGGGGTTTCCTACGCTGAATAAACTATGTACTTTTTACTACAACTTCGCCTACAACTGTCATCTCATTCTCCATCTTGAACGCTCAGTTGTAATGACAGATTAGCACTGTCGCGCGACGGTGGTCACGAAGAAGTGCTATGAAAAGGATGTACAGCCGTAGCACTGTGTTTTTGTCACTGTGCTACGTGGAATAAGCTGCAATAGGACGATAATCTGGGTCAAATTAAAGTAAACAGAGTATGTCAGACGTTAGTTAGAAGAGCAGGATAAAGTTGTTCATAAAGTACAAAGAGTATGTCAGACGTCAGTTAGAAGAGCAGGATAAAGGTGTTCATAAAGTACAAAGAGTATGTCAGACGTTAGTTAGAAGAGCAGGATAAAGTTGTTCATAAAGTACAAAGAGTATGTCAGACGTTAGTTAGAAGAGCAGGATAAAGTTGTTCATAAAGTACAAAGAGTATGTCAGACGTTAGTTAGAAGAGCAGGATAAAGTTGTTCGGGATGAAGGGATTAAAATGGGGTGGGTAATATAACAGTGAGGGAGAGACAAGATGGTGGTACAGGGGATAGGAGGAAGGGGAAGGGAGGGACGGGATCTGGAAGAAGGGGAGACTGGGAGGGAATCTGCACAGGAAGTGGGATGGGAGGGAGGGAAAGAAGAAGGAAGAGGGAATACAGAAAGGATATGGGTCAGGAAGGAGCACCCACAGGTGAATACAACTGTGTGGCGTCACCTGGAGTACGTACTAGAGCTCACCCCATCATGAAAGGGTAATTTATCACAAGAGTAAGAGTTTGAGGAGCACTTGCAGGTGAATACAACTGTGTGGAGTCACCTGGTGTAGATGCTAGAGCAGATCCCATCATGAAAGGGTTAACGGTGACAATAGTGTCTGAGGAGGTTATACTTCCTGGCAGTTCACTAAAACTGTACCTGTGGTGTTACCTGTTGTAGCTACGAGAGCTGACCCCATCATGAAAGGGTTAATGGTGATAATAGCAAGTGTTTAAAGTTATACTCCCTGGCAGTTCACTAAAACTGTACCTGTGGTGATACCTTGAGTGAGGCAGGAGTTGTTCCAGTCATGAGAGGGTCAGACTGATATAAATAACTACAAGACAACAGCGCCAAGAGATAATTGACCTGTTACCTGCACACCTGATTAATTAAATGATAAGGTGATATGATAATGAGGTCTATGATGAAGTGTATGATAATGAGGTCTATGATATATGATTAACACGTTCAGCCACAGGACATACCCACTGAGCTCTATAGTATGGAGAGGCTGTCTCATGGGTAGCACCGCGTAGTTTGTGTAGCAGCCGCCAGGGTCCCAGGGCGGCGCTGATGTTTATCCACACCACCGACGCCCACCCACGTCTTTTGAAATCAGCCGATGAATTCGGAAAATATAGTGCCATGACCCACTGCTTAGCCTATGTAAGCAACAGCGAAACAGAAACAGCAAGCTAAGAACAGTGATCCAACTGCATTACCATTGTGGAGGCGACGAGTGGTGGTGTTTCAATGTGGCGGCCAAAGTTACACGCTGGCTGCGGAGACAGCCTCTCCATATTATAGAGCTCAGTGGACATAGCATAGGCAATATTGCTGCCGCCATGGACTATTATAGCCATCTGTGTAGCACAAACCAGTAGTAAACGACTGTGTCAATGTTATGTCTTACCCTTAACGTTAAATATCTGTAAATAATAGCGTTGGCAGATAACAGAAATAAAATAGATAATACTAGTACGTCATCGAAGAGAGAGAGAGAGAGAGAGAGAGAGAGAGAGAGAATGTATAATGAAAGTAAAGTATTAAGTCGAATTAGCCACGGTAGTGAAGGGAATAAAACAGGTAAGAGTATTATATCAGTTAGCAATATACATACTGGAGGTTACCTAATGAATGAAGGTTAAGTAATGTATAATAAAATCCTTCACTCAGTGGATGTCTTTAAATATTATACTTGTTGTATCTCCAGACAATTTTATTCCGCCATCAAGAACATCCCAGGAGAGAAGAGGTTAATGAAGGCTTTATATAGCGCCGCCATTACCAAAGGTGTGGCCCAAGGTAAATGAAAGCGTCTTGGAAATTGCTAAAATAAAATATAAAGTGTGTCATGGGAGTGAAGAGGTTAAATGATAAGTTGCTGTGATAATGAAGGCTGTGATATATGACCCAGGCTGGGTTACGCTGATATGCAGATGCTGATAAGATAACAGGTTGGGTTGATACTGAGTGTGGGTTATTTTATAGGCAAATGGGTTATTCAGTGGTAGATTAAGATAGCGTTAAGTTGGAAGAAAACAAGAGACTATAATACTACACAGTACAAGAAAATACACACAGCATAACTCGATACAACAGCCACAGTTAATCAGTATCATGTAAATATAACTGAACTGAAAGGACTGCAGTGATATACAGAATTATGTCAAATTTGTTCATGTGTTCACCTCTGGGGACAAACTTCACAGTGCATTCCCCAGGTCCAGCAGTGTTGCTACGTGCCAAACGCCTTCACAAATGGCCACTGCAGCCATCATAACTACCCTCCATATTAAACACAGGTATGCACTGTGTCATTCCTACGTGCCAAACCCCTTCACAAATGGCCACTCCAGCCATCATAACTACCCTCCATATTAAACACAGGTATGCACTGTGTCATTCCTACGTGCCAAACCCCTTCACAAATGGCCACTCCAGCCATCATAACTACCCTCCATATTAAACACAGGTATGCACTGTGTCATTCCTACGTGCCAAACCCCTTCACAAATGGCCACTCCAGCCATCATAACTACCCTCCATATTAAACACAGGTATGCACTGTGTCATTCCTACGTGCCAAACCCCTTCACAAATGGCCACTCCAGCCATCATAACTACCCTCCATATTAAACACAGGTATGCACTGTCTCACTCAACACTATACCCATTTTGATCTAATCTGACCTAAACTTTCCATCTCTCCATCTTGGATGCTGAGTTACAGTAACAGATTAACAATACAATATGGTGCTAGTCACGAAGAAGTGTAATGAAAAATGATGTGTCATGGTACTACTTTTTCCTGCCACTGAGCTACGTGAAATAAGTTGCAAATGGACGAATGTTAAGGCCAAGTTAGAGTAAAATCGTTATGGTGTGATTTTATTAGCATGGGAGTTTTTATGACGTGTCTGTGGGTCGTGTGTAATATTAGTACATTTTAAACAACACTCAAATCATCACACTGTTCTCTGACCCAGCCTGGGATCGAACCTGCGTCCTTTCAAACAGTACACCATTTCTCTAATCATCTGACCATCTAGGTGTTAGTGTGAGTACGATGGATTACAGCAGAATATGGAACAAGACCAAATACATCACTAACAGTAGATAGCAATGTGGGTACAATGGAACACAGATGAAAGCAATATTTACATCCACCGTAGCAAAGGAATGACACAATAAAGACGAATAAAGTGCAATGCTAATAAGACGACACCTGACGTAAAAAGAACACCTGTGTTTTCCTGGATTACACAGACATACAAAACATTAAATAAAGACACAAAGGAATTCAATGTAATACAGAGAAATACAACATAATATTAATGAATACAAACGCTTTCCACTTCAGCCACCCTGTTGGCTTAATAATATATAGTTTTACAGGCGAGGTTAATGAGATAAAACAATTTGGGTTGGACTGTTAATGAGATGACAGTGGGAGGTGAATGACTGGGATAATTACGATATGGACAGTGGACACACACACACACACACACACACACACACACACACACACACACACACACACACACACACTTTGTTGGTGCTGGTGTGTGTGTGTGTGTGTGTGTGTGTGTGTGTGTGTGTGTGTGTGTGTGTGTGTGTGTGTGTGTGTGTGTGTGTGTGTGTGTGTGTGTGTGTAATTAATAACATGGATGCAGCTGCCACCACATATACAACACATATGGTCGGGTGATGCTGGGTAACAAGGCAAGACGGGTGGTAGGGTGAGGTAGGGTGAAGCAGAAGTGATAGGGTGACGCAGAGCGAAGCAACAATGCTAGTGTAAGGCAGAGTAAAGCATGAATGCTAGGGTGAGGCCCAGCAGGTAGGGTGAGAGGATGTAGTAGGGTGTTGCAGGGATGGCAGGGTGAGGCAGGGGTGATAGGTGAGGCTGGGTGAGACGAGGGTGGAAGGAGGAGGCGAGGCGAAGTTTGATGAGAAAGGGTGCAGGGTGAGGCAGGATAATGTGAGGCGAAAGCGGAAGGGTGATGCAGGATGAATCAGGGTGTGGCAAGGGTGGTTGGGTAGGGCAGGGTTGATAACATGCGGGAGGGGTGGTGAGATGAGGCAGTGGGTGGAAGTGTGAGGCATGGGTGGTAGGTTGAGGCAGGGTGAAACAGGGCAAACAATATAAGCCAGAGAGGGTAGGGTGAGACAGGTGACAGGATGAGACAAGGAAGGGTAGGGTGAGACAGGAGTGTAGAATGAGGCAGGGAAGAGTGAGGCAGGGCAGGGTGAGACAAGTGTGCAAGGTGAGAGAGTGGGTGGCAGGGTGAGGCAGGGGATACAGAAAGTAAGACAGGGGTGGCAGGGCAAGGGTAAAAGGCAGGGAGAGGTGTACTGGTGTTCAGCTCTCTCTCTCTCTCTCTCAACTGTAAGATCACGACCCCACCATAAATTCTTTCGGACAAATAATTCACAGATTACATCGGCCCTTGAACACACACACACACACACACACACACACACACACACACACACACACACACACACACACACAACAGGTGGCTATGTCAGTAAAGCTGGCGCCTGTCCTTTGTCTAACCCCTTCCACCCAAAGACGTAGCTAATTTACCTCTATTTGTCCTTACTACCAACACACTATTTTATTAACAACAGCACCAACAAAATATACCCAAGGCCTGGGATTAGGCGAAAAAATATCGTTCATATTAAAAAGTGTCAAGTCTAAAAATGAGTTAGTGATTGATGGATGGGAAGGTGTGGCCTGACAGGTGCATACTAATTACCATCATCATCAGCATCATCTTCATCATCATCATCATCATCATCATCATCCTACTCCACCCTCCCTAACCCCTGCTCCTTTCCCCTCTTCCTCTTCCTCCCCTTCTCTTTCATCCGCTCCCTCCTCCTCTTTCCCTCTCTTCCCTTTTGCTTCTCATCCACATTCCCTACCGGAAGTATTCTCTCTCTCTCTCTCTCTCTCTCTCTCTCTCTCTCTCTCTCTCTCTCTCTCTCTCTAACTGGTAAAAAAGAAGGCCTCCCGAGTTGGCCATAAATGTCCTTTAATATCTGGCCTTTACCCTCCCAGTCCCACTCCAACTGCCTTATTCTGGCCATACCTGAGAGAGAGAGAGAGAGAGAGAGAGAGAGAGAGAGAGAGAGAGAGAGAGAGAGAGAGAGAGAAGATTAGTAAAGAACCAAAGAGTGAAGGAAGAGAGACGTGGAGGGACCGTCACTAGTATGGCATCAAGAATGAAGGAAAGCAGGGAAGGGAAAAAATGAGGAAGAAGGAAATAAGGAAGAAGACATGGAAATCCAACGAGAAGTTTGGAGTAAGAGAGACTAGTAGTTCATGTTATTTTATTCTGAATTACTGAACTAAATTAAATCCTCTTTTAACTTTTTACAAATGATATAATTTTCACACATTTCTCCCTTCTTTGTTACACCATCTTCATTTACTCCCTGTCCTTTCTATATTTCCCCCTCCACCATTCCTTCCCATTTCCTTCCTTTCTCTCCTTTTCCTTCCTATCTCCCTCTCGCTATCCACTATCCTTCCTGCTTCCCCCCCCTCTCCCATTCATATCCCCATCCCCCTCTTCCATCCCCTCCCCTTTCTACCTCTCTTCCACTTTCCCACCCCTTACCTTTCCTGTCTTCCTTCTCCCTTTCTTCTTCCTTCCGTCGCCCTCTCAGTCCTCCCTTCCTTCCCCTCTCCCTATCTGCGGTGTTCCTACAGTATCTCTCTCCTTCCCTTCCCCTCTTCCTCCCTAACTCCCCCTCCCATCCCCCCTCCCTCCTTCCAATCCTCCACTTCCCTTCACACCCACCAAACTCCCTCCCTCCCTCCTCCCTCAGTTGTATCTCTGGTATTCAGTTAACATTTTGCGGCCAACAAGTTTATTTGTATATTTCACCCACAGACATACTGGCTGTGTGTGTGTGTGTGTGTGTGTGTGTGTGTGTGTGTGTGTGTGTGTGTGTGTGTGTGTGTGTGTGTGTGTGTCACAGATTAATAATAAAACTGGAGTGTGTATATTGCAGAGGTGAATTGTTGCAATATGAGTTAGTGGTTATTACAAAACCAGAGAGAGAGAGAGAGAGAGAGAGAGACGTTTACTGGACAGAAGGAAAGTCAAAATTAATAACAGATGTTTACTGAAGAGAGGAAAAGAGAAAACCAGGAAAATAAACGGAAGCATGTCTGTCTGTCTGTCTGTCTGTCTCTCTCTCTCTCTCTCTCTCACACACACACACACACACACACACACACACACGTCCCCCTCCTACCTGTACGTCACACACGTCACTCCCGAACATTAATACAGAAAATATATTTAAAAATAGGCTCCACGTTTCACCCCTTCCCTACCCCTTCCCCCCACCCCATCCCGCCGCTTCTCCCCTCCTTCCCTCCTCATCCTTCTCCCCCACCTCTCTCTCTCTCTCTCTCTCTCTCTCTCTCTCTCTCTCTCTCTCTCTCTCTCGCTTACACTTTTCCTCCTCCCCCCACCCCACTCCGCCGCTTCTCCCCTCCTTCCCTCCTCATCCTTCTCCCCCACCTCTCTCTCTCTCTCTCTCTCTCTCTGTCTCGCTTACACTTTTCCTCCTCCCCCTACACCCACTCCGTCGCTTCTCCCCTCCTTCCCCTCCCATCCTTCTCCCCTTCCATCTCTCTCTTACTCCTCTTCCTCCTTCCCCTCGTCTTTTCTGTCTCCCTCTTCCTTGCCCTCCTGTCCTATACTCCTCTTCCACCCCCTAAATCTCCCATACTCTTTCCTCCCCTTCCCCTCTCCTCTCCCTCCCCTACCCTTTTCTCCTCCCCCCTCCCCCACCCCTCCCACCCCCTACCCTCTATATATATGGCACCAGCTGTAGGGAATTTATGGCCAAAATTCCCCCCTTCCACACCACTTTTTTTTTTTTTACAAGTTCAAAATTCCCCTACGTCACTGATCCAAGGATAATAAATGGATATAAACTGATGGACAGACAGATAGATAAACTGAAAGAGAGAGAGAGAGAGAGAGAGAGAAGGGGAGGAGGAGGAGGAGGAATAAACAATGAGTAATTATGCATAGACTGAAAATACATTTCGCTCTCTCTCTCTCTCTGCTGCTGCTACTGGCTTTATATGGAGGGTGTGGTATGCGGGGACGGGGGACGAGGGGGGGGTCAATTTTCTTCACTATATTTTCTCACTGAGCCAAATAAATTCCTGTTTACATCTTGATCTTTATAAACAGGATTTTGTTTTTGTGCTCTGCCCTGCCCTGCCCTTCCCGAACCTACCATATCCTACCCTGCTCTGTCCTGCCTCCCCTTGCCCTGCCCTGCCCATCCTGAACCTACCTTATCCTGCCCTATCCTACCCTGCTCTGTCCTGCCACGCCTTGCCCTGCCCTGCCCTTCCTGTACCTACCCTATCCTACCCTGCCCTTCCTGCACCTTTTCTAACCTACCTTGTTCTATCCTGCCCTGCCCTGCCGTCCCTGCCTTGCCCTGCCTCGCCTCACAATAACATGTAAGATTAACCTAACCTAACCTTTTTCCGTCCTACCCGCATTCCTCCCTGTCACCTTATATCTCGCCTCCCTCTCTCCCTATCTCCACACACTCTCCCTCCCGTCTCCCCTCCCTCCCTCCTCACATTCTCCCTCCCGTCTCCCCTCCCTCCCTCCTCACATTCTCCCTCCCGTCTCCCCTCCTTCCCTTCTCACACTCTTCTTCCTATAACCCCTTCTCTCCCTCACTCATCTCACACTCTTTTCTCGTTCTCCTCCCCCTTTACTTCCCCACCCTACTCACCCTCTCACTCTCCCCCATTCCTCCCCATCCATCCATCCACTCCCACTCCAGTCTTCTATTCCCACTAAAGCCACACAGTTTTACTCAGGCAGCCTGGGAGTGTTAATATATACCACGTTACAGCTCTCTCATTAGTTCTGTATATCTTGCAGGTGAGTCAAAATAAGGAAAACAATACAAGAGTTATGAAGTGCCTTTATGGTGAAAACGGCCACCTGAGTTACACTTTTAACACCATCGCTACCCTGAAGACGATTTTAATTAAACTTAGAAAAGACTTTTATTACTGAAAGAGTTAGTAAAGGCTCTATATATCTAACATGTCCAGCTCGCACAGTCTCTCCTACCAAGAATGTAAAAGGGTTTACATTCAGCTTCATTTGCCACTTCATTATGAGTGGGTTTTCTCAAGTTGAATAAAATCGTCTTTAACTTGCAGGAATAAACTCAGTATGATATCATCGGGTTCAAGGGGTTAAACGTGTGTGTGTGTGTGTGTGTGTGTGTGTGTGTGTGTGTGTGTGTGTGTGTGTGTGTGTGTGTGTGTGTTAAGGGCTAGATGGGAAGAGGATATAACAGGTATAACTCACAGCTACAAATACTACATGCATTTGCCAGTAAATATTATACAGGCTAAGGTGGCAGTTGCATTACACTCAGCTTTATCTTCTCACTTGTTTCCCTCTTTATTATCCCTTCTTTCCCTGTCTCTTCCTTTCCCCTCCTTGCCTTTACTCTCCTCTTCTTTCCCTCCTTTTCTCTTCTCTTGCTTTTTCTCTTCTTTTCTAATCATTTTCCCGGTTCTCTTCTCTTTCCTCCTCTTCTGCTTAGAATTTTTACTTTCCCTCTCAATTTTTTTTTTTCTTATCATCGTCAGCCATTTCTCCCGTACTATCAATATGGTATTTTTATAATCGCTTTTTCCACCCTTTCTCCTTACTTTTCCCCCTCCCTTTGTCTCTCCCTGTGTCCTTTTCTCCGCCGGCCTCTACATGGTCACAAAAAACTCCCTTCTTTCCAACAAGCATTTTTTGCCACCCTCTTAAGTCCCCACTCCGTTTTTTCCCTCTTGTGTTTCCCCCTTCCTGATCCCCCCCTTCCCCTGTGCCTTAACCCCTTCACTACGAGAAGGGTAAATCCAGCCTGCCTGTAGTAGCTGCCGCCTTCCGCCCAACAAAGTAGTTCATCATGCAAAGGAGGCTGATGGGGAGTGTTTACAACCCCACCCCAGTGAGGAATGTGTTAAGCTGAACAAAGGCGATGGTGTTGGTAGGAACGAGACAAAAGGATGTGTTGGCAGTGACGCTGTTACTACCTTGCCTGTCACTGCCTCTGCCACCTTAATACCTTGCCTGTCACTGCCTCTGCCACCCTAATACCTTGCCTGTCACTGCCTCTGCCACCTTAATACCTTGCCTGTCACTGCCTCTGCTACCTTAATACCTTGCCTGTCACTGCCTCTGCCACCCTAATACCTTGCCTGTCACTGCCTCTGCCACCTTAATACCTTGCCTGTCACTGCCTCTGCCACCTTAATACCTTGCCTGTCACTGCCTCTGGCACCTTAATACCTTGCCTGTCACTGCCTCTGCCACCTTAATACCTTGCCTGTCACTGCCTCTGCCACCTTAATACCTTGCCTGTCACTGCCTCTGCCACCTTAATACCTTGCCTGTCACTGCCTCTGCCACCCAACACTGGGCGTTAGGGAAGCTCCCTAACACCTCTCCATGACTGATTTATTTTTGGATACAACTGGCTAATATCGTTTTGTACGGAATTAATGCAGAGTATGATGACATTGGAATGATTTAAGTACCACACATGAGGACGGTAAGGTGTAATAAGCAAACTAAATCGGTAAGGAAGAGGTGTTAGGGAGCTTCCTTAACCGAGGGGAAAGCGGGTGTGAGACAAGAGACAGGCTGGGCGAGGCAGGATGGTGGTGCAGTTGTGGCGAGAAGGACATAAGGAGTGGAGAGGCGAGGACAGTACTGAGTGGGAGTGGCATGGCGAGTGGCACAGTTAAGGAGTGGAGAGGCGAGGACAATACTGAGTGGGAGTGGCAGTGAGTGGCATGGCGAGTGGCACGATTAAGGAGTGGAGAGGCGAGGACAATACTGAGTGGCTGTGGCAGTGAGTGGCGTGGCGAGTGGGATGGGGAGCGGGAGATTGGGATGGAGAGTGGGAGAGCGGGATGGGGAGTGGGAGAGCGGGATGGGGAGTGGGAGAGTGGGATGGGGAATGGGCGAGTCGGATGGAGAGTGGGAGAGTGGGATGGGGAGTCGGAGAGTGGGATGGGGAGTCGGAGAGTGGCATGGGGAGAGGGAAAGTGGGGTAGGAGTGGGAGAGTGGGATGGGGATTGGGGGAGTGGGATGGGGAGTGGGAGAGTGGGATGGGGAGTGGGAGAGTGGGATGGAACAGAAGATGCAGTATAGCCTAATATGACGTGTGAGGTAAAAAGGAAGAGAGAAAGAATGTGTGGGTGAGGGAGAGACGGAGAAAAGATGCTGAATAGAGGGGGAGGAAAGAAAAATCAGAAGAATGGAAGGAAAGAAGGAAGGGAGGACGAAAGGAGTAAGGAACAAAATGGTGTGCTAGAGCTAGGAAGAGATGGAAGAAAGATGGTGGAGAAGGAAAGGAGGAAGAAAGATTATGGAGGTAGAGGAGGAAAGACGGTGGAGAGAAAGAAGAATGATGCTTAGAAGGGAGAGGAGGAAAGATGCTGGATGGAGAGAAGGAGGAAAAATGCTGGAGGGAGAGAGAGGGATGTAAGGATGGAAGGAGGAAAAATCATGATGGATGGATGGACAGAGAGGAAAAGATCAGGAAAAAGGGGGAGGAGGGAGGAAGGGATGGAGAAGGAAAAAGAGTCTGGGTAGGGGAAGAGAAAGAGGAAAGATGCTTGTGGTGGGGAGGAGAGATGTGGGAGGGGGAGAGAAAGAGGAAAGATGCTTGTGGTGGGGAGGAGAGATGTGGTAGGGGGAGAGAAAGAGGAAAGATGCTTGTGGTGGGGAGGAGAGATGTGGGAGGGGGAGAGAAAGAGGAAAGATGCTTGTGGTGGGGAGGAGAGATGTGGGAGAGAAGGTAGAAAATTTCAGGGTAGATGGAGGGATTACCTCTTACCAACAGTACATTTTGTGTGATCTGTGTGACATAGCTCTCTCTCTCTCTCTCTCTCTCTCTCTGACCCCTGACCCCAGCCCACAGCAAACATTCACTGACCACTGTAGCTCCTGCCATGATGTATGCTGATGACCCTGATAGTGAGAGAGAGAGAGTGAGAGAGTGTGTGTGTGTGTGTTCGTTTGTTTTTGCTCTCTCTCTCTCTCTCTCTTGTGGTGTATGACTAAGTGTTGTGACAGCTGGCCTGTGTAAGGGATAGCGTGTGTTGCGTGTGTGTGCGTGCGTGTCTGCGTGCACGCGTGAACTGGGTGAATATGGACTGCGTGCATGTGCGTTTGATGTGGAAATGTACACGAGTGGCTGTGTGTGTGTGTGTGTGTGTGTGTGTGAGCGAATATAGCATGTGAATACTGAATATGCGACACTTGTTTGATGTTCAAGTTTGTGTGCGCGCGTGTGTAAAATATGTATGTATGTATGTATGTACGTATGTATGAGTGCCTTTAACGGAATTAGGAAAATCTAGCGCTGATTCTCTCTCTCTCTCTCTCTCTCTCTCTCTCTCTCTCTCTCTCTCTCTCTCTCTCCACCACGTCTTAACAACACCGGCATAATCATCCCTTCCCATAACCTGTAAGTTGAGGTCAGACGGAAATGTGAATATTGTCCATCACATCCCATACACACAGCACTGGCAACTCACTGGGTGTGTAGATAGATAGATAGATAGACAAACAGATAGATAGATAGATAGATGCAGAGAGATACACAGACAGCAGACTGATAGGTTGATCGAGACTGATAAGGATCAATGAATGGATAGATATAGTAATACAAACAGAGGGACAGATAGATAATTAAAGAGAGAGATATACCCAGTAGATACACACAGATAGATAAGCAGGAAGACAGACAGATATACAGACTGATGGATAGGTAAACACATCTACAAACATAGATCTGTGGATGAATGAATGGACAAACAGAAAGTAAGACAGACTGATAGATAAATGGATAGATATACAGACAGATATTGTATAGATGAGAGAGGTACAGGAGTCTATTATCCCAAATTAGAGAGAGAGAGAGAGAGAGAGAGAGAGTATTAGCCAAGCGTCACCTGGTGAACAGTAAAGCCTGCACAATATACCGTAGCTACATAACGCCTGGGCTAACACCACCCCACCAATATCAAACAGCCTTGGCTAAACTGACAATTCTTTGTTAAGACGCGTACACTGGTTTTCACTGCAACTGTATGTGCACAATGAATTATATTTATCTTCGCTACTTTTACGCTTCCAGGAACAACCACACACAAAAATATTCTGCCTTCTCCTTCTGTGCTTGGTATTAAAAGAAAAAAAAAAAAAAAGCCTATCGTACCTGCAATCTTAATTAAAAAAAAAAAAAAAAAAATGATCACGCGTTAACGGAAAACGTGACACAGAAAACGGGCATCAACATTTGAAACGAATTGTCATCCACCTGCGATGTCTTGTCATCACAGGTGTAAAGCTAATATAATTACTGTTGGCTTTTAATTCAACCAGATATGCAATACCTTACCTGGCCTCTTCGTTGGTTGTGGTGGTGACGGTGGTGGAGGTGGAAGCAGAGGTGGAGATGAGCGATGCACAGCGGTTATGTGGATGCAAACCAGGACAGAGTTGTGATCCGTTCCTTCCTTATTTCACGAGCCATTTTGCATCACCACCAGCCAGTCAGCGTTCCACAACAGTCCATAGGCATTATTTTCACCACATCTTCCCTCTAACAGCGTAAATACAGTCAGCTACAAAGATATACGATAATTAATTGCACCGACGCAAACTCGCACACACAGGTAAAAACACTACTTGGCACCTGACGTCCAGCACCCGTACGTGACTCCCTGTTAGGTTAATCTCGCACCTTGTACTGTACTGTAATGTACTGTACGTACCTTCATATCCTGTTGTATGTTACTATTGCACACTGAGTGTATATTTTAATGCTATAAATAACGTAGAATACAACATTAAAATGTATTACGTACTACAATTTAGTGAGGAAGTTGCTGATAACTGTGCCAACGAGAACTGTCGTACCTCAGTTGCCTAATCATCAGTTTCCATCCACAAAGCATTGATGAAACGAAGACAAAGTATTTATTTTCCCGAGTGTCTTAATATATGACTCATGGCTGGGATGGGTAAATGGGTAAATATCCACCCAGCCATCATCATCATCATCATCATCAACATCTTATTTCTACGTGTTACGTAAAATGAACAACAAATCGTCTACGACATCTGACGCGTACAGATTATTATTTTTTTTTTCCGATATCATAACGTGTCGGCCAAGAATGCTGTACACAGAATTATTTACCCATGTACAAAGATACAGTATTACTGTAGCGTAAATACAAGACTACCTTTTAAAAGCGACCATTAGAGTACATGGTTGATGGGCCAGGCAACTTGTACAATATGCTATCCATGCAGTTAGGCCGTATTTGTAAAGGTAAATTAGCGGAGTTAAATACACTAAATATAAACACCGCTGCTTCCGTGAATTAAATAAGCCCTTACTGTTTATGAATGTAACCAGCGAAATATAATAATGATCCACACAACTGGAAAATATAATGTTGCCAAAGTAACATTATATTACATGTTAAAGGACAATACAGCCAATTATTCAAAGGCAGTAAACAGCTGAGAAATATATCGTTATAATGTTACTAATGGTTGTATAATATAAAAGTGATATACCTAAGAACAGGTGAAATATATCGTTATAATGTTACTAATGGTTGTATAATATAAAAGTGATATATCTAAGAACAGGTGAAATATATCGTTATAATGTTACTAATGGTTGTATAATATAAAAGTGATATATCTAAGAACAGGTGAAATATATCGTTATAATGTTACTAATGGTTGTATAATATAAAAGTGATATACCTAAGAACAGGTGAAATATATCGTTATAATGTTACTAATGGTTGTATAATATAAAAGTGATATACCTAAGAACAGGTGAAATATATCGTTATAATGTTACTAATGGTTGTAT
Source organism: Coenobita brevimanus (assembly GCF_032717465.1). Lineage (NCBI taxonomy): Eukaryota > Metazoa > Arthropoda > Malacostraca > Decapoda > Coenobitidae > Coenobita > Coenobita brevimanus. The sequence goes on from NC_137003.1 coordinate 3,436,755, forward strand.
AATATAAAAGTGATATACCTAAGAACAGGTGAAATATATCGTTATAATGTTACTAATGGTTGTATAATATAAAAGTGATATATCTAAGAACAGGTGAAATATATCGTTATAATGTTACTAATGGTTGTATAATATAAAAGTGATATATCTAAGAACAGGTGAAATATATCGTTATAATGTTACTAATGGTTGTATAATATAAAAGTGATATATCTAAGAACAGGTGAAATATACGGTATCACTCAAGAATGACAGGTTATTGAGGATGACATGATAATGAAGGAAAATAATGAAAAATTCGTAACTGCTGGCACCAAATGACACACACACACACACACACACACACACACACACGAAGTACATTGAGAAGAGGTAGAAATGCAAGGCAGGGAGAGAGAAAGAAAAGGAAGATGAGCAGGGAGGAAACGAGGCGAGACAAAGATGGATGAGGGAGGGAGGAGAGATGGGGAGAGAAGTGCCTCAGAGGGGAAGGGAGAGGACAGAGATAAGGGACAGATGGGAAAGGCAGATTAGAACATACAGAGAGAGAGAGAGGAGGAGGAGGTTGGGGTGGTGATAATAATTATGTACTTACCCATACGAGGTCTCTTCATTACCAGATACTGTGGTGGAACGCACTCTCTCTCTCTCTCTCTCTCTCTCTCACCATATACAGTAAGGGGTCCCCGCCCCCCTTCAATTAACCCTCCACCCGACACCAAACACTTCACCAGAGGTGGATGCTGTTTCCCTGCTCTCATACCCATCCTCTTCCTCTTCCTCTACCTCTTCTTCCTTCCTCTTCTTTTTTTTCTCTACCTCCTCTCGTGTCTCTTCCTTTCATATCCCTTCCTTTCTTTCTCCTTCCACTTCTTCCTTCTTTTTCTTCTCCTTTTCTCTCCCTCCTCTCATTCCTCTTCCCTTCATACATCTTCTCTTCCTCTCTTCCCCCACTCTTTTCTCATATTTCTCTTCCTCTTTCTCCTCTTTTTCTTCTCCCCTTCCTCCTCTCCTATTCCCTCCTCCCCTCTCTCCTTCCCTCCCATACAAGGCAGCTGTTAACGACACCAGCTAACGGCTGTAATTGATTAACGAAGGGTGTCTGGTGGTTAACGAGGCTGGGATGGTTGGTAATGTGGTGGTATTAACGAAGGGTGTCCGGTGGTTAACGAGGCTGGGATGGTTGGTAATGTGGTGGTATTAACGAAGGATGTCTGGTGGTTAACGAGGCTGGGATGGTTGGTAATGTGGTGGTATTAACGAAGGGTGTCTGGTGGTTAACGAGGCTGGGATGGTTGGTAATGTGGTGGTATTAACGAAGGGTGTCTGGTGGTTAACGAGGCTGGGATGGTTGGTAATGTGATGGTATTAACGAAGGGTGTCTGGTGGTTAACGAGGCTGGCCTGGCTGTTAACGTCCTGAGTATAACACTGATTGAGAAGTTCAACGAAAATAGAGATGTTCAAAGCATATGAAGATGTTCAGCAAAAATGGACATGTTCAACGAATGTGGAGATGTTCAACGCAACTGCAATGTTCAACGAAAATTAAGATGTTCAACGAATATGGAGATGTTCAACGAATATGGAGATGTTCAATGAAAACAGACATGTTCAACGAATGTGGAAATGTTCAACGAAAATGGAGATGTTCAACGCATATGGAGATGTTCAACGAAAATGGACATGTTCAACGAATGTGGAGATGTTCAACGAAAATGGAGATGATCAACGATAATTAAGATCTTCAATGAATATGGAGATGTTCAACGAATTTGGAGATTAAACGAAAATGGAGAGGTTAAACGAACGTGGGGATGTTCAACGAAAATTAAGATGTTCGCCGAATATGGATATATTCAACGCATATGGAGATGTTCAACGCATATGGAGATGCTCAACGCCTAAGGGTAATGGTATGTTTTGTATACAGTTGATGAGGTGTATTTTATTGAGTAAAGCTTAACGATATTACTGTACACAAGGACGGCTACCTGTGCCAGGGTTACACCTATGGTTAATTAACACAGGCAGGTACACAGCCTTTATCAGCTCAATGTAAGCCTCTGTCCGTGCCTAATATAATAACAATAATAATAATGATGATAATGACGACGATGATGATAATATAAATAATAATAATCATAATAATAATAATAATAATAGGCAAAAGCGTACGTGAAATATGAGTAACTCGAGAAAAATTATTATATATTGAAGGTGTTTAGCAAGACGCGGGATGTGACGGGAAGGAGAAGCTTGAGAGAGAGAGAGAGAGAGAGAGAGAGAGAAACCAATTTTCCAGTCTGAAGTATCCAACCTACACTTTACTATTTCACGCTACCATCCTTTACTCTCTCTCTCTCTCTCTCCACCTGGACAGCATCAGGGAGGGTAATACCTGTCAGGGAAGCCACTCCCCCCCACCCCTGTTGGCTCAGGTTACAGCTCACCACTCAATAGTTCCTTTTCCTTTTTCCCTTTCTTTCTTTTTGTCTTTCTTCTTTCTCTCTTTTTGTCGTGATCCAGCTATTCACTTCCTCACCTGATTATTTGGTTATATATTTTTCAACTTGCTTTATTGTCACCATACTACACACCTTCAGTACAATGACGTGTTTTGCTTTTCCTTTATATCTCCACACCAATGTATTCAGTTCAGGAGACAGTTTTGGCAGTGAATGGGTTTGCTACAGGCTTCCTACACTCCTTCACTGCTATGAAGGTGTGCTGTGATGAATAACACTGCGTACCACCACCAGCAATGAATAATACATGACGTCATCGGCCTGAAGGGGTACATACAGGCTTCCTACACTCCTTCACTGCTATGAAGGTGTGCTGTGATGAATAACACTGTGTGCCACCACCAGCAATGAATAATACATGACGTCATCGGCCTGAAGGGGTACATACAGGCTTCCTACACTCCTTCACTGCTATGAAGGTGTGCTGTGATGAATAACACTGTGTACCACCACCAGCAATGAATAATACATGACGTCATCGGCCTGAAGGGGTACATACAGGCAGAGGGGCGCCGGAAAAGCGTTGGATTATTTTTTATGCCATTTGTGTGAATTACCTTTACTAGAGAACAACTTTATTTTTATATTCTTACTTACGCCATATTATTTTATTGCAGTAAAAAAGCCTCTGGTAAAGACTACTTTATTGAAGGCTGTATCTAACCCCTTCATTGGGTACAATGTCTCCCAGGCCCGTAGTCCCGTAGCTTAACCAAGCTCCCTAACACCTCTTCCTTAGCGATTTGTTTTTAGATAGGACTGATTAATATCCTTTTGTACGTTATCTAGGCAGAGTATGGCGTTATTAGAATTACTTAAGTAACAAAGAACAGGACGGCAAGGTGTAATAAGCAAAATAAATCGCTTAAATTCCTCAGCCAATGAAAATAAAGCAAACAGGTAAACTCTGGAACTGTCTCCCTCTGTCTGTATCTCCTACTGCCAATGATCTCCAGTCTTACAAACGCAGTGTGTCCAGGCATCTCGACATGAACGGATCTTGAATTTGGTTGTTATCTTGTTTTTTGGTTTTTCTTAGAGGGAACAATTTGCAGGCTCTGGCCTTTGGTTCCTTCTTCCTTAAAAAAAAACAAAAAAAAAACAGGACCCAAGGGTATCAGCAGTGCAACAGAGGGGAGGGGCTGCGGGGATGGGGAGTAGGTGAGGGAGGGAGTGGGACAGTACTACGGGATAGAGGGGGAGGTGTAGGGAGGGCAGGGAGGATGGGTTAATGGAGAGGTGGGGTTATGGTGAACGGACATTATGGGTTTGTGAGGTTTCGTGGGGGGTGTGGGGTGAGGGAAGGAGTGGGACAGTATTGTGGGGGAGGGGAAGGGCTGTGGGGGGTCTTGTGGGTGGGATGCAATGGGGCTGTTATACGGGAAGGGGTGGTGGGGTGTGGGGGACTGTCGTAGAGGGTGGAAGGAATGTGGTAAGGGGTGGGGCACTGTCGTAGGGGGCGGAGGACTGTCGTAGGGGTGGGGGACTGTGGTAGGCGATGTGGGACTGTGGTAGTGGTGGTGGACTGTGGTAGGGGTGGGGGACTGTGGTAGGGGTGGGTGGGACTGTGGTAGGGGGTGTGGGACTATGGTAGGGGGTGTGGGACTGTGGGAGGGAGTGGGGAACTGTGGTAGGGGGTTGTGGGACTGTGGTAGGGACACGGGACTGTGGTAGGGGGTGGGGTACTGTGGTTGGGTGTGGGGAACTGTGGTAGGGGGTGTGGGACTGTGGTAGGGGGTGTGGGACTGTGGTTGGGGGTGTGGGACTGTGGTAGGGGGTGTGGGAGTGAAGTAGGGGGTGTGGGACTGTGGTAGGGGGTGAGGGACTGTGGTAGGGAAAGGGGGACTGTGGTAGGTTGTGCGGGACTGTGGAACGGGGTGGGGGACTGTCGTAGAGGGTGTGGGACAGCGGTAGGAGGTGGGGAAGTGTGGTAGGGGGTGGGGGACTGTGGCAGGGGGGGACTGTGGAAGGGGATGGTGGACTGTGGTAGGGGGTGTGGCACTGTGGTAGGGGGTGTGGAACTGTGATAGGGGGTGTGGGACTGTGGTAGGGGATGTGGGACTGTGGTAGGGGGTGTGGGGTTGTGGTAGGGGGTGGGGGATTGTGGTAGGGGGTAGGGGACTGTGGTAGGGGGTGGGGGACTGGTAGGGGGTGTGGGACTGTGGTAGGGGGTGGGGGATTGTGGTAGGGGGTAGGGGACTGTGGTAGGGGGTGGGGGACTGGTAGGGGCTGGGGGGAGGGCCAGGGTCTTGTGGTGGATCAATCTCGTGAAATCCGATGACACACGAGATCTTGATTACACACACAGGGACACCAGGTGTACACACACACACACACACACACACAATCGGTAGACAGGTGGCTTGCGGTCCTACTGGACCCAGGTTCAAATCCCCGCTGGGGCAGGGAACAGTTTAAGGATTTGAATTTCATTACGGCAGACTTTACCGATCTACCAGAAGACAAGCCGACATGTCGTAAAAACACCCCCGCTAATACCAATACACCAGTCCTGTATGAGACAGCCCTAGCATGTATTCAATATGGACGGTGGGTGTTAGCGCCGAAGTGGTGACATGTTGAGGTGTACGATATGTAGGAGGACTACTGGGCCTTGGGAGCAGGCTGTGAAGCCTATGCCCAGAGTCGAGCGCACACACACACACACACACACACACACACACACACACACACACACACACACACACAGGCTGGCGGGTAGCCTTCCCTCCCTTCCCCTTCAATCCTTTCCCTTTCTCTCTTTCCCCCACAGTGTCGGGTGACGCGCCGGGGTGACGTATGGTCTTCGGGCACGAGGAGGAGAAAATGGCCCGGAGAAGTTTTTTGTGGAAAGAGGGATTTAGGGGTGGGGAGCGGGCAGGAGGAATGGGGAAGGGGGAGGAGGGAGAGATGGGGGATGGGAGAGGGGAGAGACAGAGGAAGGGGAAGAGAAAGAGGGAAGAAGGCGAGAGGGGAACTGGGAGGGAGGGAAAGTGGATGGATGAGAAAAGGGACGAGGAAGAAGTAGGAAGGGAAGAAAGATGGAGGAGAGAGGAGTAGAGGAAGAGGGAGGGAGGGAAGGAGAATGGAGGGGAGAGGGGAAGAAGTGGGAGGGAAGTCAGGGGGAAGATGGAGATGGGGAGATGGGGCAGGATGTAGGGGGAGGAATCATTCTCATAATTTTGTATACACAGTTTTTGGTGATAATATTATGGAAGGATTTTTTTCTTCTGGCCGGAGTAAATTGCGGATAAATGAAGAATATAGTATTTCTGGCACTATTTATTTGTTGATTTATTTATGTATTTATTTATTTATGGATATTTTTGCCATGACCTTTACATCATCTTTTGTGTCTCTTATCATTCCAAATTTCAGTATCTTATTCAGTGATTCCAGATATTCTCTCTCTCTCTCTCTCTCTCTCTCTCTCTCTCTCCTGATTCATATGTCTTTTTTTCTGTTTCCTGATTGTCTTAATGGTGGGGGCGTGTGTGGGGAGTTATGAGGAGGGGAGCGGGAGAGTGAGAAGGGAGGAGGAGGGAGGGGAGAAGGAAGGGGAAAGGGAGGAGGTGGGGGGAGTGGAGGGAGGGATGGGGAGGGAGGGGAGAGAGGAGAGGAGAGGAGGATCCAAAGTAGGACTGAAGGAAAGAAGGGAGGAAAGTGGGAGAGAGGGATGGACAAAGAAGATAAGAGAAGTAAGGAAGAAAGAGAAGGGACATGGAAGGGAAAGAGAAAGGGGAAGAAGAGGGGGAAGGACAAGAGGAAAGGAGGAAGGAGGATTGTGAGGTTTGGAAGGAGGGAGCGTGTAGGGGTGAGTGATGGGGAAAGAGAGGAAGAGGAGATAGGGAAGATGGAAGAGGGAGAGAGGGGAAGAGAAAGTGAATGGGAGTGAAGGAGGTGGAAGAGAAGGAAGATTCTGAGTGAAGTACAGCAGATGAGGTGAGGGAGAGAAGCAACGAAGGCAGGAAGGAAGAAGGGAGAATGAGGAAGAGGAAAGGGTGGAATGGTAATGGATAGGTTTACTGCGGAATGTGAAGGAGAGAGAGAGAGAGAGAGAGAGAGAGAGAGAGAGAGGAAATGTTTAGAGACTGTGAGTGTGGGGGGAGGGCGAATGGCAAGGAGGAAAAATGAGTAATAAGGAATAATAGATGAGGGGAGGTGTGGCAGAGGACACACACACACACACACACACACACACACACACACACACAGTGACAAGGAATTTGGCTGATACTTTATTATTCATATGTCGTTTGTGTGTGTGTGTGTGTGTGTGTTTGCAATTCCTCTTTCTCCCTACTTTCCTTTTCCCCATTCAATTCTCTGCTCGTCCCTCCTCTCCCCTTCTTTTACTACATACATCCCATCCTCTATTTTCTTCTCTTTTCTCTCTTTCACCTCTACACATCATCATAAAAATCCCGCCAAAGTAAAACTTACAATATAATCCTTTTCATATGGTACCGTCAATATTATTATTATTATTATTGTTATTATTATTATTATCATCAGTTTGATCGCTTCAGTTAGCTTGGCACCTCCCTGGTCGATTCCTACCTGTTTTACTGCCCAATTCCCTCCCATTTTACCGTCCAATTCCCGTTCAATTTACCGCCAAATCCCGCCCAATATACCGCCAATTGCCGCCAACTTACCGCCGGGGCTAAAAATGCGGTGGTTTATGTTAGTCACTTGGGCGGGATTTTGGCCAGAGTGCAGGAGGTGATTAGGAGGGGCGGAAGCTGCTGCCCTCTGTTTTATGACTGGTTTGTATTTTTTATTTTTCACTACTGGCTTTATTTTTACTCTATTTGTGTGTTCCCTCAGCCCACCACATCTAATCCAGTCTTACCTAATTCAACCTAACCTAACCTAACCCAACCATCCCTAACCTAACCCAACTCAACCTAACTTACCCCAACCCAACCCAACCCAACCTAACCCAACCCAACCCAACCCAACCTAACCCAACCTAACCCAGCCTAACTATCGGGCTGGTGGCGTGTGTGGTTAAAGCCATCATAGTCTACCACACCAACATGAAGGACACGACCATTTCAGGCACACATGGCTGACTCAGTGGGGAAAAATGCATGGTAGGAAGCGTGTATGTTTGTGTGTGTGTTGTGGTAAAACTGTTGGTGTGTTTGTTGTTTGTTTCAGCCTGTACCTCACAAACAAAGGTGCTGTCAGTGTTGTATGGTAGGAAGCGTGTATGTTTGTGTGTATGTTGTGATTGGATTGTACGTGTGTTTGTTGTCTGTTTCAGTCTGTACCTCACAAACACAAGTGATGTCAGTGTTGTATATATAAATGTAGTGTATATGTCCTTATCATACTATACCTGTATAGAATTTCACACAACTCACAAAGGCCATGTCAGTGTTGTATATATAACTGTAGTGTATTATGTCCTTATCATACTATATACAGTTTCACACAACTCACAAACACAAGTGATGTCAGTGTTGTATATATAACTGTAGTGTATTATGTCCTTATCATACTATATACAGTTTCACACAACTCACAAACAAAGGTGCTGTCAGTGTTGTATATATAACTGTAGTGTATTATGTCCTTATCATACTATATACAATTTCACACAACTCACAAACACAAGTGATGTCAGTGTTGTATATATAACTGTAGTGTATATGTCCTTATCATACTATATACAATTTCACACAACTCACAAACATAAGTGATGTCAGTGTTGTATATATAACTGTAGTGTATATGTCCTTATCAGTTCTTATCAGTTCTGTAGTGTCGGTCACATATTACTTACAATTTCACACACAAACTCTTTTAAGCCTTTCTGTCCTATTTACCAGAAATTCTATATATATATATCCAATGGTGATTTTGTGTTGAGAGATATTTTAGAATATATTATCATTATGTAATTTACCCTGCTTTATTTTTCAACCATTTTTTTTTCTGTTTGCATCATTAGCATCAAAAGTTAAACTCCCAACACACACACACACACACACACACACACACACACACACACACACACACACACACACACACACACACACACTATCTATCTATCTATATACCTAGACTGCTTCCCCCAAGGAAAGGGAGGTAGCCGAGACAGGACGACACACTCCCCATTTACTCATCCATTCAAACACATTCATTCGCATCTTAGCTCCAAAGGGGAGAACGGACAGATCCTCACCGCACCACACCGCACAAGGGTCAACTGCGCAATGCAATCAGTGACATCCGCAGCAGGGCCCGACAGCAGAGCTGGTTTACCCCTGCCACATCATAACAGACTCATCCCCTTACCCGCACCTGACCTGAAATAGCTGATCAGAACAAATGCGGGAGAATATCCCCTCAGGGCTGCGTCATCACTTATTCATTCACAATTTCTCTCCATTTATTTCTGTCATGCAGAGCCACTCTTCCTTGCTCAACAGACATCCCTCTCGCATCCAGCGCTCTCTTCACACTGTCCATCCATCCTATTCGTGGTCTTCCTCTCAGCCTTACACCTCTCACATCAGATCTAGTTATCTTTTTCACCAATCGCTCATTATCCATTCTCTCTCCATATGCCCAAACCATCGCAACACCCTCTGCTCAACTCTACCAGCCATCTCCCGAACAACTCCAGTTCTCCTTCGCACTTCATCATTCCGCACTTGATCCATACGCGTCACTCCACACATACTCCTCAGACACCTCATCTCCATTACATTCAAACTTTTCCTCTCTGCTACACCCATATTCCATGTTTCAGCCCCATATAATGCAGTCGGTACCACAACACCCTCATACAGCCTTCTCTTTACATCCATTCTAAGCGAACGACATCTAAACACTTTTTTCATTCCTCCCAGCACCTTTCCTACTTCATTTATTCTAAACTTCACTTCTGCATCTATTCTTCCATCCACAGCAACATGTGACCCTAGATATTTAAAACACTCTACCTCCTCAAGCAACTCGCCATTCAAAACTATATTCATCCCCCTGCCATCTACCATCCTCGTACACTTCATCACTTTACTCTTATTCTCATTTACTTTCAATTTCCTCCTTTCACACACCCTTCCAAACTCCTCTACCAACTGTCTCAATCTCTCCTCTGAATCAGCCATCAGTGCAGTATCATCTGCAAACAGCAGCTGCTTCAGATTCCACTCTCCACCATCAACATTCACCAGACTCAGACCTCCACCTAAAACTCTTGCATTCACCTCCCTTACAACACCATCCATGTAAATATTAAACAACAAAGGCGACATCACACATCCCTAAACTTTTCACCCCTTTTAATAACCTACCATCAAGTCCATACAATCTTAAAACAGTCCACAAAGCCTCCCTATCAATTCTATCGTACGCTCTCTCTAAATCCATAAATGCCCAAAACACATCCTTGCCTTTCGCTAAATACTTTTCACACACTTGTCTCACCGCAAACACCTGATCTAAGCATCCCCTCCCTCTCCTAAAGCCACACTGCTCATCATCAATCACTCCCTCTGTACCTCTCTAACTCTCATACACACACACACACACACACACACACACACACACACACACACAGTAAATCCACAAATAGCCTCTGTTTCTTCGCTAATTGGTAAGCTAAGACCTCGCCCGGCTGTCAATATTATCGTGTGTGTGTGTGTGTGTGTGTGTGTGTGTGTGTGTGTGTGTGTGTGTGTGTGTGTGTGTGTGTGTGTAAATTTCGTGGTAAATGTGTACGACGGTCAATGTGCCACAAACCTCTGACGGACAGATGATGATGATGATGATGATGATAATGATAAGACCGATGATGATGATGAAGATGAAGATGATGATGATGATAATGATAGGACCGATGATGATGATGATGATGAAGATGAAGATGATGATAATGATGATGAAGGAACAAAGAGGGTGGGGAAGGGGAGAGGTCGACGGGAGGGTGAGGAAAGAGGAGGAGGAGTAGTGCAGATGGAGAAAGAAGGGGAAACATGGGGGGGAAGAGGGGGAGGGAAAGAAAAGGAGGGGAAAAGAGGAGAGAGAGAGAGAGAGAGGGGGGGAGAGGAATGGGAAGAGAAGGAGGGATCATGGGGAGCGAATGGGGAAGGAGCATGGGATTTGAGGGAGGGAGGGAGGGAGGAAGTAAAGGAAGAAGGAAAGAAATGAAAGAGATGGGAAAGGGAGGAGGACAGGGAGAAAAGGGTGGGGAACGAGGAGAGAAGGGGGAGAGAAAGAAGGGAAGGGAATTAAAGAGTAAAAGGAGGTAAAGGGGGCCGGGGAGAGAAAAGAGGAAGGGGATAGAAAGGGGAGAAGGGGAGGTAATGGGGGGACAGGGTGAGAAAGGAGGAAGGGGAGAGAAAGGGGAGAAGGAGAGGTAAAGGGGGGACAGGGTGAGAAAGGAGGAAGGGGAGAGAAAAAGGAGACTGAGGTAGAGTAGAGGTGGGTGAGAGGGATGGCTTATCTGATAGCTGGCTGTCAGTTGGCCTGTCAGTCACACCACAGACAGCCACTGGACACTGGCTGATATTCTGACTTCGGTTAAGGAAGCTCCCTAACACCTTTCCCTAAGTAACTTATTTTGCTTATTACACCTTACTGTCCTTCTGCGTGTTACAAAAATCATCCTAATATCGCCATATTCTGCATGAATAACGTACAAGAGGATATAAACCAGCCAGAATCTAAAATGAATAGCTAAGGAAGAGGTGTTAGGGACCTTCCTTAACCGACGAAAAAACAGGTCTTAAAATAATGTGCTGGTATTTGAAGACATTAAATAAACACGTGTGGACATGAAGTGTTTGTGTTTGTGTTTGCAGGCTTTGTGTTAGGGGTGGTCTGTATGTGTTTATCGGTAATAAATCGTTTGTCAATTGATCAAACAACCCAACATGTGAAAATATTTATGCTTGAAATGATCGATGGTAACTGACTGTGGCCGTGTGTCGTTATGTGCAGTTGTGAGTGTGGCAGTGTTGGCTGGCAGAGACACAGGTTACAGTGGCAATGTTGGCTGGCAGAGACACAGGTTACAGTGGCAATGTTGGCTGGCAGAGACACAGGTTACAGTGGCAATGTTGGCTGGCAGAGACACAGGTTACAGTGGCAATGTTGGCTGGCAGAGACACAGGTTACAGTGGCAATGTTGGCTGGCAGAGACACAGGTTACAGTGGCAATGTTGGCTGGCAGAGACAAGGTTACAGTGGCAATGTTGGCTGGCAGAGACACAGGTTACAGTGGCAATGTTGGCTGGCAGAGACACAGGTTACAGTGGCAATGTTGGCTGGCAGAGACACAGGTTACAGTGGCAATGTTGGCTGGCAGAGACACAGGTTACAGTGGCAATGTTGGCTGGCAGAGACACAGGTTACAGTGGCAATGTTGGCTGGCAGAGACACAGGTTACAGTGGCAATGTTGGCTGGCAGAGACACAGGTTTCAGTGGCAATGTTGGCTGGCAGAGACACAGGGTACAGCTGCAATTCTTTATTTCCTCTAACGTTTCGGCAACACAGAAACCTTAGGGAAAATAAGGAATTCAAACTCTAACCTGTGTCTCTCCCACCCAACACTTCCACTTGTCGCAACACAGCATCTACAAGTGTGTGTTGATATTGCTGTGTTGTGTGTTTACACTATGAAATAAAGTAACTCCTGTGCTTGCATGTATGTGTGTGCTGTGTAGTGTGTGATATATTGCTGTGTAGTGTGTATAGTATACGAAATAGAAGTAAGTGCCTCTGCTTCTATATGTATGTGTGCTATGTGGTGCGTGTTATATAGCTGTGTAGTGTGTACAGTATATGAAATAAAAGGAAGCGCCTGTTCTTCCATGTTCTTGTATCCAATAGTGTGTGTTGTCGTATATCGATGTGTAGTGTGAATCGTATATGATAAACAAAATTCAGTGAAAAATATAACGACGGACATAAAAATCATTGTAATCCTGGGATGAACATGAGTTTGGCTGGATGGCTGTGAATGACGTCACAGTCTAAACTTAAAAAAAAAAAATCAATGCCCAGATTTGAATATACAAAAACATACTATACGGGAATATAAATGTGTGTGTATCTCTTTTAATGGGGAACATTACAAGAGCCAAGTGTATGCCTTATTGTAACCTTTGTGTTTCTGTATAGCAAATGAGAGAGAGAGAGAGAGAGAGAGAGAGAGAGAAAGCAAGTTCAAACAGTAGAGATAATCGGGTTATCTGGCCCTGACATGGTCACCTCCATTTACATATCACACAAGCTGGACTCTCTCTCTCTTTCTCTCTCTCTCTCTCTCTCTCTCTCTGTGCGTAATTTTTTCGTCCTTGGATCTTTCAACCTGTCAGAGAGAGAGAGAGAGAGCATGGTAAACAGGCGGTGCTACGTTTACCCCAGCATGACCTTACTATACAGAACACAGGGGAGGGGAGGAGGAAAGGGGGAGAGGGGTTGATAGCAGAGAGCTGTCACCCACACTGCCTGTTTGCTGTCCTTCATCTCTCTCTCTCTCTCTCTCTCTCTCTCTCTCTCTCAGCCAGTTGTACTCAGAGGAGTTGTGTAAGTCAATAATCTCTTCTGGTTGAGTCAGGGTTCATATTCATAAAGTCTCTTAAATCTAACGCTGGTACAAGAATGTTGGATTATACTTCTATTTCCCTCACACACCTGCCAAACACCTGACAACCAACAAGGGCCAATGATGCATTAATAAATAAATCACACTAAATATTTCTGACAATAATTTCCTCCTCCATCTGATTAATTATTATATTTGGTAAGTTTTTACTTTCTTCTGACGATTTTCTTAGCTTTTAAAAAACCATCTATAAGGCCAGGAGTGCCAGCAGCCTCCATTAATCGCTTTAAATAATATCCTGGCTACCACCAGAAGATTTTGAGGGCATATTGTAAGGTTATCGAGAAGTCAGGGGGTAATTAAGGGTGTCAGGTAGTCAGGGGGTAATTAAGGGTGTCAGGTAGTCAGGGGGTAATAAAGGGTGTCAGGTAGTCAGGGGGTAATTAAGGCTGTCAGGTAGTCAGGGGGTAATTAAGGCTGTCAGGTAGTCAGGGGGTAATTAAGGCTGTCAGGTAGTCAGGGGTAATTAAGGCTGTCAGGTAGTCAGGGGTAATTAAGGCTGTCAGGTAGTCAGGGGTTAATTAAGGCTGTCAGGTAGTCAGGGGATAATTAAGGCTGTCAGGTAGTCAGGGGGTAATTAAGGCTGTCAGGTAGTCGGGGGTAATTAAGGCTGTCAGGTAGTCGGGGGTAATTAAGGCTGTCAGGTAGTCGGGGGTAAGTAAGGCTGTCAGGTAGTCAGGGGGTAATTAAGTCTGTCAGGTAGTCAGGGGGTCATTAAGGCTGTCAGGTAGTCAGGGGGTCATTAAGGCTGTCAGGTAGTCAGGGGGTAATTAAGGCTGCCTCTAACCCCTCCAGTTCCACAAACCTTCCCAAGACGGAATAAAATCGTCTGAAAGTGGCAAGATTACAATGGCAAAATACGTCATCGGAGTGAAGGGGTTAACTGTACTGGACTACGTCAGCCTAGCCTCGAACTCCTACACCTGGAAGGGCTAGTAAGACACTGCAAGGATGTAGTATGACACTGTAAGGGTGTAGTATGACACTGTATGGGTGTAGTATGACACTGTACGGGTGTAGTATGACAATGTATGGGTGTAGTATGACAATGTATGGGTGTAGTATGACACTGGAAGGATGTAGTATGACAATGTATGGGTGTAGTATGACACTGGCAGCATGACACTGTAAGGGTGTCGTATGACACTGGCAGTATGACACTGTATGGGTGCAGTATGACACTGTAAGCGTGTAGTATGACACTGTAAGGGTGTAGTATGACACTAAGGGTGTAGTATGACACTGTAATGGGGTAGTATGACGCTGTAAGGGTGTAGTATGACACTAAGGGTGTAGTATGACACTGTAAGGGGGTGGTATGACACTGTAAAGGTGTAGTATGACACTGTAAGGGTGTAGTATGACACTGGCAGTATGACACTGTAAGGGGGTAGCATGACACTAAGGGTGTAGTATGACACTGTAAGGGTGTTGTATGACACTGTAAGAGTGTAGTATGACACTTTAAGGGGGTAGTATGACACTGCAAGGGTAGTGTAGTATGACACTGTTAGGGGGTAGTATGACACTGTATGGGTGTAATGTGACATAGGCAGTATGACACTGTAAGGGGGTAGTATGACACTGGCAGTATGACACTGTAAGGGGGTAATATGACACTGTAAGGGTGTAGTATGACACTGGCAGTATGACACTGTAAGGGTGTATGACACTGTAAGGGTGTAGTATGACACTGGCAGTATGAGTAGGCAACAAGGGTGGCTGTTAACTACTTAGCCAGTCTGTAATGAGCTTTAATTGGGTTATTATGAGTCTGAGCTGATTAGGCAGGGCTGGGGGGAGGTAGGATGGGGATTACATAGGAAAGCAAACAGCAACACACATTATGGTCCTTTCGAGGCTGCTTGTTACAGAGAAAACTATGACTACAATATCTAACTCTACATGCTGAAGGATAAGGATAGTAAAGCAAGAAGGCTCCCCCCATCACCAAACGCTCCAGGAAAAAGTGAAGAAAACCACCATGCAGCATGGAAAAACTGACATAGAAATTTCATAGGAAATACTGGAAAGGAACAGTCACATTCTATAATACTTTGTCTACAAGCTACCCGATTGAGTAACCTGAAAGAGAAAGTAATCAAATAAACTAATAGTTACGGCATGACATTATAAACCGGTACATTGCGTTAATGGAAAGTCTGTGGACATAACATGGAAACTACATACTGCACAGTGTGGATGTTTAGGGGTGGTGCGGCAGCCTTGCCTGGCGCTTTTAAGGTAGGCAGCAGTCAATCAGGCCGTAGCTCCGTTCACTCTACTGAAACAAGGAACTCTCCCATGTGGGACAAGTACACAAGTTTCATCCTGATGCAGTGACCCCTGGTACATTAAACAAATCCCGATGGTGGTCATTTGACTAACAGGGACCCTCAGTGATCCACAGCCCATCACAGGTCGAAAGTAAGAATAGTCACCACTAACTCAGGGTTATCTGTGCAGATCCTAATCTGTGCTTATATTACTTTCTTGCACTGGGGAGATTGAAAAATATATAAGACGGGTGTCTTAGACAAAAGGGGACTGCACAGTGCACAGTGTGGATGTACAGTGCACAGAGTGGATGTTTAGGATTACAGGAGGTGGAGGAGGAGAAGGAATACACAGGAAAGCAAACAGCAACAGACCTTACGGTCCTTTCGAGGCTGCTTGTTAGAGAAAACTATGACTACAAGATCTAACTCTACATGTTGAAGGGTAAGGATAGTAAAGCAAGAAGGCTCCCCCCACCACCAAACCCTCCAGGAAAAAGTGAAAAAAAAACACCATGCAGCATGGAAAAACTGACATGGAAATTTTATAGGAAACACTGGAAAGGAAAAGTCACATTCTATAATACTTTATCTATAAGCTACCCGATAGAGTAACCTGAAAGAGAAAGTAAACAAATAAAATAATAGTTACAGCATGACATTATAAACCGGTTACATTGAGTTAATGGGAAGTCTGTGGACATAACGTGGAAGCTACGCACTGCACAGTGTGGATGTTTAGGGGTGGTGCAGCAGCCTTGCCTGGCGCTTTTAAGGTAGGCAGCAGTCAATCAGGCCCTAGCTCCGTTTGCTCCACTGAGACAAGGAACTCTCCCATGTACAGGTACATAGTTTACGGGGTGTCTTGTAGACTAAAGGGGCATGAACTTACATGTACCGTAGCTATAAAAGCAAGTTATTCGGACAGAAAAAGAGTCAGCTGAGGATTTTCGTGTAAATACTTGTCTAATTTGTTTTTGAATGTCTCAATTGAGATACTGTTCACGGTGTCTGAGGGTAATCTGTTCCAGATATTTACAACACTGTTAAAGAAGAAAGTATTTTGCTTCATGGGATTGGAATCAAGCTTTCCCATGATTTTGCAGCCATTACTTCTGGTTTGACTCGGACCGGGATCTATATCAAAATATTTATTCATGTCTAAGTTGTCATATCCCTTCATGATTTTGAAAACTTCAATAAGGTCCCTCTTAACCTTGGGCTTCAAGTTAGGCTAAATAATTTAAGTTCTTCAAGGCGTTCCTCATATGGTTTGTTTCTAAGTCGTGGTATCATTTTTGTGATTCTTCACTAAATTTTCTCTAATTTTTCAATGTCTCTTTCTGTAGTGACGGAGACCAGAATTGCACACAATACTCAAGATGGGGGCGCACTAGCGAGTTGTACAAAGGCAAGTATGACTTTTTCCGATTTAAACTTGAAAGTTCTTCCAATAAAAACCCACTAGCTTGTTTGCAATTTTAACCGCATCGGTACACTGCTTGCTTGGTTTTATGTCATTTGATATTATCACACCAAGATCCTTTTTTCACTTATTCATTGTACTTGATAACTAACTGAATATTGTTCATTTTGTAATTTGCATGGACATTGTTTACTTCCCAATATGAAGTACTTTACATTTTTCTGTGTTGAATTTCATTTGCCATTTTTC
>NC_137003.1:3453964-3558964 GCF_032717465.1 Coenobita brevimanus
GGCGAATAATGTACACACACACACACACACACACACACACACACACACACACACCACTTACCTTGTTCTTAATTCAGATTTACGACTCAACATTCCCAGACGCACGAGACGAGGGTATATACTGACAAGCACACTTACACCACACTTATACACTATCTCTACCTACCCAGCCACCTTATGTACAACACAAACACACTTACACCACACTTATACACTATCTCTACCTACCCAGCCACCTTATGTACAACACAAACACACTTACACCACACTTATACACTATCTCTACCTACCAAGCCACCTTATCTACAACACAAACACACTTACACCACACTTATACACTATCTCTACCTACCCAGCCACCTTATCTACAACACAAACACACTTACACCACACTTATACACTATCTCCTTATCTACAACACAAAGACACTTACACCACACTTATACACTATCTCTACCTACCCAGCCACCTTATCTACAAAACACACACACTTACCTATGGACAAAAACACACAGTACCCAAATATTTTTTTAAGTACTTACAAACACTCACCCTTCTAGTACACAGGCATGTTGTTATTCTGCGTCTTTGTCTGTCTGTCTGTCTCTATGTATGTATGTGTGTGTGTGTGCATGTAGGTACGGTATGTGTGTATGTAGCTATGTATGTATGTATGTATGTATGCATGTGATTTTTCTATTTTTTCTTTCGTTTTTCTTACATTTTCAGTAGTTTGTTTCAGTCTGCCCTTAATTCTCCCTCTCCCCCCTTCTCTCTCTCTCTCTGCTGAACAAATCACAAGTGTGACAGTAAGGCGGCAAAAAGAAAAGATGTGGAGAGTTGTGGACAGCTGGGCCATTATTCATGTGAGACGGGGAGGAGAGAGGAGGAAGAGGAAGAAATGAGGAGGAGGAAGAAGAGGAGAAGAGAGGAAAAGGATAACAGACGAAGAGGACAGGAAAGGAAGACAATGATACGAGGAAAATGAAGGGAGGAAGAGAGGCATACCAGAGAGGAGAGAGATGAGATGAGTAGGGGAAAGAGACGAAATGGAAGAGAAAATAATATACGGGAAGGAATCAAAGGATGAAAGGAAGAATTATGTCGCGAAAAGAAAGATGAGAAAGGAGAAATAAGAGGAGAGCGGAAGGACTAAAACGAAGTAAGAAATGAAAATGAAGACGAAGGGAATGATATATAGAGACCCAAAGGCCACACAGACCTTACTGTCCCTTTTCTGTGGCCTGACCTTAAGATTAACTGACTTACTCTCTGATGGAAAAAAAGTTCAAGGATCACAGAAATTTAAGGAAAGATTACAAAAAGGAGGGGAAGGGAGAAAGAGACGAGGGAACAATGGAGGTACCGGTAACAGAGAGGGAAAGAAAGACGAAGAACGGATGACGAAAATCAATAGCAAGAATGATTATCAATGGAAAAAGGGAAAATCAATGAGAATGCCCCCGCCATCTGCCCCTCTCCCGGTGACGACTCGAGGTGCCTGGAACCACTGTCTGACTCTCTTCTTCTTCATTTCTGCAACATTCGCGGCCTTTCATCTAACTTTCGCTCTGTTGAGCACCACCTCTCCTCCTCTAAACCTCACCTTCTTTTTCTGACGGAGACTCAGCTGTCTGAGGCAACCGACAGCAAACCCTTTTCTGTATCCTCCTACTTTCTCTATACTCATTTCAAAGCCAAAGGTGGCTGTTGTGTATACATACGCAACGACTTATCTTGCTCTCGTGTTCCTGAACTTGATTCTTCTGAATTCTCCACACTCTGGCTTCGGCTTTCCTGTCATTCTCTGACTAAATATATCTGTGCTGTTTACTTATCCCCTAATTCTACTATCAAAAATTCTTCGACTATCTTACTTCTACGATGGAACACATTCTGTCCATTTCTCCTTTCTCTGAATTCTCCATTCTTGGAGATTTCAATGTTCACCACCACCTTTGGCTCTCCTCTCCTTTCACGGATCCACCTGGTGAACAAGCCTACATCTTTTCTATCCTTAATGACCTAGAGCAGCTTGTACAGCACCCTACCCGTATCCCTGACCGCCTTGGAGAGAGCTCCAACATACTTGACCTCTTCCTCACAACTAATCCTTCTGCTTACTCTGTTAATCTTTTCTCTCCGTTGGGCTCCTCCGATCACAACCTTATTACCTTAACCTGTCCTATCACCCCGGTACGGCCTGTGGACCCTCCAGGGAAACGTCGTCTGTGGCATTTTGGAGCCGCGAACTGGGAGGCCCTCAGGCAGTACTTCTTTGATTTTCCCTGGAATGATTATTGCTTCCATGGCCGTGAGCCATCTGAGTGTGCCTTGCGCATTACGGAGGTTATTCTCTCAAGCATGGAAGCATACATTCCTTTCCCATATCCTCTGACTAACGCAAGAAAGCCTTGGTTTAATCACGCTTGTTCTAATGCTGTCCGCAACAAGGAGAAGGCCTACAAAAGGTACCGGAGCCAACCCACCCCTGAATCACATCATCTTTACGTTTCTGCCCGGAATCGTGCTAAGTCTGTTCTTCGCTCTACTAAAAATAATTTCATCCATACTAAATGCTCTCAACTCTCCAACTCGAATTCTTCCCCCTCCTTCTGGCACCTTGCCAAAAATCTTTCTAACAACTTTACCTCATCATCCTTCCCTCCTCTTTTCTACTCTGATGGTTCTGTAGCTATTTCTTCTACTGATAAAGCAGATCTCTTCGCACAGACTTTCTCCTCCAATTCCACCTTAGACGATTCCAGTGCTGTTCCTCCATCACTTCTCCCCTCTGACTTCCTCATGGCTGACATTAAAATTTCTTCAGTTGATGTATTTTCTACCTTCACTGGCCTCAGTACTAACAAGGCATATGGGCCTGATGGAGTCCCTCCTGTTGTTCTCAAGAACTGTGCTTCTGTGCTTACACCCTGCCTAGGCAAACTCTTTCGCCTTTGTCTGTCAACTTGTACCTTTCCTTCTTGCTGGAAGTTTGCTCTCATTCAGCCAGTCCCAAAGAAGGGTGACCACTCCCAACCCTCCAACTATCGTCCAATTGCTTTAACGTCCTGTATTTCAAAAGTTTTCGAGTCAATTCTTAATAGAAAAATTTTAAGGCATCTTTCCTATCACAACCTTCTTTCCGATCGTCAGTATGGGTTCCGTCAGGGACGCTCCACTGGCGATCTTCTCACCTACCTTTCAGACTCCTGGTCATCCTCCTTTCGGGACTTTGGCGAAAGCTTTGCCATTGCACTTGACATCTCAAAGGCTTTCGATCGAGTCTGGCATAAATCTTTAATTTCCAAACTGCCCTCCTACGGTTTCTATCATTCTATCTGTGCCTTCATCGCTAGCTTCCTTTCTGGTCGTTCTATAGTCGCTGTTGTAGATGGCCATCGTTCTTCTCCTAGATCTATCAACAGTGGTGTTCCTCAGGGCTCTGTCCTATCACCAACTCTCTTCCTTTTATTCATCAATGATCTTCTAAGCTGTACATCTAACCCTATCCACTCATACGCTGATGACTCCACCCTTCACCTTTCCATTCGGCTCCCGCAACGCCCATCTCAACAGTTACTTCAAGAAACAAGGGATGAGGCTATGGCACACCTAATGTCTGACTTGGCTCGTATCGCTGACTGGGGTAAAAATAATATGGTTGTCTTTAATGCATCTAAGACTCAGTTCTTACACCTATCAACCCGACAAAATCTTCCACAGGTATACCCATTAATGTTTAATAATATTCAGCTTAATCCTGCATCATCCTTGAACATGCTTGGGGTTTCATTTACTCAGGACTTATCTTGGAAAGACCATATTACATCTCTTGTAAAATCTGCTTCCAAGAGATTGGGTGTGCTAAGCTGACTCCGCTCTTTCTTTACCCCTGCACAATTGTTGACTCTATACAGAGGTTTTATACGCCCCTGTGTGGAGTACAACTCTCATGTGTGGGGAGGCTCCCCACATGCAGCTCTTCTCAATAGGGTGGAGTCAAAGGCTTTTCGTCTCATTAACTCTCCTCCTCTTACTGACTCCCTTCAACCTCTGTCTCTTCGCCGCACTGTTGCATCTTTATCTCTTTTCTATCGCTACTTTAATGGTCACTGCTCCTCTGAACTGTCTGCTTGCATTCCTCCACCTCTACGACGGGCGCGTAGCACCCGTCTGGCAGCAAACTCTCATCCCTTTTCTGTCCAACTCTCTAATGCAAGAGATAACCGTTACTCCCAGTCTTTCATTTATGCAACAGGTCAGCTCTGGAACTGTCTCCCTCTCTCTGTATTTCCTGCTGCCTATGATCTCCAGTCATTCAAACGCAGTGTGTCCAGGCATCTCAAAATGATCGGATCTTGAATTTGGCTCTCTTTTGTATTTTGTTTTTCTCTTGGAGGGAACTGTTACTGCGGGCCATGGCCTTTGGTTCCTTCTTCCTCGCATTTAAAAAAAAAAAAAAAAAAAAAAAAAAAACGAGAAGTGACTGAAGAAAAATGATGTGGGAGAGAGGAAAAAAATCAATGTAAGTTTTGTCCGTTCTCTCAAGTATCTCTCTCTCTTTTTTTTTTTTTTTTTTCTCCTTTTTCATTCCTCCACTCCCTTTCTTAATCTCCTCTCACCTTCACCTTCCTCCCCTACTCTTTCTCACCTCCTCCTTCCCTCTCATTTTCCTCACACGTCGCCTTTTGCTTCCTCAAATTCACGTCCTATCCTTTCCTTCCTCATTTTCCATCACATTCTCTCTCTCTCTCTCTCTCTCTCTCTCTCTCTCTCTCTCTCACATCTTATCCTTTCCTTCCTCATTTTCCATCACATTCTCTCTCTCTCCCTCTCTCTCTCATACACACACCCACACACACATTCATCCTTCCCCTCTTTCTCCCCTCTCTCGGTCTCATCTCTACAAATTCTTTCCCAATTAAGATAAAGCCATTTGCCCCCTCAGGCTCTCTCTCTCTCTCTCTCTCTCTCTCTCTCTCTCTCTCTCTCTCTCTCTCTCATTACCAGCCTCTATATCCCTCCATCTTAATGCTGTGTATTTTTCTATTTCGTCTTCCTTGGTTTTTCTGCCTAACCCCGTCGTTCACCTGTTGTTTTAGCCTCTGTGGCTGATTCCGTGTGTGTGTGTGTGTGTGTGTGTGTGTGTGTGTGTGTGTGTGTGTGTGTGTGTGTGTGTGTGTGTGTGTGATTTTTGTGTCAAGCACTAGTGTATTAATATTTGGATAGGAACTGTGTAAGGGTAAGCACTTAAAGGATTGATGGATGGTTGGAAAGTGTGATGGATGGACGTAAGGCTGGATGAAGAGAGGGAGTGATGGATGTCATGGAGGGAGGGGAGGCGAGAGATAGGAGAGCTGGGTGGGGAGGGGGAGCGAAGGAGGAGGAAGGGAAGTATGGCAGGAACGTGGAAGAGAAGGAAGATGGGATGGACACTGCTTGTATGAAGGAGGAAGGGAAGGAAGGAGGGAGTGAGGGAAGCATTGTGAGGGGCGGAAAGAAGAAGGGAGAGAAGGATGCAGCATGTGGGAGGAAAAGTGGAAGCGAGAGGAGGAGAGAAGAGGCAGTGTGTGAGAGGGAAACAGTATAGGAGAGAAGGATGGAGTGTACAGGAGGAAAGGAGTAATCTCTCTCTCTCTCTCTCTCTCTCTCTCTCTCTCTCACACACACACACCACCGTGTGCCTGGCCATTCATCATAAGTGTTTGTGTTGCCTGTTTGCTACGAGATTGTTTATTTGTCCTTGTCTGAGGCTGTGTTCTCTCTCTCTCTCTCTCTCTCTCTCTCTCTCTCTCTCTCTCTCACACACACACACACACACACACACACACACACAAAGTTAACAATCTGGTGCTTTTCGTAATCCAATTAAATCCACACTTGCATACATACATAATTTATAAACACACACACACACACACACACACACACACACACACACACATCAAAAAGACATGTGCTGCATATTCATTTTTCACACATGCATATGCAGACGCACATATCAAACGCACATGTCCACAAGGCAAAGTTCCCCAGCCCACACACACACACACACACACACACACACACAGCCAATTACAAAAAACAAATATCGGGGAGAGAGAGAGAGAGAGAGTAAAAAGGTGGGTGTTGGAGGTGTCGGGTACTGTGTTGTCTGTCAGGTGTGTGTTGGAGGGAGAGAATGCAAGGGAACGAGGGAGGGGAAGAGAAAGAGGGGGAGTGAGAAGGGAGAGAGAGAGAGACAGAGGGGGAAAGGGGAGGGAAGGTAAGGAAGAGAAAAGGGAGGGAGAGGGAGGTGATGGACGGAGAGAAAAAGCGGGGGGAGAGGGGATGGAAGGTAATGAAGAGAAGAGGGAGGGAGAGGGAGGAGACTGGAAGAAAGGATAAAGGGAGAGAAGGAAGAGAGGATAAAGAGACAGGAAAGAAAAGTGTTAAAAATGTGAAGAGGAGAGAATAATTACGTGGTGGAGGGAATGCAAGGAAGAGAGTTGAGGGAAGAGAGATAGGAGGAAGATAAAAGAGGAGAGGAAAGGTAGGGGAGAAAAAATGTGGAGGATGGAGAGGAGTGAAAGAAGAGAGGGGAAGGAGCGAGGAGTATGGAAAGAGAGGAAAGGGGGGGGAAAGACAGACAGAGAGAGAGAGAGAGAGAGAGAGAGAGAGAGAGAGAGAGGAGGGAGTAAGAAGTACTGAGTGAGGGGAAAGGGAAGAGAACATGGGGAAGAGCCAAGACAGGAGAGAAGAAGGAGGGAGAGAAGATGGAAGGAAAGAGAGGGAGGAGGACGGGGAGAGAGGAAGACGGGAGAGAGGAAAGAGGAAGTTCGAGAGCAGGAGGGGGAAAGATGGAAGGAGAAGCAAGACAAGAGGGATAAAAGAGGAAGGAGGAGGGGAGAAGGGAGAGGCATAATGAGGGGAAAGGTGAATGTGTTACCTGTATGTTTAGTGTCACTCTGAGGGGAGACCAGATGTGTGTGTGTGTGTGTGTGTGTGTGTGTGTGTGTACCGCTATTCTGTCGTCTGTGTCCTATTTTAAGATAATCCCTCAGCTTTCTTTCTCCCTCCCTCCACCCTCTTCATTCAGGCGTGCTTCCTTCCTTCCTTCCTGTCTTCGTTATCATCTCTTCCTTGTACATTGTTTTCTATTTAACTTGTTCTGCAATTTTTTCTGATCTTTTCAACATTTTTGCCCTGTTATTTTAAGTGCTTTTTATTCTATGTCTTTATTTCCATTTACAGGACTGTTTTCTTTACTCTTCATTTCTTTACCTAATAATATCATCCTTGGCCTACTTACCTGCTGATCTTGGTCTATATCCTTATCTTATTTTCTCTGATGCATGTCTTCTCGGTCTCTTCCTTCCTCACTTCCTGTTTGTTGTTGTTCTTATTTCCTCTCCTAATCATCCCTTTATGTGACATTCTTAGATCGTATGTTAATTAGGCCTTGGGTTCTTTCCCTCTTCTCTCACTTCTCTCCAGTTCATTTTTTGTTATTTCCACGAGAGAGAGAGAGGGGGGGGAGGGGGGAGTTAATGTTGACTGAAGACTTTCGTATTCATAATCATGTATGTACAGTGTCCTGTGTCCTTTTAACTTCTCGATGTCATTCCTCTCTCTCTCTCTCTCAACACCTTTAGAACTCGGTGGTCAGCGTTTATGCAATTAGAGCTGGGGTCAGAGGTCAAGAGAGAGAGAGAGAGAGAGAGAGAGAGAGAGAGAGAGAGAAAGAGAGAGAAAACGAAGTATATAACAAAGAACAAAAAATAAGAAAAGGCGAGAGAAAGGAAGATAAACCGAAGAGAGGAAGGGAAGACAAGTGCCGGAGACAAAGGAAGGAGGGAGAAAAGGTGAGAGGAGAGAGAAAGACGGTGAGAAAAGGGGAGACGGAAGGGAGGGGAGAAGCTCAGAGGAAGATTGTGTGTGACGGTGATAGACTTGAGGGTCTGGCCTGGGGAGGGAAGGAGGAAGGGAGAGGAGGGAGAAGGAAGGAGGGATGGGGAGAGGGACTATGAGGTGACAGGAGGAAGAGGGGAGAATAAGGAGAGAGGAGGTAAGCAGAGGGAAGAGGGAGTAGGAAATACGAGGAAGAAGACAAAGGCAAGATGTTACTGAGAAGATGTTAAAGAGAAGAGACGGAAGAAAAGGATATGAGATGGAGAGAGTAGGGGTAGCAAGGAGGTATGGGAAATGAAGAACGAAGGAAGTAAGGAGAGGAGGAGGAGGAAAGAAGATGGAAGAGACAATGCTGTGGGAAAAGGGGTACTAAAGACGAAGATTAAAGAATGGAAGGGAAAAAAGGAAGGAGACAGATGGAGGAAAAGAAAATTTTTATAAGCCAAAACGTAGATATTAGAGGAACAGATAGTAAGAAAGAACAAATAAGCACGGAAGATGAAAAAACAGAGGAGAAAGAGAAGGTCCTGACAAAGAGGTGCTATAAATAGAGAATGAGAGAAGGAAAGGGGGAATGGCATGTAATACAGATGGAGAGAGAGGCGTATAGTGACAGTGAGACAAAACCACACAAGTACTGGCACCAACAGCGACATGAAGACAGACACACAGACTAATGAAGGACACCCACAAATACTGACAATATACCAGGCTCTTTGGGACACAGTCACATCCTCAGAATTATAGCACACACCTTTGCCTTATTAGTTATTTAGTTATGACGACAAACACACAGACTAATGAAGGACACCAATAAATACCAACAATACACCAGGCGCTAAGGACTGCACTATGTTCCTGCTGACACTGGAGGCAGATAACCATAGGTACAGCAGACATCTTTGCCTTATTAGTTATTTAGTTACTTAAAGACAGATTTATGCCTATCGACTGCACGAGGGTCATTGTGGCAGATAACCACCACGGGTATAACATCTGAGGAGGGAAAGTTCCGCCACGTCCACCTGCCATCTCAGTAGCTGACTGTATTTCTGTATTTTGTAGTTTAAATTCTCTTGTATACGATATACAGGCAACTATGTTTATACTGAAAAATCTCTAAATTATGAGTATCTGCTACAGAATATCACGATGTATATAAAAGCCAAATGAAAGGACTCGTGTGTGTGTGTGTGTGTGTGTGTGTGTGTGTGTGTGTGTGTGTGTGTGTGTGTGTGTGTAAAATATTCCTCACATACAAGTCCCATGGCTGTGCACCTTGGTGAGATGTGTACTAAAATGTGCACCTAAACACATCTGCACAAGCACACACCTGTAATATAAAGTAATGGATCACCTGACACCTAAACTGACACACAAACACCATGACACGTTATAATGATGTATTACTGCTGCCTAAACAACATTTCATTCTGCTTTATGCACACAGTATCTAGTGAAAGGGTAACGGATGGATTTATCGTACAGCAAATTAGTATAGGAAGGCTTTATCTAACCTCTCCAGTTTGAAAAGTGTCTCCCAAGCTAAATATATCTGCCTACAGATGACAACGAGAACTATTGTTAGGAGACAACAACGAAAATTACTTTGTAGGTAGCAATGAAAAACGTCGTCGGACTGAAGTGGCTGTCATCCATTTATCTACCGACTCATTTATTCCCCGCCTCACCTATCCGTCCATCCATCCATCCATTTTTAATTCATCCATCCATCCATCTATTCATCCATCCATCTATTCATTCATCCATCCATCTGTTCATCCATCAACTTATCCACTCTCCAACACATTTATTCATTTACTCATCCATTATCAATTTAGTCCCCATCTTCCCATCCCACTCCCCAACTCTTCATCCATCAATCCATCCATCCATCCGTGCAATCATGCCTCCTCTCCATGAGGTCAAATCCCTACAGGGTCTGTGTCCATTGAAGGCAGTTCTCCATCACACAGCTACACTACATAGTCTTAGAGAGAGAGAGAGAGAGAGAGAGAGAGAGAGACCCAGCGTCTCATGGTCTGTCTGGTCTATGTATCAATATAATCGTACAATTACCCCCCCTCTCTCTCTCCAATCAACAGGGCCGTGTTGCCATTAGCGACATCCCTTCGTCCAGCGACAGTGTGATGGGATAGATTGTACACACACACACACACAAATTCCCTCCCCCTCCCCTCTCTCTCTCTCTCTCTCTCTCCTACCCTCCCAACCTTCGACCTCTTCCCTAATCCAACAAGCGCTGACCACAGTGAGTTCCTAAGATGATGTATGTTGAGAGAGAGAGAGAGAGAGAGAGAGAGAGAGAGAGAGAATTCAAACTTGTAAGAGAAAGGCTGGACAGAACAATCAGGGATATTTGACACTGCTTACATCATTATAAATACCAAAATTCTCAGTACACATCTCTCTCTCTCTCTCTCTCTCTCTCACACACACACACACACACACACACACACACACACAAGGGCCAACTCATGCTTACACAAACAAGTGGCTGCCTCACATAAGTTTGTTTACACTCTCATTAGCACTTAACATACACTATATCCGTTTACTTGGACTCTTTGGCCCCCCCCCTCTCTCTTTCAAATCCCTACATTTTCGTTTCCTCCCTCTTCCTCCTTATCCACCCGTTCATCTATTCCCCTTTCTCCTCCTCATCTACCCCAAACTCTCCCCTCTTTCCTTCCCCTCCCTCCCCTTCATTCTTCCTCCCCTACCCTACCCTTTCCCTCTCCCTGCCCAACATCAAACTTAAAGCAAATGTAACATAGGAGTCAACCACACACACATTTTTCACCTCTCTCTTTCCTTCTCTCTCTCTCTCTCTGTTTTACTGAGTACGTTATCATCAAAGGTGATGAAGGTTGCCAAGGGTTACCAATGGAGGCACTGGTGTGTGTGTGTGTGTGTGTGTGTGTGTGTGTGTGTGTGTGTGTGTGTGTGTGTGTGTGTGTGTGTGTGTGTGTGTGTGTGTGTGTGTGTACGTATTCTGCCTACACCCCCAGCTCCAAGCATGATAAAGGAAACACACAGGTATCTTCCTGGTCTGTGTGTGTGTGTGTGTGTGTGTGTGTGTGTGTGTGTGTGTGTGTGTACGTATTCCACCTACACCACCAGCTCCAAGCATGATAAAGGAAACACACAGGTATCTTCCTGGTCTGTGTGGGTGTATCTGTGTGTATATTTTTGTTTATATTTACTAGTCAGTGTTTGTGTACCAGAGTGAGGTAAACACACACCTCTGTAACCTCTTCACCTTCAGTACGTCATTTTGGCTTTATTACTGCTACCATCAGTTTTATTAGACTTTACTTAGACCTACAGTGTAGGGGTTAATAAAGACCTAACTTATATAACTAGCTGAATAAAGTCCTTCTATGATAATAAGAATGTAGTAAAATAAGAGTCACTTTATTGGTGAGGTTAACTTCTACATCTCCAGTAAAGATGCGGTTAATAATTCCTTTACCACACACACACACACACACACACACACACACACACACACACACCTACTCAATATTCTTCCCGCCTCTTTACTACTTAAGTTTTCTTGCCTCAACTCCAAACTCAGCTCGACCTCACAAGCCCTCACCTTTTTCTCACTTTTAGAGAGAGAAGAAAGACAGGGATTAGGGGACAGGGAGACAGGGAAGAGAGATCAGGGAAGGTGAAAAACAGAAGAGGGGATAAGAAGGGAAAAAATGTAGTGGTGATTTAAGATGGCGACAAACACAGAGCAAAAAATAAGTGATAAAAGGAGGGGCTTTTGACAGGGAGGAATAATAATAATAATAATAATAATAATAATAAATAATAATAATAATAATAAGAAGAAGAAGAAAATAAAGAAGAAAATAAAATAAAGACGAAGATGAACATATACAATGGAAGACTAAAGGAAAATTGCTGATTGCTACTGTAAGCTAAAAATGAAAGTTACACATATATCCCGACCTAATTACACAACCATATGGATACACATAAATGATGCATTTTACACACAAATACCACATTACACATAAACATGCACAACTGAATATATATACACACCCATGCATAAACATACCCATAAACAACCACAAACATACTCATACACTATCCTGCAATCATTCAGCTACATATACAAAAAAAGACACCAATAATAATAATAATAATAATAATAATCCCTATTCAAGTATAAACATATGCATAAACAACCACAAACATACTTATACACAATCCTGCAATCATTCAATTACATATTCACAAAGACACAATTAATAATAATAATAATAATAATAATAATAATAATAATATACACACACCTGAGGACTAATCACTGCTTGTATACAGCTAACTAACCTGAGTTGACGTAGGATAAATCACCTTCACTCTTACGTCACTTTTACATCCCTCACTCACCTGTAAAGAAGGAAAATATATTTAGGTTAACCCTTTACCTGCCAATGATATGTGTTATATTTCAGATAACGAGACTATTTTACTACCCTAAGACAAGAGTAAGTAAAAAAAAAAAAAAAAAGAGGAGGAGGAGGAGGAGGAGGAGCTTAACATTATGGGTGGGACTAAAGAATATCACATGTTACTGCAGCGTACGAGGAACGATGTCAGTGAAGTCACATCAATGCACCGCAAGTCACGGTGTTATATTCACCAGGCTGACGTGTTGCTTTGCCTCCTTGGTATTATGCACCGCAAGTCACGGTGTTATATTCACCAGGCTGACGTGTTGCTTTGCCTCCTTGGTATTATGCACCGCAAGTCACGGTGTTATATTCACCAGGCTGACGTGTTGCTTTGCCTCCTTGGTATTATGCACCGCAAGTCACGGTGTTATATTCACCAGGCTGACGTGTTGCTTTGCCTCCTTGGTATTATGCACCGCAAGTCACGGTGTTATATTCACCAGGCTGACGTGTTGCTTTGCCTCCTTGGTATATTAACACTGTATTCTTGCTGCTGACACACGGTTTTAGGCCACCCACCACCAAACCCCTGCACTGAGGCCATTTAGCAAGCAGACATAGCACCACCTCCTTCCAAAACTGTCATAAGCTTAAAAAGACTTGCCAGGTTAAAAAAAAAAAAAAAAAGTAAAGAAAATAAAGAAAAATGAAAGACAAGAAATAGAAACAAAGAAAAAGCTGAAATATTCTTGCCCTTTAATTTTAACTGGGTCGAGAGAGAGAGAGAGAGAGAGCAGGATGAAGATGGTAACAGCTTTTAAGAGATTGACGTAATTCATGCAAAGACTCTGGGAACTTTTAAGAGGGAGGGCTTTGGATTCTCTCTCTCTCTCTCTCTCTCTCTCTCTCTCTCTCCGTTTAATTCCCTGTCTTCTCTGTCTTTCCACATCTACATACACAAATTCACCCAAACCCAAAAACAAACCATGCACTGGTAACACTGGAAAAAAATAATTACCAAGAATAAACTGAACTCTTTCGTCATCGGAGTGAAGTGGTCAACCCCTCCATAAGGACATGTATTTTCACTGTATCCTCGGCCTATCCAGACGATTTTCTTCAGGTGCAGACAATATATGGCAACAGAGGTGTTAGATACTGCCTACACCAACCCCTTCACTACCTGCCTACACCAACCCCTTCACTACCTGCCTACATCAACCCCTTCACTACCTGCCTACACCAACCCCTTCACTACCTGCCTACACCAACCCCTTCACTACCTGCATACACCAACCCCTTCACTACCTGCCTACATCAACCCCTTCACTACCTGCCTACATCAACCCCTTCACTACCTGCCAACACCAACCCCTTCACTACCTGCCTACATCAACCCCTTCACTACCTGCCTACATCAACCCCTTCACTACCTGCCTACATCAATCCCTTCACTAACTGCCTACATCAACCCCTTCACTACCTGCCTACATTCTTACACCAAATACAATCGTGTGGCAGCAGCAGCAGAAGCAAAAATAATATATATAATGGTGGGTCTGGACGGTTGGGATAAATAATTAAATAAAAATATTGCTTGGGTGTACTGCGCTAGTGAGCTGGTTCACTTAATTACTGCGTGCGAGTGTGTGTGTGTGTGTGTGTGTCTAGCAAAGAGTGAACATGATACTGACAGCAATGAAAAAAATTTAGACACGCAAAAAGTAGGACAACTTAGGGAAAACGAAGGAAATAAAAATGAGAAGGAAAATAACAAAAAAATAACGAAAGAAAAAAGTAGCTACCCAATATTTCCTGTAACCTCGTGTACATATACATCAGAGCACACACACAAAATGGGAGTAAGTAATATATATAAGTGTGTGGCTAAAAAAAAAAAAAAAAAAAAAAAAAAAAAAAAAGTGAAAAACCCGATGGTGAAGGGAACACGGAAACGCTGTTGTTGATTACGTGAAAAAACTCACCTAATGACTTGACCTGGTACACGGCCATGAGAGAGAGAGAGAGAGAGAGAGAGAGGGAAAGAATTCAGTTTGAATTAAAGCACTCTCAGAGCACATACCTCCACCAAATCCAATAAAATTAATTTTGTTACTTTTCTTTCCTACCAAATGAATACGTTTACGGTTCCACATGGTCAATTAATTCTACAGTCTGGACTGTAATACAATTCAGAGAGTGCACACCTACATGCACAGTACACACTACACTTCCTTTTCAAAATTAAAAACTAAAATGGCAACATCTGAAAATCAGGCCTCGGAGTCCCCGAGGGGGGGGGGACCATAAATTCCCTTAACATCAGCCCCTCTCCCGGTGACGACTCAGAGAGATGCCTGGAACCACTGTCTGACTCACTTCTTCACTTCTGCAACATTCGCAGCCTTTCCTCTAGCTTTCTCTCTGTTGAACACCACCTCTCCTCCACTAAACCTCACCTTCTCTTCTTGACACAGACTCAGCTGTCTGAGGCAACTGACAGCAAACCCTTTTCTGTTTCCTCCTACTTTCTCTATACTCATTTCAAAGCCAAAGATGGATGTTGTGTATATGTACACAACGATTTACCTTGCTCTCGTGTTCCTGAACTTGATTCTTCTGAATTCTCTACTTTCTGGCTTCGGCTTTCTTCTCATTCCCTGACTAAGTATACCTGTAGTTTGATTTTTTTAATAACAGAACAGAGGAAGGAAAAATAAATGACTATCAAAAATTCTTCGACTATCTTACTTCTACGATGGAACACATTCTATCCATTTCTCCTTTCACTGAAATCTCCATTCTTGGAGATTTCAATGTTCACTACCACCTTTGGCTCTCTCCTTTCACTGATCCACCTGGTGAAAAAGCGTATACCTTTTCTATCCTTAATGACCGAGAGCAGCTTGTACAGCACCCTACCCATATCCCAGACCGCCTTGGAGAGAGCTCCAACATACTTGACTTCTTCCTTACAATTAATCCTTCTACTTACACTGCTAATCATTCCTCTCCGTTGGGCTCCTCCAATCACAACCTTATTACCTTAACCTGTCCTATCGCTCCAGTACGGCCTGTGGACCCTCCAAAGAAACGTCGTCAGTGGCTCTTCGGAGCTGCAGATTGGGAGGCCCTCAGACAGTACTTCTTTGATTTTCCGTGGAATGATTATTGCTTCCATGTCCGGGAACCATCTGAGTGTGCCTTGTGCTTTACAGAGGTTATTCTCTCGGGCAATGAAGCAAACATCCCTTTCTCATTGCCTTTGACTAACGCAAGAAAGCCTTGGTTTAATCACGCTTGTTCTAATGCTGTCCGCAACAAGGAGAGGGCCTATAAAAGATACCGGAGCCAACCCACCCCTGAATCACATCTTTTATACGTTTCTGCCCAGAATCGTGCTAAGTCTGTTCTTCGCACTGCTAAAAATAATTTCATCTGTACTAAGTGCTCTCAACTCTCCAACTCGAATTCTTCCCGCTCCTTCAGGCACCTTGCCAAAAACCTTTCTAACAACTTTACCTCATCATCCATCCCTCCTCTTTTCTATTTCGATGGCTCTGTAGCTATTTCTTCTACTGATAAAGCAGATCTCTTTGCTCAGACGTTCTCCTCCAATTCCACCTTAGATGATTCTGGTGCTGTTCATCCATCACTTCCCCCCTCTGACTTCCTCATGGCTGGCATTAAAATTTCTTCAGCTGATGTATTTTCTGCCATCACTGGCCTCGATACTAATAAGGCATGCCTGATGGAGTCTCTCCTGTTGTCCTCAAGAACTGAACTTCAGTGCTTACACCCTGCCTAGGTAAACTCTTTCGCCTTTGTCTGTCAACTTGTACTTTTTCTTCTTGCTGGAAGTTTGCTCTCATTCAGCCAGTCCCAAAGAAGGGTGACCGTTCCCAAGCCTCTAACTATCGTCCAATTGCTTTAACATCCTGTTTCAAAAGTTTTCAAGTCAATTTTTAATAGAAAAATTTTAAAGCAACTTTCCTACGACAACCTTCTTTCTGATCGTCAGTATGGGTTTCGTCAGGGACGCTCCACTGGCGATCTTCTCACCTACCATTCAGACTCCTGGTCATCCTCCTTTCGGGACTTTAGCGAATGCTTTGAGAAACGTGAGATCCTGAATATAGGTATAATTTAATCCTCTCTCTCTCTCTCTCTCTCTCTCTCTCTCTCTCTCTCTCTCCTCTTCTTTTCATCCCCCATCTTCCCTGTCTTTCCACATCTACAAACACAAAATTACCCAAACCCAGTAACAAACGACGCAGTAGCAAGTGGCACCAACAAAATAATAATCAGCAAGAATAAACTCAACTCTTTCGTCATCGGAGTGAAGTGGTCAACCCCTCCATATGTACGTGTATTTTCACTGTATCCTCGGCCTATCCTGACGATTTTCTTCAGGTGCAGACAATATATGGCAATAGAGGTGTTAGATACTGCCTACACCAACCCCTTCACTACCTGCCTACATCAACCCCTTCACTACCTGCCCACACCAACCCCTTCACTACCTGCCTACACCAACCCCTTCACTACCTGCCAACACCAACCCCTTCACTACCTGCCTACACCAACCCCTTCACTACCCGCCTACACCAACCCCTTCACTACCTGCCTACACCAACCCCTTCACTACCTGCCAACACCAACCCCTTCACTACCTGCCGACACCAACCCCTTCACTACCTGCCAACACCAACCCCTTCACTACCTGCCTACACCAACCCCTTCACTACCTGCCAACACCAACCCCTTCACTACCTGCCAACACCAACCCCTTCACTACCTGCCAACACCAACCCCTTCACTACCTGCCTACATCAACCCTTTCGCTTCCTGCCTACACCAACCCCTTCACTACCTGCTTACACCAACCCCTTCACTACCTGCCTACATCAACCCCTTCACTACCTGCCTACATCAACCCCTTCACTACCTGCTTACACCAACCCCTTCACTACCCGCCTACATCAACCCCTTCACTACCTGCTTAAATTCTTATACCTAATAAAATCGTGTGGCAGCAGCAGCAGGTGTGTGTGTGTGTGTGTGTGTGTGTGTGTGTGTGTGTGTGTGTGTGTGTGAGATAAAGTATGAAAATGAGACTGAATGGTGAAATTAATTACTGGCAAACTGTGTAGCAAAATAGAATAAACAGGAAAAGGGAAAAAGTAATAATGAGAAAAACACACACACACACTATATTTCCTGTAACCTCATTTAGATAAACACCAGAAATAAAAAAAATTGGGGGTAATCAATATATATATTGTACATGTGGCCTACAAGGCAAATAATGGGATGTGAGAAATCCGATGGTGGTGAAGGGCACAGGGAAACGCTATTGTTAAGTACGTGAGAGAACTGCGCTAATGACATGACCTGATACACGGCCATTATGATGTGTGTGTGGGGGGGGGGGGCTTAAGACAAAAAAAAAAAAAAAAGAAAAAACCCAATGGTAAGGGGAACACGGAAATGCTATTATTATGTGAAAGAACTGGCCTAATGACATGACCTGGTACACGACTGAGAGATAGATAGATAGACAGAGAGAGAGAGAGAGAGAGAGAGAGAGAGAGAGAGAGAATTCAGTTTGAATTAAAGCACTCTCACAGCACATACCTCCATTAAAATTAATTTTATGTTATTTCTCTTTCCTACCAGATGAATACTGTACGTTTACGGTCTCATATGGTCAATTAATTCTACAGTCTGCACTGTAATACAATTCAGAGAGTGCATACCTCCGCATACGCGTACTATTTATTCCTCTAACAGGATCCGGATCCGCCTCAAAATCTAGTCAACATTTCATTGCCCTCCTAGCTATTATATTTCAGGGAAATCTGATAACAACTTTGAGATATTTTGTACACAGGCAGACAAACTGACCAAGGTGAATACATAACCTCCGTCTACCTTCGTTGGCGAAGGTAATGATAACTGAATGGATGAGTACTTCCAGTAAAACGGGTGATAGCTTTCTCTCTCTCTCTGTCTCTCTCTTTCTCTTTACACACACACACACACACACACACACACACACACATATATATATATATATATATATATATATATATATATATATATCCCCTGCCCTGGAGGAGTCAATGTAACAGTGACGGCAGGCAAAGATTGCAAAGCCTTTCAACGGTTCACCCCAACCTACCTGTCTGCCTTCTTCTCTCTCTGCTTCCAATCCTGCTTACCCCATCTGCCTACCTCTCCCCCAGCCTGCTTGTCTTTGTCCCTCCTTCTGCCTGCTATTCATGGTGTCATCCTGCCTACCAGCCTCTCATCCAGCATGCCGTATTACCCATCCTACCTTCACACTTCCTTATTAAATACCTTCCTCGGTCACTCCATCCACATATCACCTGACCTACCTACAGTGGGAAATAAAACTACAAAAAGAAAGAAACATAAATAAATAAAGCTTTCTGAATGACGGGAAGGAAAAGAAGAAACGTGAGATCCTGAATAAAAACTAACTGGGGAGAAGAGACGAGTGTGGAATGCAGGGAAGATGTGTGTGTGTGTGTGTGTGTGTGTGTGTGTGTGTGTGTGTGTGTGTGTGTGTGTGTGTGTGTGTGTGTGTGTGTGTGTGTGTGTGTGTGGAAGATGTGTGTGTGTGTGTGTGTGTGTGTGTGTGTGTGTGTGTGTGTGTGTGTGTGTGGAAGATGTGTGTGTGTGTGTGTGTGTGTGTGTGTGTGTGTGTGTGTGTGTGTGGAAGATGTGTGTGTGTGTGTGTGTGTGTGTGTGTGTGTGTGTGTGTGTGTGTGTGTGTGTGTGTGTGTGTGTGTGTGTGTGTGTGTGTCACTGTAAGGGAGGTAGGGAGGCCTGGGTAAAGAGAAGGAAGAAGTATACCCTGCAAGTCTAGAGGAACTGGGAAGAGGGGCATTGTTGATGGGATAACGAGTAGAGGTGATGGTGGGTGAAGGCGAAGGTGAGGACGAGGGAGAGGATGAGGGTAAGGGTGATGGAAGGTGAGGGTGAGGGTGGGAAAGGTGAGTTTGTAAAGGAAGGAAAGTTACATCCTCTCAGAAATCGTGCCACACCCTTGACCGTAACTATACACACTGACAAGACAAGTGCTGAGACTATCCCACCACACACCACAGCATCTTAATGTTGTTCTTACCACTGCCACATAACTCTTAGTCAACTTCAAGGAGTGTCCTAGCAATGAAGGGCTTAGCAAATCTATATCTATCCCCCTCTCCCTCGAAAAGTTTGTTAGAAGCTGAATAATGTCAGTCTGAGATAGAAAGAACTGAATATTTAGGCGTCACCGTATTAAAAGGGTATAATCCTCTCTCTCTCTCTCTCTCACTTGTTTTTTTTTTTTTTTTTCTCATTTCCTCCCCTCTCCCCTTTCTCTTTCTCCCCGCGTCAGTGATTTAGGGGAATTCTGAGCCTGTAGGGAAAAATTTGAGAGGCGCTGAAGGGGCGGGACTGTGGGATTTATGGCCAAAAATTCCCTACACCTGGTGCCGTATAAATGTGGGGGAGGGGAGGGGAGGGGAGGGGAAGTGAGGCAAGGTCAGATTTATAGGAAAGGAAAAAGGAGAAAAGGAAAAAATGATAGTGAGGTAGGAAAAGGAGGAGAGAGGAGGGGGTGGAGGGCCACAGAGAGGCGTCAAGAGTGATGGATTAGAAAAAAAAAAATGTTCTTTCTTAATGTGTGGGAATGTAATGTATACTGTGTGTGTGTGTGTGTGTGTGTGTGTGTGTGTGTGTGTGTGTGTGTAAGAGAGAGATAGTGAGTCCATTTAGGTACTCTAATTACACTAACCGCCATCTTTCTGTTGCTCTTAACCATATCAATACAACGGCGTCTTTCACCATTTATTGTGACTGTCTCCAAACGATTATACTCACATTAGGACAGGCTTTATGAACAGTAGGGTTAGATGCAGCCTTTATTTACCCATTATACACCTACTAATCCACCTACCCATCCACACCTACTAATGAGTTCTTATAGGAATATAACTGTCCTGAAGAAGCAACGGCAAAAAAACATTATCTCCCTGCCCTTCCTTCCCCCTCACTGGTCTTACTCCCACCTCTCTCTCTCTCTCTCTCTCTCTCTCTCTCTCTCCTGTCATCTGATCCCTCCGTAATTTTCCCGGTGTACTTTTTCCTCTTTTAACTTTCCCTCTCACCGTGAACAATACCTTCCTGTTCTTCCCTCCTCCCTTCCACCCTACATCTATCCTTCCCTCTCCCCGTCCCTCCATCCTTCCCTCCCTCCCGCCCTCCATCCCTCCCTTCCTTTCAACCTGCCTTTCTCCCTCGTCTGGTTTTCTTCTTATCTAATTCTTCAGCTCTGTTTGCACCCTGAGACAGGAGCTGCCTTGTATGTTTTATCTCTCTATACCTGCCGCCCCTTCCCCTCTCTCTCCCTTCCTTACTCCCCCTTCATCTCCCTTATTCCCTTCCTCTCCCTCCCTCCTCCTACTCTCTCCCTTCCTCCCTCCCGATTTGTCTCCCTCTCTCAATCTCTCTCTCCCTTCCTCCCTCCTCCTCTGTCTCCTCTTCTCCCTACCATTCTCTCTCCCTTATTCCCTGTCTTAACATTTCAACAGTCATGCTCTCTCCCTCCCTCCCTCCCTTTCTGCCTCATTTCTTCTCCTCCTTCCTCTATTCACCATATACAGTCTCTCCCTATCTTGCATTATACCTCTCGCTCCCTACATCCCTCCTTCTCTCCCTTACCCTCTACCAGCCTCCCTCCCTCTCTCCCTGTACACCTCCTTTCCCCCCTCTCTCCCTTCCACTCTACAGTACCTGGCGCCTCCCTCTTTCCCTCCCTTTACCACAACAGGGCTGTCCTTAGCTGAATAAAATCGTCTGGCAGCAGCAAGAATAAATCAATAAAAGACGGCATTGTAGGGAAGGCATGGAATTTACTCATGTATCTGTCTTTACCACCTCTCTCTCTCTCTCTCTCTCTCTCTCTCCACAAAGGATCAGGGTGGGTGTGTACTTAGGGGGGTTAAAATGACCCCACTTTTCCTAATTAGTGATCACGACTGAATCTCCTCACTCACTTAAACCGGGAATTTGACTCTTCTTTCTCCCCACCCTTTCTTCCTCCCTCCCTCTCTTCCACTTTTTCTCTTCCTCTTTTCCCACATCACTTAACCTTTCTCTCTTTCTCCATCTTCTTTTATTTCCTCTAACTTCCCCTTTCTCTCTTCCCTCTCTCCAGTTTTCCTTTTCCTCTTCCTCATCTCAGCATCAATTCGCTTTTCTCTTCTTTTTTCTATCCTTTTCTTCTCTCTTCCCTTCTTGATCTCTCACCCTTCCCCTCCTCTCTCCTACTTTATCTTTCCTCATTTCTTCCCGTCTCCTTCTCCCCTCCTTTCCCTCTCTTTCCTTTTCTTTTCTTGATCTCTCTCTCCTTCTTCCCATTTCTCCCCTTCTTCATCTTTCTCTCCTACTCTCCCATTCTCTTCATCCCTCTCTGTTCTTCTTTCCTTCTACCCTTTCAGGCCCTCTCCCTTTCTTCTTCTCTCCCCTTCCCCTCTCCTTTTCCTCCCACCCCGTATCTTCCCACCCTCCTGTTAAATTTGTTTGTTCCGTCTTGCTTACTGTCAGCAGCGTCTGTATTCATAAAGGATCTTAACCAATTTCTCAAAAACCACGTCTCCTTCGCACTTACTGTACATACTCTGATAAATAATATATCTTCGTATTTTTCTCGTAGTCATGCATTTCAATTTGGTTGTGAAATGTTTGGTGGGTGTATGAGTGAAGACAAATGTACAAACAAGGCGTCTTATACACAACTGTGGCCCAAGAAATTTTACAAATACGATGGCACAGTTCCAACATTCCTTTGGGCATCATAACATCTCGTAAGTACCTTATCTTCATACCCAAATATATATTCCTCGTTCATTTAACTACCCACCTACGCACCTACAAGATGAACATAAGAAGAGAGGATAACTGCAGTAGGCCGGTTGGCCCATGCTAGGCAGCTCCTAGAAGAGTAACTGAACTACTAGAATGAGATAAGGATAGCAAAGAAGAAGGCTCTCCCCCGCCCTCCAAACCCTCCAGCCGAAGCCGGCAGGAAAAAGTCAGAAAGAACACCACGCAGTATAGGAAAATTGCCGTGGACATTTTACAGGAAAGTGTGAAAGGAGAATAGAGACTATCACAGTGTAACCAGGGCGGCTTTGCTTGATCCCCTTCTGGCCTTTCCCTTCCCTTCCGGCCCAATTAGGTGTTGGAGTGTCGTCGGTGGGATGATACAGGGGAGGAGGCTCATTCACAAAATCATCAAAGTATCTTGTAAAGTCTTCCTTCACTCACCTACTTACCTATCTACCAACCGACAAGATCACGCCAGTAACCTAATCTCGTGTAATTCTTGGTATACTCGCCTTATTATGCCGTTGTTGCCTCTCAAGTCAGCCACACCTGCACTACAAGTCACACAGGTGTTGATATGATGCCTGATATTCCTGGCCTTGTCTTCACACGCGTCAAAACACAACAAACAAGGACACTCGTCAGTCAAACTAGTCACCACAAGACAGCCGGTGTGTCTACCCGAAACAGAGGCTCATAAGCCAGCACGTAACTCCTGATGAGTTGACCATTAATGGTATTGTTCAACGGATTAAATAAACCACAACAACCAATACTACCACAGCCATTCCTGTCTGCCGTCTCTCATGACTTCATCCTCATTACAGTATGCCTTAAGCTTGTCTACAGAAACCTATAAACAGTAAATAAAAATGTGCTTTATATTCAATGACAGCACCTGAGTACATATTTCACGCCCTCACTGAGTACATATTTCACGCCCTCTCACCTCCTGCCCCACGCAGCTGAGTTGCCGATTTCATATTTAACCCAAACAAATTACAACCCCCAAATGACACCTCCAGCATAAATTGCGAGGTATAACTGCACCTTTTGATTCATTAGTTCTTCATATGATAATGGGAGAGTAATAGAACAGG
The DNA here is from genome assembly GCF_032717465.1 of Coenobita brevimanus. Classification (NCBI taxonomy): domain Eukaryota; kingdom Metazoa; phylum Arthropoda; class Malacostraca; order Decapoda; family Coenobitidae; genus Coenobita; species Coenobita brevimanus. The sequence goes on from NC_137003.1 coordinate 3,477,297, forward strand.
CGGTACACTTGTGTGTAAAGTTTAATAAGGCGATAACCAAAGCTTGCCCGACCATCCCCCAGGCATCCAGATTTCACGCGTCGTCCTCCCCCACACCAGCCTCTCCACGCCCCCACCTCCCTCCACCCCCATCCCCCCACCGCAACAACTTCTGCCAGTGACCCTTTTTTATGAATCTGGGGATGTGAATTCACCGTGAGTTTACTAAATGCAGAATGGTTTATAACAGCTAAGTATGCGACGAAAGAACATTGTGAGCGGATACATGAGACTAGCAAGTGTTAGGAATCATCGGTTTTATATATATATATATATATATATATATATATATATATATATATATATATATATATTGTTACGGAACAGAGAAAGATAATGTACATTTTAAGTGAGAATACGAAGAGTCACTACTGTCCCGTAAAGTTCCAGGTTCAAAACAAAAGAGTTAGGTAAAATTGCAAGTTAAAGTTTAATGCTCAAACTAACAACAAAACATTCAGAACTCATAAGGATAATGTAATGGCAAAAACAGGTTAAATATATGGTTAACTGCAATAGCCTCTATTAACACGAAATTAGCAAGAGTAAATTTATCTAAGTCAGCCCTGATAAAATGAGATACCAGATAATACTCAGTGAATGCCAGATAAATTATTACAGATACAAACTATTATCAAAAATGACTGACATAAAACCCAACATTAATCAAAAACCTCACTAGGCCTAAGAATTAACCTTACGCTACACAGTACAAGAAAAAATGCAACAACACTTATACTCAAATCACACAGCTGCTAGATGGTTCGAGACTTCCTGAGAAATTCACAATAATAATAACTGTACAGGGGAGGACAGAGATGTGAACAAAGTGAGGAGCAGATCTAAGTGGCAATGATGCAGAGACTGAGCTCATTATATAGGGGCCAGGAGAGCTTGATACAACTTGTAAGAAGGACACGCAAATGAAGCCATGGGGACAAAGAGCTGAAAATCCCGCTCTGAATAACAGAGAGAACGACTTACTCTACTATAACGGTAGAAGGGGGGGACTGAGGCAGAACAGGCTCGTGATCAAACATGCAGCAACTGTGCGTTAAAATTACACAAAGGATGATGAAATCATAGGCTATGTAACACCTCCCCACAAAGAAAAAAGAAATTTACAAAGGAAATTTCTTATTACTCTAAAACAATCTGTATATGGCATTACAGAACATGCAAAAGTCTTTCCTAATGTTACAAAACATGAGATCTCCCTAGCACGTTCAGTCATAGGTACTTGCCAGTATCCCTTTAACAAATCAAACTTACTTATGTACCTAGCCTTTCCGATCCTGTCCATGCAATCCTCCACATGAGGGAGAGGGTAAGTGTCTGTTTTAGTTATCTGATTAACACGTCTATAGTCGATGCAAAGCCTCTGTGACCCACCTGGCTTAGGGACTAGAGTGACAGGAGAACTCCACCCGCTCTGACAGGGCTCAATCATCTTGTGGTCCAACAGGTAGCCAAGCTCCTTCTGGATGAGAGGAACTTTCACTGGGTTCACACGGTAAGGAGGCAATTTAATTGGCTTTGCGTCTCCAACATCGACATCATGCATCAACACAGTGGTTCTTCCTGGAGTGGCACGGAACACTTGCGGGTACTCCTGCAGTAATGCCGAAAACTCCTGCCTTTCCTTGGGAGGTAGATGAGAAAGCTTAGTCTGGAGATCATTCATGATATCAGGATTCTTCCCCAAACTATCACTCAGGCTCATACTGCATGGGAGAGCTTCACTTGCAGACTCGGGTGGAACAGCTACAGTGCAGACTGGATTATTTTCATCCCGCCTGTGATAAAACTTTAGCATGTTGATGTGACATAGTTGCTTGTTCTCTCTACGATCTGGTGTAGCGATGACATAGTTGACATCACTGAGTTTCTTCTCCACGAAATAAGGGCCACTAAACTTGGCTTGAAGAGGTTGCCCATGAACTGGTAGTAGAATCAAAACCTGATCTCCTGGCTGAAAGTGGCGTAACCTGGACTTCTTATCATACCAAGTCTTCATCTTCTCCTGAGCAGCTCCTAAATTCTCTCTCGCCAGCTGTAAAGCAGTGGACAGCCGTTCTTTGAACTTCATCACATACTCCAGCAGGTTGACGTCATCTTCCTCCGACAGCCAGCATTCCTTGAGTAACTTAAGGGGTCCTCTTACTTCATGGCCAAACAGTAGTTCAAAAGGTGAGAAGCCCAGTGATTCATTTGGAGATTCTCTTGCGGCAAACACAACGAATGGAAGACCTTTATCCCAGTCTTTCTGATGTTCCAAACAGTATTTCTTGAGCATCGATTTGAGTGTTTGATGATATCTCTCCAACGCTCCTTGGGTCTGGGGATGGTAAGCTGAAGACTTGATCTGGGTGATGTCCAACTCTTTCAGAGACTGCTTGAAAACATTTGACATGAAATTACTTCCCCGGTCTGACTGTACCTCCTTGGGCAGACCAAACTTTGTGAAGAACCCTAGCATTTCCTTAACCACGTTCTTCGCTGAGATATTTCTAAGTGGAATGGCTTCAGGATAACGAGTAGCCATATCAATCATGGTCAACACATAAGAAAATCCTGAAGAAGTCTTAGGAAGAGGGCCCACAATATCCACCAACACACGGGTGAAAGGCGCCTCAAAAGGAGGAATGGGAACTAGAGGTGCAACCTTTTCGGTCTGATTACACTTCCCCACAACTTGACAGGTGTGACAAGACTTACAATACCAGGAAACATCCCTGAAGATACCTGGCCAGTAGAAGTGTTTCAAAATGCGTGCCACAGTCTTCCTCACTCCAAGGTGTCCTGCCAAACTGGTATCATGAGCCACTCGAATGATATCCTGCCTACAAACACGAGGGATGACAACTTGATGTACAACCTCCCATTCACAGTCGGCTGATGCTGTTGAGGGTCTCCACTTCCTCATAAGTACTCCTGACTTTACATAATAACAAGTAGAAGCACCGGCTGACTCTTCTTCACTGTAAGCAGAGTTAGCAAGACCTTTCAACTCAGGGTCAGCAACCTGCAACTCAACCAACTCTTTACGAGACAAATTATCAACACTACGGGGTACTGCCTCATCTGGTGAGTGGTGCAAATTAGCAAGAAAAGTGTCAGCTAGGATAACATCATCATCATCATTATCCTCTAAATCACCAGTAACTTTAGACTTAGCCCTAGTGACAGCACATGCAGGGAACACATCAGGGACATCACAATCCTGGGACGCAGCCACTGGCTCACTAGACAACTGAGGAGCTGGACACACTTGACTTCCACCAATATCATTTCCAAGTAAGAAAGTTACACCTGACATTGGGAGTGTCTCAACCAACCCAACCATAACGGAACCATTAACAAAACCAGACTCTAAATTCACTCTGCACAGAGGGACAGAGAAGTAATTATTCCCTACACCTTGTAAGATTACAGTTTCATCAGAGGAATTAACATTAGAGCCTAGAACACTGGTCAGCATAAGGGATTGGCAAGCACCTGTGTCACGATATATTTTAACTGATTTCCTGTCATTACTGTCCAGAGGACTGACAAAACCATCAGACAGGAAATTAGCACATGAACTCTTGAGAGTGTCACCCACGTTACTGCTCAAAAGAGGAGCTCCATCATGAGAATTTAAGTTACCCCTCAAAGCAGGTTCAGTTAACTCAGTTAAAGAATTCTGGGAACTCTCAAGAGTGGACACTAGACCAATTGACTGAATATTTAAAGACTCCTTTTTGTTCACATCACGCTGTCTCCTGAAACATTTCTCCGTAGTATGACCAAGCTTACTACAATAAGTACATTTACTTTTCTGAAATCTAGAGGTGAAGCTGGTATTTACTTCCTGAGAAACATCATCCTTATTCTCTTTCCTGTTACCTGTATTCTGAGTAGAGGCAACGTACTTACTCTCAGCTTTCCCTTTTTCTTTAGAATATCTCTTGTGAGTGAGAACATATTCATCAGCTAAAACTGCAGCATCAGACAAATTATCTATCCTTCTCTCATTAAGATATAGGCTTACATCTTTACTAATACACCTCTTGAAGTCCTCCAGCAAATCATCTGCTTAAATTTACCAAAATCAGAATCCACATTCTTAGAATTCAACCACTGCTCTAACAGATCTTCTTTGATTCTTGCATACTCAACATGGGATTGCTTATCTTGCTTGTAAGTTGTCCTAAATTTTACTCTATAGGCTTCAGGAACAAGCTCATAGGCCTTAAGAATCAAGCTCTTAACTACATCATAATTATCAGATTGATCCTGAGGCAAAGATGCATAAGTTACTTGAGCTTTACCGGTGAGAACAGTTTGAAGGAGTACTGGCCAATACTCCTTGGGCCAACTAAAACCTGTAGCTACCCTCTCAAACAACTGAAAATACTTTGTTAAATCAGATTCATTAAAAAGAGGGACAAGTTTAACATTTTTAGCCACATCAAAATCATCAGAGCTAGATGATCCAGTTCCACCTTGTTTCATGCGATACTCATGGTCTGCCTGAATCCTGGCAAGTTCAATTTGTGCCTGAGCCTGTACCTGTGCCTCTTGAATACGAGCATTTGCCTCATTAACACGAGCCTCCGCCTCCTTAGCCTTAGCCTCCTGCAGGGCTAGCTGTAACTTAGCTAATTCAATCTGCGTTTGCTCACTTGGAGGAGTTACATTAAACAAGCTTTCATTAATCATGTCAACAATTTGATCTTTAGAATGATGAGAGCGAACAGCAATTCCCAATTGTTGAGCAACAAGCTTAAGTTCATTCTTTGTTCTGTTTTCCTCATCACACACTGTTTGCACATTTGACAAAAAATCTTTGGCTTCATCAAGTGTAGTAATAGTAGACATAATTAATAAGTAACAGTCACAAAAATATCAAGCAATATCCTTATGATAATATCCTGAATATCCTGATAAGAGGTCGCCAAATTTATGTTACGGAACAGAGAAAGATAATGTACACTTTAAGTGAGAATACGAAGAGTCACTACTGTCCCGTAAAGTTCCAGGTTCAAAACAAAAGAGTTAGGTAAAATTGCAAGTTAAAGTTTAATGCTCAAACTAACAACAAAACATTCAGAACTCATAAGGATAATGTAATGGCAAAAACAGGTTAAATATATGGTTAACTGCAATAGCCTCTATTAACACGAAATTAGCAAGAGTAAATTTATCTAAGTCAGCCCTGATAAAATGAGATACCAGATAATACTCAGTGAATGCCAGATAAATTATTACAGATACAAACTATTATCAAAAATGATTGACATAAAACCCAACATTAATCAAAAACCTCACTAGGCCTAAGAATTAACCTTACGCTACACAGTACAAGAAAAAATGCAACAACACTTATACTCAAATCACACAGCTGCTAGATGGTTCGAGACTTCCTGAGAAATTCACAATAATAATAACTGTACAGGGGAGGACAGAGATGTGAACAAAGTGAGGAGCAGATCTAAGTGGCAATGATGCAGAGACTGAGCTCATTATATAGGGGCCAGGAGAGCTTGATACAACTTGTAAGAAGGACGCGCAAATGAAGCCATGGGGACAAAGAGCTGAAAATCCCGCTCTGAATAACAGAGAGAACGACTTACTCTACTATAACGGTAGAAGGGGGGGACTGAGGCAGAACACGCTCGTGATCAAACATGCAGCAACTGTGCGTTAAAATTACACAAAGGATGATGAAATCATAGGCTATGTAACAATATATATATATATATATATATATATATATATATATATATATATATATATATATATATAATGTCGGTATTTAACTGCTATCCCTATCTATCCTCCACCTTCCTCTCCTTTGCATCATCTCTCCTTCCTTCCATCTCCTTCATTATCCACCCCTCCTCTCTCTCTCTCTCTCTCTCTCTCTCTCTCTCTCTCTCACACACACACACACACTGTGAAGGTGTACCGGCAAAGTAAAATGGAGGAAAGTCTGACGACGAGACAGTGAGAGGGAGGGAGGGAGGGTTAAGGAGGAAGTGAGGCATGATGTGTGAAGGTTGAAAGAGAATAGGGAAGAAAGGGATGACTGACTAATAAAAACTGACCTGTGAGGGGGAGTGGGTGAGGGGAGAGGGGAAGGTGGGGAGAGGGTGAGGGGAGAGGGGTAGGATGGGGAGGTGGTGAGGGGTTAGTGGGAAGGGAGGGTTAAGGGGAAGGTGGGGTGGGGGTGAGGGGAGAGGGGTAGGATGGGGAGGGGGTGAGGGGTTACTGGAAAGGGAGGGTTAAGGGGAAGGTGGGGAGAGGGTGAGGGGAGAGGGGTAGGATGGGGAGGGGGTGAGGGGTTACTGGGAAGGGAGGGTTAAGGGGAAGGTGGGGAGAGGATGAGGGGAGAGGGGTAGGATGGGGAGGGGGTGAGGGGTTACTGGGAAGGGAGGGTTAAGGGGAAGGTGGGGAGAGGGTGAGGGGAGAGGGGTAGGATGGGGAGGGGGTGACGGGTTAGTGGGAAGGGAGGGTTAAGGTGAGGGAGGTGAAGGTGGGAATAATGTTGATTTATGTTTCTTTTCTATTCTGCTATTTTCAACCCTGTCATTGGGCTTAATATTTCATGAGAGAGAAAGAGAGAGAATTATCCGTGTGTGTGTGTGTGTGTGTGTGTGTGTGTGCCATTATACTTCTATGTATGCATGTGTATTTCTATTCATACTTGCGTGTCAGTACAAGGTCTTGTGTATGTACGATGTCTCTTTCATTTATGTACCCAATTTACCATCGCATATTTCTGTGTGTGTGTGTGTGTGTGTGTGTGTGTGTGTGTTACAGTAAGCCATGTACACCCTATAATTACTGTACATAAACTCCATCCGTCCCCCTAGCTTACCATTACCCTCTTCTGCTTGTCCTGCTTCTGTATTTCACGTGTTTGTGTTTGTGTATATCTGAATTTGTGTGTGTGGCTGTGTTTGTGTATGTCTGAGTGTGTCTGGCTGTGTCTGTATGTGATTGTCTTTGCATCTGTATCTGTCCATGTATGAAAGTTGCGTTTAGTTTTGGTTTTATGTTTGTTTTTATTACATGTGCTTTCCCCCGTTTTGGTATGTATATTTCAGTATGTGCTGCGGTGTTTTTGCTTTTTCTTTGTATCTTCAATTGTGCTTCTCCCTGCTCTTGTGTTTTTGCTGCTGTATTTGAATCCTGTGTTCTTGCTTTTGTTTCTGTTTATTTATATGCTTATATTTATGATTCATGTTTGTGCTTGAACGTGTTTTGTGTGTGTGTGTGTGTGTGTGTGTGTGTGTGTGTGTGTGTGTGTGTGTGTGTGTGTGTGTGTGTGTGTGTGTGTGTGTGTGTGTTGTAGGCTGTGGCAGTGACGTATGGGGTGATATAGATAAGATACAGATAAGAGCATAATTACAAGAAGGTTTGGGTTAGGCTTACAAGGGTTATGAGAGGAAAGGTTATAAAGGAGATTAAGTCCCCGAATGACAGACGTGGGTGTGATCAAATGGTGAGTTAGGATGTAAATAATAGTGTTTGCTAAGCTTGCCAACACTCCTACAGCTCCAGATGTACCAAAGGGTGAGTTAGCATGTAGATACCAGTATATATTTGCTACGCTTGCCAACACTCCTTTTGTTTTTTTTAACGTGTCCGACTCTGGGCAAAGGCTGCAGGGCCTATTTCTCGGGGGCAGTGACCCATTCCGAGGCCCAGTAGTCCTCCTACACCTCCACATGTCACCACTTCGGCGCTAACACCCACCTTCCATATTGAATACATGCTAGGGCTGTCTCACAGGACTGGTGTATTGCTCCGGGTGTTATCAAAGGGTGAGCTAGGATGTAAATAAAGTGTTTGCTAAGCCTGCCAACACTCTTACAGCTCTAGGTGTATCAAAGGGTGAGTTAAGATTTAATAACAGTGTTTGCTATGCTTGCCAACACTCCTACAGCTCCGGGTCCAACACTAAATAAGAATCTGTGAACCCGTGTTTTGCCTTCAGCCTCCGTGCCCAGCCTCAAGGGGAAGTAATGAATGTAAACACGCACTGCCACTTACACCCTTATGAGGCAAGGTATGCTGGGCAGAGAAGCCCCTCTATACTCAAACTTAGGTGCTTATTAGTGTTATTAAGGCGGCTGTGTTTGGGAATGGGACTAGACACACAGAGCAGATGGGGACGACAAAGAGGGAAGAGTGTGAGAAATGGACAAACAGGCAGATGAAAAACGGGAGAACGAAAAAATGGGGGGAATGGGACCTGAAAGTTATAATACTGAAAAAGCCAAAGTAATACTAAGGACGTATGAAAAATGGAACCAAAACGAGAGACAAGATCAAGAAGAAAAGTCGCCTCAGGTCCCCCAGGGCACCAGGATAATGTGTACCTGGCCTGCCTAGAGTGTTGGGTATAGGATACATAGGGGGTGTGAGGGCGACAATGGTGGTGGTGGAGGTAGTGGCGGGTGGTTGTGCTATAGTACGAGTAGTATTTGTGGTTATTGTGGTGGTGGCTGTTGTTGCTTATGGTGGTATTTACGACTGCTTGTGGTGGTAGTAGCTATTAGTAGTTGTGGTTGGTGGTGGCTGTGGTCGTGGTGGTAGTTATGGTCCCTGTGTTGGTTGTAAATGATAGAGGAGGTGGTTTTGATGGTTGTTATGATAACTGTGGTTGGTAATTGTGGTTGACTGTGGGTGAAAGTGAAGGCTGCTGTGGTAGTAGTTGTGGCAGAAGCTGTGCCTTGGATATGAGGATCTTGTAGACAAAGATTAACAGTGAGGGTGTAGAGAAGTGATGGATGAGGACAGAAAGCCTATGGTTGTACTCAGTGCCACAGGATACTTCGTTGCACCTTCTCAGTGACTCATTTACCATACTGCACCTTAACATTCTTTCTGTGTCATTTATACCGTTTAAGTATCGACATGTTTGCACCAATAACATACAAGTGTGCACTAAGGTTTATTGCATAACAAGTCGTTAAGGAAGAATTGTTACGAAATCTGCAATTCCACTTATAGTACGACCTCAAGAACGACGTGTACAGTGAATATAAAGTGATGCCAGAGGAGGTTAGAGCCATATCTGTGGAGACCAACCTGGATAAACTGTGGGATTAGACGCCTGGCGATAGAGACACATTTCCTACGGTTCCCACACCCCTATATCTCACACCCCGCCAACCTGTCTCCTGGTAAAACCTCACATTGTTTACCTTCCTTGCCCTCACTACTGTCTTCAGTCAATTCCCTATCCTCAGTCTCTCTCTCTTTCATTCTCTCTCTCTCTCGCGAGAGAGAGAGAGAGAGAGAGAGTGAGTGAGAAAGAGAGAGAGGGGGGGGGGTTACTGTGCCTGCATCACATACACAATCACCAATTTACAACCGTCAGATAGCGGCACCGTAAGCCAATGTATCCTGTTATCTGTTGCCCAGTGTGGTCCTCAGTAATCCTACCCTCCACCACCCTACCACCACCACACCCCTACCCCCACCCCCATACCCTACCTACCCCCACCCCTCGACACACCCCTACCCCTTCCCTCCACCCTTTACGCCCCCATCCTTTATTAGTGTCCCCGTCTTCTCTCCACTCCAGGTTCCGTGTTTACAATGTTTCTGCAGCGTAGGTCGTGTATATACGTGTGTGCCTGGTTATACATTTATCTTCACTCATACAGCACCATACACTTCACAGCCAAACTACAGTGCATAATACTGTCAGGTATCATGTTCCTTAACTTTCTTCGACTCGTGTATAAAACTACTTGTTTATACTGTTGTTCTCATTATACAACTGCCGTATGCATAACACCCAAGGTATCAAAGTAACACACACACACACACACACACACACACACACACACACACACACACACACACACACACAATACTTTCTGATAATCATAAACTGCTATGAAGACCTGTTTTTTTTCCTGCAAATTAGTTAACGCTTTCGTGGTGGCGTCTTTGGTATTTCATTATTATTAACGCCAGATAATTATCCTTTGGTGAGAGTGAGTAAAGGAGGGTAAGGATGATAATACTGGTGTTATTATCCTCCCATGGTCGATACAACTCTAGTTTGCTATTGCAGCTGATGTCAGACGCTATCATTCTGCTGGGTGGGAGTGAGTCCTAGGAGCCTGCCAGAGTTCCTATCCTTAATAAATACAGACCCAGGTGCTGGCGCTAAATAAGGCACCGATAGCCTGGGTTTAGCCCCGAGCCTCCTCCCTGTCCAGCCTCAACACAATGTATTTTCTGGCAAGGTACTGCCATCGGGGACATTACACAAATCTCTTTCCCTGCCTTACAATTCATTCACACATTATCGGTGAATCGGTAAACATTATATATATACATATATATATATATATATATATATATATACATATATATATATATAGATATATACATATATATATGTATATGTATATATATATATATATATATATATATATATATTGTTACGGAACAGAGAAAGATAATGTACACTTTAAGTGAGAATACGAAGAGTCACTACTGTCCCGTAAAGTTCCAGGTTCAAAACAAAAGAGTTAGGTAAAATTACAAGTTAAAGTTTAATGCTTAAACTAACAACAAAACATTCAGGACTCATAAGGATAATGTAATGGCAAAAACAGGTTAAATATATGGTTAACTGCAATAGCCTCTATTAACACGAAATTAGCAAGAGTAAATTTATCTAAGTCAGCCCTGATAAAATGAGATACCAGATAATACTCAGTGAATGCCAGATAAATAATTACAGATACAAACTATTATCCAAAATGACTGACAAAGAACCCCACACGAATTACAAAAACTTCACTAGGCCTACAAATTAAACTTATGCTATACAGTACAAGAAAAAATGCAACAACAGTTATACTCAAATTACACACAGCTGCTAGATGGTTGGAGACTTCTTGAGCACTCACAATAATAATATCTGTACAGGGGAGGACAGAGATGTGAACAAAATGAGGAGCAGATCTAAGTGGCAATGATGCAGAGACTGAGCTCATTATATAGGAGCCAGGAGAGCTTGATACAACTTGTAATAAGGACGCGCAAATGAAGCCATGGGGACATAGAGTTGACAATCCCGCTCTGGACAACAGAGAGAACGACTTACTCTACTATAACGGTAGAAGGGGGGGACTGAGGCAGAACACGCTCGTCATCAAACATGCAGCATACTGTGCGTTAAAATTACACAAAGGATGATGAAATCATAGGCTATGTAACACCTCCCCACAAAGAAAAAGAAATTTACAAAGGAAATTTCTTATTACTCTAAAACAATCTGTCTAAAGTCTAGATAAGCAATCTGCAATAACATTTTCTTTCCCCTTGACATGTTGTATGTCTAATGAATACTCCTGAAGAAGTAGACTCCATCTTGTCAATCTCTGATTTTTATCTTTAAACTTACTAAGGAATTTCAGTGGGTTATGATCGGTATAAATGACTATGGGGTCAAAACCAGAACACAAATAAAATGAAAAATGCTGTAAACCCAAAATCAAGGCCAAAAGCTCTTTCTCAATTGTTGAGTAGTTCTTTTGAGGTGGAGTGAACTTCTTACTGTAATAAGATACAGGATGTTCAATACCCTGATCATCCTCTTGCAGCAAAACAGCCCCAGCTCCTGTATCACTTGCATCAACAGCCATCTTAAAAGGCTTAGCAAAATTTGGAGTAGCGAGCACTGGCTGACTTAATAGAATAGCTTTAAGTTTGTTGAAAGAGGATTCACAGTTATCGGTCCAGACAAATTCAACTCCCTTTTTCAGTAGGTCTGTAAGTGGTGATACAAGAATAGAAAAGTTAAGAACAAATCTCCTGTAATAACCTACCATTCCCAAAAAATCTTTGTAGCTCTTTCCTACTTTTAGGTCTGGGAAGATCACTTATAACCTGAACCTTAGCTCCTGGTGGTGCAACATGTCCATCACCAATTACATACCCAAGGTACTGAACTTTAGCTTGACCAAACTCACACTTTGATAAATTAGCTACAAGATTAGCATGAACTAAACGGTCAAGAAATTTACTGACATGGCATAGGTGATCTTTCCAGTTGTCACTGAAGATTAATACATCATCAATATAAACAACACACCCTGCCAAACCCTCTGTTACAACATTCATGAGCTTCTGAAATGTGGCTGGTGCATTCTTCATACCATACGGCATGACAGAACATGCAAAAGCCTTTCCTAGTGTTACAAAACATGAGATCTCCCTAGCACGTTCAGTCATAGGTACTTGCCAGTATCCCTTTAACAAATCAAACTTACTTATGTACCTAGCCTTTCCGATCTTGTCTATGCAATCTTCCACACGAGGGAGAGGGTAAGTGTCTGTTTTAGTTATCTGATTAACACGTCTGTAGTCAATGCAAAGCCGCTGTGACCCACCTGGCTTAGGGACTAGAGTGACAGGAGAACTCCACTCGCTCTGACAGGGCTCAATCATCTTGTGGTCCAACAGGTAGCCAAGCTCCTTCTGGATGAGAGGAACTTTCACTGGGTTCACACGGTAAGGAGGCAATTTAATTGGCTTTGCGTCTCCAACATCGACATCGTGCATCAACACAGTGGTTCTTCCTGGAGTGGCACGGAACACTTGCGGGTACTCTTGCAGTAATGCCGAAAACTCCTGCCTTTCCTTGGGTGGTAGATGAGAAAGCTTAGTCTGGAGATCATTCATGATATCAGGATTCTTCCCCAAACTATCACTCAGGCTCATACTGCATGGGAGAGCTTCACTTGCAGACTCGGGTGGAACAGCTACAGTGCAGACTGGATTATTTTCGTCCCGCTTGTGATATAACTTTAGCATGTTGATGTGACATAGTTGCTTGCTCTTTCTACGATCTGGTGTGGCGATGACATAGCTGACATCACTGAGTTTCTTCTCCACGAAATAAGGACCACTAAACTTGGCTTGAAGAGGTTGCCCATGAACTGGTAGCAGAATCAGAACCTGATCTCCTGGCTGAAAGTGGCGTAACCTGGACTTCTTATCATACCAAGTCTTCATCTTCTCCTGAGCAGCTCCTAAATTCTCTCTCGCCAGCTGTAAAGCAGTGGACAGCCGTTCTTTGAACTTCATCACATACTCCAGCAGGTTGACGTCATCTTCCTCCGACAGCCAGCATTCCTTGAGTAACTTAAGGGGTCCTCTTACTTCATGGCCAAACAGTAGTTCAAAAGGTGAGAAGCCCAGTGATTCATTTGGAGATTCTCTTGCGGCAAACACAACGAATGGAAGACCTTTATCCCAGTCTTTCTGATGTTCCAAACAGTATTTCTTGAGCATCGATTTGAGTGTTTGGTGATATCTCTCCAACGCTCCTTGGGTCTGGGGATGGTAAGCTGAAGACGTGATCTGGGTGATGCCCAACTCTTTCAGAGACTGCTTGAAAACATTTGACATGAAATTACTTCCCCGGTCTGACTGTACCTCCTTGGGCAGACCAAACTTTGTGAAGAACCCTAGCATTTCCTTAACCACGTTCTTTGCTGAGATATTTCTAAGTGGAATGGCTTCAGGATAACGAGTAGCCATATCAATCATGGTCAACACATAAGAAAATCCTGAAGAAGTCTTAGGAAGAGGGCCCACAATATCCACCAACACACGGGTGAAAGGCGCCTCAAAAGGAGGAATGGGAACTAGAGGTGCAACCTTTTCGGTCTGATTACACTTCCCCACAACTTGACAGGTGTGACAAGACTTACAATACCAGGAAACATCCCTGAAGATACCTGGCCAGTAGAAGTGTTTCAAAATGCGTGCCACAGTCTTCCTCACTCCAAGGTGTCCTGCCAAACTGGTATCATGAGCCACTCGAATAATATCCTGCCTACAAACACGAGGGATGACAACTTGATGTACAACCTCCCATTCACAGTCGGCTGATGCTGTTGGGGGTCTCCACTTCCTCATAAGTACTCCTGACTTTACATAATAACAAGTAGAAGCACCAGCTGACTCTTCCTCACTGCAAGCAGAGTTAGCTAGACCTTTCAACTCAGGGTCAGCAACCTGCAACTCAACCAACTCTTGACGAGACAAATTATCAACACTACGGGGTACTGCCTCATCTGGTGAGTGGTCCAAATTAGCAAGAAAAGTGTCAGCTAGGATAACATCATCATCATCATTATCCTCTAAATCACCAGTAACTTTAGACTTAGCCCTAGTGACAGCACATGCAGGGAACACATCAGGGACATCACAATCCTGGGACGCAGCCACTGGCTCACTAGACAACTGAGGAGCTGGACACACTTGACTTCCACCATTATCATTTCCAAGTAAGAAAGTTACACCTGACATTGGGAGTGTCTCAACCAACCCAACCATAACAGAACCATTAACAAAACCAGACTCTAAATTCACTCTGCACAGAGGGACAGAGAAGTAATTATTCCCTAAACCTTGTAAGATTACAGTTTCATCAGAGGAATTAACATTAGAGCCTAGAACACTGGTCAGCATAAGGGATTGGCTAGCACCTGTATCACGATATATTTGAACTGATTTCCTGTCATTACTGTCCAGAGGACTGACAAAACCATCAGACAGGAAATTAGCACATGAACTCTTGAGAGTGTCACCCACGTTACTGCTCAAAAGAGGAGCTCCATCATGAGAATTTAAGTTACCCCTCAAAGCAGGTTCAGTTAACTCAGTTAAAGAATTCTGGGAACTCTCAAGAGTGGACACTAGACCAATTGACTGAATATTTAAAGACTCCTTTTTGTTCACATCACGCTGTCTCCTGAAACATCTCTCCGTAGTATGACCAAGCTTACTACAATAAGTACATTTACTTTTCTGAAATCTAGAGGTGAAGCTGGTATTTACTTCCTGAGAAACATCATCCTTATTCTCTTTCCTGTTACCTGTACTCTGAGTAGAGGCAACGTACTGACTCTCAGCTTTCCTTTTTCCTCTAAAATATCTCTTGTGAGTGAGAACATATTCATCAGCTAAAACTGCAGCATCAGACAAATTATCTATTCTTTTCTCATCAAGATATAGGCTTACATCTTTACTAATACGCCTTTTGAAATCCTCCAGCAAAATCATCTGCTTAAATTTACCAAAATCAGAATCCACATTCTTAGAATTTAACCACTGCTCCAACAAATCTTCTTTGATTTTTGCATACTCAACATGGGATTGCTTATCTTGCTTGTAAGTTGTCCTAAATTTTACTCTATAAGCTTCAGGAACAAGCTCATAGGCCTTAAGAATCAAGCTCTTAACTACATCATAATTATCAGATTGATCCTGAGGCAAAGATGCATAAGTTACTTGAGCTTTACCGGTGAGAACAGTTTGAAGGAGTACTGGCCAATACTCCTTAGGCCAATTAAAACCTGTAGCTACCCTCTCAAACAACTGAAAATACTTTGTTAAATCAGATTCATTAAAAGGAGGGACAAGTTTAACATTTTTAGCCACATCAAAATCATCAGAGCAAGATGATCCAGTTCCACCTTGTTTCATGCGATACTCATGGTCTGCCTGAATCCTAGCAATTTCAACTTGTGCCTCAGCCTCTTTAGAACGGGCCTGAAATTCAGCCTCCTTAGCACGAGACTCCTGCAGGGCTAGCTGTAACTTAGCTAATTCAATCTGCGTTTGCTCATTTCGAGGAGTTACATTAAACAAGCTTTCATTAATCATGTCAACAATTTGATCTTTAGAATGATGAGAGCGAACAGCAATTCCCAATTGTTGAGCAACAAGCTTAAGTTCATTCTTTGTTCTGTTTTCTATATCACACACTGTTTGCACATTTGACAAAAAATCTTTGGCTTCATCAAGTGTAGAAATAGTAGCCATCATGAATATATCACAGTCACAAAATATCAAACAATATCCTTATGATAATATCCTGAATATCCTGATATGAGGTCGCCAAATTTATGTTACGGAACAGAGAAAGATAATGTACACTTTAAGTGAGAATACGAAGAGTCACTACTGTCCCGTAAAGTTCCAGGTTCAAAACAAAAGAGTTAGGTAAAATTACAAGTTAAAGTTTAATGCTTAAACTAACAACAAAACATTCAGGACTCATAAGGATAATGTAATGGCAAAAACAGGTTAAATATATGGTTAACTGCAATAGCCTCTATTAACACGAAATTAGCAAGAGTAAATTTATCTAAGTCAGCCCTGATAAAATGAGATACCAGATAATACTCAGTGAATGCCAGATAAATAATTACAGATACAAACTATTATCCAAAATGACTGACAAAGAACCCCACACGAATTACAAAAACTTCACTAGGCCTACAAATTAAACTTATGCTATACAGTACAAGAAAAAATGCAACAACAGTTATACTCAAATTACACACAGCTGCTAGATGGTTGGAGACTTCTTGAGCACTCACAATAATAATATCTGTACAGGGGAGGACAGAGATGTGAACAAAATGAGGAGCAGATCTAAGTGGCAATGATGCAGAGACTGAGCTCATTATATAGGAGCCAGGAGAGCTTGATACAACTTGTAATAAGGACGCGCAAATGAAGCCATGGGGACATAGAGTTGACAATCCCGCTCTGGACAACAGAGAGAACGACTTACTCTACTATAACGGTAGAAGGGGGGGACTGAGGCAGAACACGCTCGTCATCAAACATGCAGCATACTGTGCGTTAAAATTACACAAAGGATGATGAAATCATAGGCTATGTAACAATATATATATTTATTTATTTATTTATTTATTTATGTAAGGAAGAAGGAACCACAGGCCTCGAGCCGCAAACCGTTCCTTCCAAGAAAAAAGCAAAAACAAGACAACAGAGAGCCAACTTCAAGATCCGTTCATTTGGAGATGCCTGGACACACTGCATTTGAAAGACTGGAGATCATGGGAAGTAGGAAATACAGACAGACAAAGGGAGAAAGTTCCAGCGTTGACCTGTTGCATAAATGAAGGACTGGGAGTCACGGTTAACTCTTGCATTTAACCTGACGCCCAAATGAAAAAACAAAAAATGAATACAGAGCAAACAGATGTATGGACGGACACAGTAGACAACAAAAGGTGGTTGGGTAAGGTGGTGCATTTTTTTTTTTTTTATGTGTCCGACTATGGGCATAGGCTTCACAGCCTGCTCCCAAGGCCCAGTAGTTCTCCTACATATCATACACCTCTACATGTCACCACTTCGGCGCTAACACCCACCGTCCATACTGAATACATGCTAGGGCTGTCTCATACAGGACTGATGTAATGGTATTAGCGGGGGTATTTTTACGGCATGTCGGCAGGTCTTCTGGTAGATCGGTAAAGTCTGATTTTCCTAAAATTCAAATCCTTAAACTGTTCCCTGCCCCAGTCGGGATTTGAACATGGGTCCGATAGGACTGCAGGCCACCTCTCTACCGACTGAGCCACCGCCTCCCTCAGATGATTTTATCTGGTCCTGAAAATATCAAATAATCTGGATACAGTTTTTAAACATTCACTGTTATTTAGTGTGATGTCCAAAAATATATATATATATATATATATATATATATATATATATATGATAGGTTGTATGGAGGTGTGTGTGTGTGTGTAATTCACCGGGTCGGTCAGGGACTCAGGATCACTTGATGGTCGTGATCGTCAGCTTTTACCCTCCCGGAAGGGAGCTGAGAGCTCATATAGTCCGATCTAAGGGCAAGGCTGTGACCTTCATACACGCACACACCCGTCCCTTGCTCAAGGGGGACAGTAACCACCCACTTCGTCAGTGAAACTTTTCGCAACCTGAGCGAGGAGCGAACTCCCGTCCACCAGTTGGCAAGCGAGAACGTTACCACTGCACCAGCGAGCGGTGTGTGTGTGTGTGTGTGTGTGTGTGTGTGTGTGTGTGTGTGTGTGTGTGTGTGTGTGTGTGTGTGTGTGTGTGTGTGTGTGTGTGTGTACTATTCCACTATGTATACTACATGCTAAGGCCGTGTCCATCCCTCTCTTCCCTCACACATTGTATTATCTACGGGGTAAAAAAAAAAAAAAAAAAAAAAAAATCAGCTTAGGAAAATTAGCCACCAGAGGAAAATATGAAGTACAAGATGTGATATAAGTACATTTGTTCGCAACTGTACAGTACAGTATAGTACGGCGCTACCAGCCCCATCCACATTCCCTGGGTTGGAAAGGGGGGGGGGATGATGGGAAAGTAGATCTGCCCCGTATATGGACAAAGGGGAGGGGGATTATTAAAGCAATGATGGAGAACAAAGGGGCAGGTGGAGGGGACGAAGGCGGTGGAAGGGAGGATGAGAGAAGCATAAATTAGGGGAGGTATTTAAAGTTGTTTTATTGATATCGTGGTATCTACTCTCTGGCGATTTACTTGCCATACTTTGTATGTCCGACTCTGGGCATAGACTACACAGCCCGTTCCCTTGGGCCCTGCAGTCCCCCAACGTGGCACACACCTTCACATGTCACCACCTCGGCACTAATACCCACCGTCTATACCGAACACAGGCCAGGCTGTCTCATTCAGGGTTGGTACAGCGTGGATGTCTTTTTGGCGTGTCAGTGATACTAACTATATCCATAGTAAATGACATAAATAACAAACGAAATATTATTAAGATATAATAAGCAAATAAATCGCTAAAGGAGAGATGTTATTATATCGTTATTAAGTGATATAAATAACGATAATTAATGAGCAAAATAAATCGCTAAAGAGATGCTATTATATCGATATTATATGACGTACCGGTAATTAAAAAACGAGATAATACAGTACGGTACTATATTAAACTGTGATAGGCAAAATAAATTGGCAAAGAAGAGATGTTACTACACCGTTATTAAATGACATAAATAACAAACAAGAGAATATTAAAATTTGACAGGCAAAATAAATCGGTAAAGAAGATACGCCACGACCTCCAGAAAACCACAGTAAATACGTGTGTACCACAGCTGGTGGGGCAAGTGTGGTACCTAATGTTGCAAATAACACCACACCATGTTAGTACACTGAGTGGGTCCCACACCATGTTAGTACACTGAGTGGGTCCCACACCATGTTAGTACACTGAGTGGGTCCCACACCATGTTAGTACACTGAGTGGGTCCCACACCATGTTAGTACACTGAGTGGGTCCCACACCATGTTAGTACACTGAGTGGGTCCCACACCATGTTAGTACACTGAGTGGGTCCCACACCATGTTAGTACACTGAGTGGGTCCCACACCATGTTAGTACACTGAGTGGGTCCCACACCATGTTAGTACACTGAGTGGGTCCCACACCATGTTAGTACACTGAGTGGGTCCCACACCATGTTAGTACACTGAGTGGGTCCCACACCATGTTAGTACACTGAGTGGGTCCCACACCATGTTAGTACACTGAGTGGGTAATAGGAGCTACGTTCTTTCCCAGTCAGTATTATCCAGTCCACTTGCCATCCTTCTTTCTTACTGTCCTTTATATCTATCATTTCCATCCACACGTGTGCATCTTTTACACACTTCCTTCATCCATGCTTCACTACACTTCACCTTACACTAATTAACAGTCTCACACACTCCTAGGACTCACTCCCATCGGAATGACAGTAACAAGAATAAGCATAAGAACAAGACTAAGAACAAGAAGAGGAATACTAAACATATAACAACTACAATAACAATAATAAGAATAAGAATTATTAGAATGGGAGTATCGGGTACTAGAAATATAATAAGAATAAGAATAATAAGAAAAGGAATACTTAAAATCTAATATGACTAATAATAATAATAATAATATGAACAAGACTAAGATGAAGAATAAAAATGAGATTAATCATCATAAAAAATAACAACAAAAACAAGACTATGAATAATATAATTAATAAGAAATATAATAAGGATATAAATTAAAAGAATTAGAATAACATTACGAATCATAAAAATATGAATAAGAATAGATAATTATAAATCAATAATAATAATAATAATAATAATAATAATAATAATCCATCGATATTCCTTCAAAAATATCTAGCAACAAATAAACCCAGCAAGGAAGATAATCAAAATAAGAAAACAACAAAATGCCAAGTGTAAACAGACTGGTGGTGGTGGTAGCTGGTCACTGGCCCGAGCCCTCTAGTGGCCACTGGTCAAACCATTTCAAATCAGCAGCATGACAATAACAAGCCACAAATACATCCTTCTGGCCAACATATTAAAGCACAAAACATTTACCTACACATACCTTCACTGCAGACGGACACAGGTTCACCATTACCCACGATAATTACACATTTATAATGGAAATCAACATAGCACACCAACACTCCCAGTGACCAGTGACGTAACGTACCATCTCAAATTCAGTCTTACCATTCTCTTTTCTCTATTTCCCTTGTCGTAAATAGTCTCCTTTTATTTACGTATATACTAATGTTAATATCATAAATATATATCCAGATGCATATCTGAATGGCTAAACTGATAATCAAGACTAATTTTCATAATCGACGAGGTGGACTGTCTATTAAGATGAAAATCCAAATTTCCGTACTCCAACACCGTCTTGTTCTTCCTTCCATCTTTCCCTTCTCATACATAATTTTCTTATATACGGATACATTACTGTTGCATTTTATTGTAATTTTATAACGAGATGTATAGTTGTCTTTGAAAATTGGTGATCGCTGAATAATATGCCTAAACACCATAGTAAGGCCATCATGAAGCCAATATCGTATAAACCAAGGTAAACACAAACAGGTATAAACAATGAAAATAATGTTTCGTTATAGGCTGGCTAACTCAACGTACTTATAATCTATCAGTGCTTTTATCTATCCTTATCTATGTTACGCTGGTTGACCGTATAAAAATACAAATAAAGATCAATAAAGTTTCCTAATATTTCCACCATGTCTGGCAACACCGCAGCCTCCGCTGGCAAAGGTCAGTAGTTTTTTCCTTTGCAGTATAAATTCTCTTTCACTAACATTTACTAAAAACACAATACTGCGCTTCTGCATCCTTTCCACAGCACTTCTTCGTGACTAGTGTTACTTTATTTTCACTACTCAGCTTTCAAGGTGGAGAGATGGCAATTATATGGCAAGTTAATGTATAGAGTATAGGAATCTGTAACGTACTGTTGCCATAACCGAAGAAAGATGTGTAACTATGCGAATTATCATGATTACTTAACAAGGCTGTTTTATATGTATCTGTAGTTATTATTCTAAGGAGACAGATAGATAGACAGACATAATTATGAATGGATAGACAAAGATAGATGGATGGATGGATGGATGGATAGATGGATACAGCTAGATGGATTAACAGATAGATAGATACAGATGGACTGTAAGACGTAGAAAGATAGGTGGATAGATATATGGATACAGAAAGACAGACAGATGCGTATAAACAGATGGATGGATGAACAGATGAAGATGGATGGATGGATGGATGGATGGATGGATGGATGGATAGACAGACAGACAGACATAAACAGAGACAGACAGACATAGACAGATAGATAGACAGACTGATAGACACAGATAGATAAACAGACAGACAGACAGATATAGATATATAGACGGATACAAATAATTAGATGGAGAGAGAGAGAGAGAGAGAGAGAGAGAGAGAGAGAGATCCCAACCACCTTCCTCCATCCATCACATTAAATTGCAAATGCCCATATACAGCCTGGCCACACACTATGTAGCTCAGATACGACAGGACAAAAAATCCTCGACAAAGTTAGCTATAAAATACAGGTAACTTTACCGTGTCACTGAAGGAATGGAATCGTATGGTGTGTGTCAGTATATAAAACCAATGTGTGTTTATAGCGGTACAGTGAATCGTATGGTGTCTGTCAGTATATAAAACCAATGTGTGTTTATAGCAGTACAGTGAATCGTATGGTGTGTGTCAGTATATAAAACCAATGTGTGTTTATAGCAGTACAGTGAATCGTATGGTGTGTGTCAGTATATAAAACCAATGTGTGTTTATAGCAGTACAGTGAATCGTATGGTGTGTGTCAGTATATAAAACCAATGTGTGTTTATAACAGTACAGTGAATCGTATGGTGTCTGTCAGTATATAAAACCAATGTGTGTTTATAGCAGTACAGTGAATCGTATGGTGTGTGTCAGTATATAAAACCAATGTGTGTTTATAGCAGTACAGTGAATCGTATGGTGTGTGTCAGTATATAAAACCAATGTGTGTTTATAGCAGTACAGTGAATCGTATGGTGTGTCAGTATATAAAACCAATGTGTGTTTATAGCAGTACAGTGAATCGTATGGTGTATGTCAGTATATAAAACCAATATGTGTTTATAGCAGTACAGTGAATCGTATGGTGTCTGTCAGTATATAAAACCAATGTGTGTTTATAGCAGTACAGTGAATCGTATGGTGTGTGTCAGTATATAAAACCAATGTGTGTTTATAACAGTACAGTGAATCGTATGGTGTCTGTCAGTATATAAAACCAATGTGTGTTTATAGCAGTACAGTGAATCGTATGGTGTGTGTCAGTATATAAAACCAATGTGTGTTTATAGCAGTACAGTGAATCGTATGGTGTGTCAGTATATAAAACCAATGTGTGTTTATAGCAGTACAGTGAATCGTATGGTGTATGTCAGTATATAAAACCAATATGTGTTTATAGCAGTACAGTGAATCGTATGGTGTCTGTCAGTATATAAAACCAATGTGTGTTTATAGCAGTACAGTGAATCGTATGGTGTGTCAGTATATAAAACCAATGTGTGTTTATAGCAGTACAGTGAATCGTATGGTGTGTGTCAGTATATAAAACCAATGTGTGTTTATAGCGGTACAGTGAATCGTATGGTGTCTGTCAGTATATAAAACCAATGTGTGTTTATAGCAGTACAGTGAATCGTATGGTGTGTCAGTATATAAAACCAATGTGTGTTTATAGCAGTACAGTGAATCGTATGGTGTGTGTCAGTATATAAAACCAATGTGTGTTTATAGCAGTACAGTGAATCGTATGGTGTGTGTCAGTATATAAAACCAATGTGTGTTTACAGCAGTACAGTGAATCGTATGGTGTCTGTCAGTACATAAAACCAATGTGTGTTTATAGCAGTACAGTGAATCGTATGGTGTCTGTCAGTATATAAAACCAATGTGTGTTTAGAGCAGTACAGTGAAAAGGTTAACTCTTGGGTTACCAGAGGTCAACCTTTTACCTAATTCAATGTTTCTTATTTGCCAGAAAAATACAAACACGTCTTCGTACTGAAGGGATTAGCACACCTCAATTAACTCTGATCCCCCCACCTCCCTCTCCACCCTCCCTCTCTCCTCTTCCCCTTCCCTCTCTCTCCTTCCTCTCCCCTTCCCCCTTCCCCTCCCCTTCCCACTCTGTCCCTCTCCCGCTGCACCTTTACAACATTAATCACACACATGTCTGCTGGCTGGACGGTATATGCAGATCTGTAGACGGTAATTGGTATTAGTTATTACACAACTAACCGTTAAGCCAACCTAAGCCTGAGTTATGTGCTGTTTGATATACCAGTTCTATAATAATACCATCCATCACACCAGTATCATTAAGGTATAGTAAGTTATGTGCTGTTTGATATACCAGTTCTATAATAATACCATCCATCACACCAGTATCATTAAGGTATAGTAAGTTATGTGATGTTTGATATACCGTACCAGTTCTATAATAATACCATCCATCACACCAGTATCATTAAGGTATAGTAAGTTATGTGCTGTTTGATATACCAGTTCTATAATAATACCATCCATCACACCAGTATCATTAAGGTATAGTAAGTTATGTGCTGTTTGATATACCAGTTCTATAATAATACCATCCATCACACCAGTATCATTAAGGTAAATAATCATCTTTGGCTGAGTAACAATCTTAAGTTAACAGCACAGAAGCAGTTTATACGCTGTCCCCTTCAACAATCTTAAGTTAACAGCACAGAAGCAGTTTATACGCTGTCCCCTTCAACAATCTTAAGTTAACAGCACAGAAGCAGTTTATACGCTGTCCCCTTCAACAATCTTAACAGCACAGCAGCAGTTTATACGCTGTCCCCTTCAACAATCTTAACAGCACAGCAGCAGTTTATACGCTGTCCCCTTCAACAATCTTAACAGCACAGCAGCAGTTTATACGCTGTCCCCTTCAACAATCTTAACAGCACAGAAGCAGTTTATACGCTATCCCCTTCAACACCATGACGCGGTTTATATCTCATTCTCATTCCTGTCAGGCTCACAAGACTGTTTTTATTTAACGTGGGACTTTTCCACCAAGAAGGCTTAGATATCGCCTGTACCAAACCCTCTGCCAGTAAACGTCCTTCCTGAGCTGATAAAAAGTGTCTTGTAGTAGTAATAATAACATTAATAAAGCATCCTGGTACTGAAAAAGCTGTGGTGTTTGATATAGCTTGTCTGTGTTCAGTCTTGCCTGTTAGTGACTGTGTATGGATGTCTGAAAGAGGTTAAATGTTAAATGTTAAATGTTCTACCCCAGAATGTCATTTGTAGCTACTGTGTTCTTGGTAACTCCCAGGTGTATAGTATAGTATATAAGACCTGGTGGTGACAGGGGTAATGGTGGAGGCTTCAATACCTAGTTCACTATCATCATCCTATAATGATGTGAACAATCATTGTATTCTCTTCCCGCCAACATCAGACGATTTTGTTCAGCTGAGAATGCGTCACAGGAGCCTGAGAATGTTAACTACCACTGTGCTAACTACTGACCTTTATTATAACTACAGTCCTTTGTTCAGCTGAGAATGTTAACTACCACTGTGCTAACTACTGACCTTTATTATAACTACAGTCCTTTGCTTTCAAGTGATGGAACTGAACCACTGCCAAAACTTACGTACTAACTTGTGGCTGCAGTAAATTCGACGCCTTAGCTGTGGTGTAGGAATGAATCTCCTTGGTTACTGATCAAGGCAACCCTCCAGTCTGACTACACTTGGTAATTATTGAACTTAAAAAGAGTTACGGATCTTTGACAGCTTAGCCTTTGAGTAAAGGCATTACACCACCAATACGTATACCACCATTACCACCACATTCACCACGCCAGCATCATCCCCTCTCCCACCGCATTACCATTAACCCCCATTGAGAAAGCAGCCATGATGACACGTTGCCATGGAAACCGCTCACTGTTTGTAAACAAAGAACAGCTGACTGGGGGCATATGCAAGACACAGTGTCTTGTATGTAAAGTACTGTATACTGTATTTTGATGGAGGTAAACTGCTGTGTACTGTATTTTGGTGGAGGTATACTGCTAAATACTGTATTTTGGTTGAAGTATACTGCTGTGTACTGTATTTTGGTGGAGGTATACTGCTGTGTACTGTATTTTGGTTGAAGTATACTGCTGTGCCTTGTACAGTTTATAAACTGCTGTATACTGTATTTTGGTGAAGGTATACTGCTGTGTACTATATTTTGGTGGAGGTATACTGCTGTGTACTGTATTTTGATGGAGGTATACTGCTGTGTACTGTATTTTGGTGGAGGTATACTGCTGTGTACTGTATTTTGGTGGAGGTATACTGCTGTGTACTGTATTTTGATGGAGGTATACTGCTGTGTACTGTATTTTGGTGGAGGTATACTGCTGTGTACTGTATTTTGGTGGAGGTATACTGCTGTGTACTGTATTTTGGTGGAGGTATACTGCTGTGTACTGTAAATAAACTGCTGTGTACCGTATTTTGGTGGAGGTAAACACACAAGTGATGCTTAACGAGGGGAACACAGTGCCTCTGATGGCTTAACGAACCTGTTTAACGCGTCTTTGTGGCTGAGAGAGAGAGAGATGATCCCTGAACAAGGCTGACATATTTCCTTCATTTTTACCCCCCTTCTCTCTCTCTCTCTCTCTCTCTCTCTCTCTCTCTCTCTCTCTCTCTCTCTCTAACACACACACACACACACACACACACACACACACACACACACACACACAAAACACTGCTTTTTCATACCCTGCCAGTAACCAGTGTTGAGGAAAAACAAAGATGGAAACCAGTGGAGGGAAAGTCCTGTTGTAAAGTGTAAACATGACCCCCCCACCCCCACCCCCCTGCTGAGAAAGGAAGGGGGGAGGTGAGGGGGGAGGGGAAAGAAGGAAGGGAGGTAGGTGGGGAGATGGAGGAGAGAATAAGAATGGAGGGAGGTAGGGAGGTGGGGCAGGGAAGGGAAGAAATGGAGGGAGATGGAGAGGTGGAAGAGAAGAGGAGAGAGGGAAGAGAGGGAGGTAGGGAGGTTGAAGAGAAGGAATGGAGGCTAGGAGGTGAAGAAGACAGGGTAGGGAGAGAGGGAGGAAGAGAAGGAGAAAATGGAGACGGGGGGGGGGCAAGCAGGAAAAATTTAAAGGAAGAAGACAGAAGATATGGATGGAGACTGGGATGGGAGGAACGTAGAAAGGAGGGAAAGTGTAGGAAACAAAGGAGGGTAGGAGGGAGGGATGGAGGGAGAGGAGGAAGAGGAAAAGTGAGATGGAGGCAAGTGGGGAGGGACATGGAGGGAAAAAACACCTGTAAAAACACTGGAAGACATTGCCTGAGGGACATGGCCGTGTTGGAGAGAAAATGGAGAGAAGGGGAGGAAAGAGGAAGAAAAACTGAGAGGAAAATGTGAGTAAAAATGGAGAAAAGAAAAGATGGCGGAATTGAGAGAGAGAGAGAGAGAGAGAGAGAGAGAGAGAGAGAGAAATCCAAACAGAAAGCTATGAGAGAAGGATGCAGAAGAGAATGAAGGAGAAAAGTGTAAAGAAGGGAAAAGTCACTACATAAAGAAGGAAGAAGGAGAATCGAAAGAAGGAAGAGAGTGGACGGAACAGAATAGGTGGGAAGAAGGATGAGTGACTGATGAAGGGATAAAGGAAGAGGATGAAGAAAAGGAAGTGGGTGGAGAGAAGGAATATGGCTGAGTGAGGAAATAAGGAAGGAAGAGGGACAAGAAAGGGAAGAGGGAAGAAAGAAGGCAGGAAGAGGGAGGTTAAAAGGAATATGAAGGAGAAGGAAAAATGAAGGATGAAGATAGAATATAGGAGGAAAAGATGAGAAAGAAAGAAAAGATGAAGGAGAGAAGGATGGGGGAGGAATGAAGGAACGAAGAGGGAGAGAAGAAAGAATGAGAGGAGAAGGAAGGAGGAGAGAGAGAAGGAAAGTGGAGGGAGAGAAGGAAGGAGGAAGAGGTGAGAAACAAGTAAGGATGGAGAGTGAGGTAAGGGGCAGATTCCTCATTAACGGTGTGCTGGATTCTTTTAACATTTTACACCTAAAGATTTTTCACACCCGCTTCCTACCCCCACCCTAACCCCCCTACCCAACCCCCCTAGCCACCCCACCAACAACCCCAGGACTGTTTTAACCCCTTCAACTTGATGACTTTTGTTTCTAATACAGGGTAATGACAGACGATTTTATTCAGTTCTGTAGACGCCTCAAGCACTGCAGGTGTTAATAAATGCTGTACCTGACACTCCAGGTACAAAAGTCTCTCCTTAGCTGAATATACGCGTCTGGGTATACCACAAAGATATAATACAATACCACCACACCAGTACCACCAACACCACACCATCACACCACACCAATACCACCAACACCACAACATCACCACACCGCCACAAACCTCTTTCGTCCCTATATAACTTTTAGTCTCTTAACTTTTTCTAGTGTCGTCACCATTACAGTTTTCGCTCCGTGTGTGTGTGTGTGTGTGTGTGTGTGTGTGTGTGTGTGTGTGTGTGTGTGTGTGTGTGTGTGCACCTGTCACCAGTACACAGCTGGTCTGTTGGAGGGAAATGAAAAATGAAATATTCAGAGCTTTAGTGATCCTTTAAGACTCGCTGTGCGCCGCTGACAGGTGTGTGGCAGGTGTGTGATAGGTGTGTGGCAGTTGTGTGACAGGTGACAGGTGTGTGGCAGTTATGACAGGTGTGTGACAGGTAAGGGGCTGAGTGTAGGGAGTGATCTAAAGGGCAGAGGTGTGGCAATGGAGTGGCACTAAAGGGCAGAGGTGTGGCAATGAAGTAGCACTAAAGGGCAGAGGTATGGCAATGGAGTAGCACTAAAGGGCATGAGGTGTGGCAATGGAGTAGCACTAAAGGGCATGAGGTGTGGCAATGGAGTAGCACTAAAGGGCAGAGGTGTGGCAATGGAGTAGCACTAAAGGGCAGAGGTGTGGCAATGGAGTAGTACTAAAGGGCAGAGGTGTGGCAATGGAGCAGCACTACAGGGATGTGAGGGATATGAAGCCAAAGCAGGTCGATTGCAATGATGAGGAGAGAGGGATTAAGATGAATATTGAGGAAGCTAACTGAAGGCAAAGTGGAGGAAATACTGAGGCAAAACGAGAAGCAGTGAAGGAGGAAACATGAGGAGAACGAACGTAAAGGCAAAGTCACACAAAACATCGAAACATCACCTGAACGAAACACTTGGCACCTTCCCTGAAAAGGCAGACTGAAATGAGTCACCTTTTCCGGGTAATTAACGCTCTTGTGCAATTACTAGTGTGGTGATTAGACATGAGGTCTATTACTGGGTTTCTATTACTATTAATTTCAGATGCTCTCTATTATATTACTATTATAATTACTTTAGTGGTCATCTATTACTATTACTTGGTCATCTATTAGTATTACTATTACTATTAATATGTTATTTATGATAATGGTATTAAATTGAAAATTTTTATTTTCATTATCGTTGGGAGGCTGTTCCACTGAATGCACAAGTGTATCTAGATCACCTGATGGCCTGTTGACCACTGTCCATTCTGCATGGTCTCCTGTGGTGTACTTGCAGCTTGGACAGCAGCCAACAGGTAACCAAGGTGAGAAGGTAGTTTTACTGATTATGGTAAACTGTATTAAAGAAGTGTCCGCAATGGGAAAGAAATATACAATTATCTATTACTTTGCCTTCTATTACTATTACAATTACTATTACAGCCAGTAACTTGTGATCTATTACTATTACTATTACTTTGAAAACCCTGTAATAGTCTATTACTATTACTAATACATATTACTATTACCCCATGTCTGGTGGTGATAGCAGCAGAGGGGGAGTTATATTGTAAATGACAGCCTTCCCCAGCCAGCCCGACCCTCCTGACTCCTGGTCCATAACTAAATAAGGATGTGTGAGCCTGTGGTTTGAGCAAGCCTCCGTGCCCAGCCTCATGAGGATGTACAACTACACCCTTAGCAGGACAGGTACAACCAGCATGACAGGGACCATTATGCCAGTACTAAATTGTTGAGGTTTATGGGGTTTTATATGGTATGGTGGATGTATGAGAGAGAGAGAGAGAGAGAGAGAGAGAGAGAGAGAGAGAGAGAGAGAATGTCGGGACAGAAGGAAGGACTGGCTTGTGGTGGTGAAAGCAGTGGTTGTGGTGGTGTTAGTAATTGTTGTGGTGGTTAGTAATGGTTGTGGTGGTGTCAGTAGTGGTTGTCGTGGTGTTAGTTGTGGCTGTAGTGGTGTTAGTAGTGGTATTGGTAATAGCTGTGGTGGTACTGGTGGTGGTGGCTGTGGTGGTGGTGGTGGTGGCTGTGGTGGTACTGGTGGTGGTGTCAGTGGTGTTTGTTGTGGTACTGGTGGTGGTATGCTGGTGCTGGTGGTGGTACTTGTGGTGTTAGTGGTGGTACTGGGACTGTAATGGTGGTACTGAAGTCATGCTGTAGGTGATGCTTGTCCCTTATCTTCCTTATATCCACCATTTCTCTCCTTCCTCCCTCCTCCTCTCTTCCCTCCCCTTCTCTTCACTGCAAAAAGGGTAACGTCACAGGGGTTTGTGAGAACGGTAGGACAGACACAAGACACAAACGGCGACACAGAGGATTGTTGAAGTAAACAGTGGTATGGTGTAGGTTTGGTTATTTAACTGTTATAGACTTTACAAATGCTCGTGGGCCCTTCGGGCCCTCTCGCACTTACTCCTGAGGAGGGCTCTTGCGCTTCGCACTCATTTCCTCGCGCTCCGCGCGCGCGTTGCAATCATTTTAGGTAATCCGAGTCACGTTGATGTGCTGTTCTAGTCCAACGTTGTCACTATCGGCCGTCAAGGCGACATCGAGGGGGTCATGATGGTCCGTTTATGTGCTGTTCTAGTCTAACGTTGTCACTTGGATTTTTTGCAGCTACTCAATTGATCGTGTTATTAGGGTCGTGGCACATGGGTCGAGTAGATCCGATTTCTAAAAGTCCCGGTACCGACTGAACTGTTTTCCGAACCAAACTTTGATCGCTCTTAACTCTAATAAAAAATCATCAGTCGAGATGGGACCAAGTTTGTCGACATAAGTGAACTTTCTGCGATTTTCATGCCAATTCTGGTGCACCAGGACGCCTCCGTATCGAAGAAAGGCGCCCTCACTTCACTTCGGGAATGGAACCCAAGTTGTCCGCACGCAAGTTCGAGATATTAACCATTCGGCCACGACAACCGACCGGGCGCCGGTAGCGGCGTTTTTTGGTCAAAATTTGATCGCTCATTAAATATAGTAAAAGTTTTTCAATTGTGATGGGACTAAGTTGTTTCACATCAGCGATTTTTTTGCGACTTTTGTGTCAATTTTGGTGCGATTTGAATGTGTAGTTTCGGCTGCCCAAAATACACACACAGACACTCAGCTACTGCTGTAGTATATTAGATAGCTTGTGATAATCCACCCTACAAACTCAGCGGCAGTCGGTGGTGCTCGAACCCACCGCTGTTGAGAGTCCTTGGTGTTTGGGGCCAGCACGACACCGACCTAGCCATCAAGTCGCCCGTTCCACCTTCCCTTTCCTTTTCCTCCCCTTCTCCCTCCATCTTCCCTCCCCTTCTCCCTTCACCTTCCCTCTCCCTCTCCCTCCACCTTCCCTTTCCCTTCCCTCTCCCTCTCCCTCTCCCTCCGCCTTCCCTCCCCCTTTCCTCCTCTTCTCCCTCCATCTTCCCTCCCCCTTTCCTCTCTCTTCCCTCCCCCTTTCCCTCCACCAGCCACCTTCCCTATATATGGCACCTCTCTCATTTTCTCCCTTACCTATGATTTAAGGCAGGGATGATGGATGGGAAGGAAAGGAGGAGGGGGAGGGGAAGAGAGGAGGGAGGGGTGATAGAGGGACAGTGGAAGGAGGAAGGAGGAGGGGAGAAGACTGTAGGAATCGGGGGAGATGAAAGGGGAGGGACAGGAGGAGTGGGAGGAAGGAGGGAGTCTAGATGAGAGGATAGAAGGCAAAAGAGAAGGATGTTCGAGATGATGATGATGATAATGAATGGATGTTCAGAGGCAGGGAAGGTGAATGATTAAGACTAAAGGACGGAAGAAATGAATTAAAATAGTCGATATAAACAGAAATAATGGTACAGATGGTACAATATGATGGGATAAATTAAAGATGGCCATAGTAAAAAAAAAAAAAAAAAGTTTGTGCGTGTGCTAACAAACACTGCCGGTGTGGGCAGAGTATGAGATAATATACTAAAGGGTAAGAGCCAGTGCCATTTGAACTCCTTCCCGGCGTAGGGTGCCGAGGCCAGGCTGGCGTAGTCCAGTACATTTAAGGGTAGATGACCTGCCTACTTCCCTTGGTGGCCTGACAGCAGTATTTTAAATGCCTCCAGTCACCCCTTGAGAGAGTGAGAGAGAGAGAGAGAGAGAGAGAGAGAGAGAGAGAGAGAGAGATCCAACCTATGGAAGGCCGTCACTCCGACTGGGGCGTCCTGACCACTACACCACCAGGCGTCAGGACAAAATACCTGGTGTGAAGAACATGGTTAGTAGATGAGAACAGGTTGGAAAGGGATGGATGGATGGAAAGGGATGGATGGATGGATGGAAAGGGATGGATGGATGGATGGAAAGGGATGGATGGATGGATGGAAAGGGATGGATGGATGGATGGAAAGGGATGGATGGATGGATGGAAAGGGATGGATGGATGGATGGAAAGGGAATGACGATGAAGGAAGAAACTGACAATAAGTTCCTGGAAATTACATAATTATGACAAAGAATGAAATACCTGGTGGCCAATACGACACAGTATGGCCAAAGCGGATGATGATGATGATGATGGAGAATCTTCCTTACATCTTCTCCCTCCTCCCTCCTCCTCCTCCGCATCATCATCCCCATCACCATCACCCTTATTCCCATTACAAGTTTAGAGATTAAGAACAACATTTTCTTTAACTGCTTTTGGAACATCAATCAGAGGAGAAGGAAAGTGCCAGCTGCTGTCTCCTCCACCACCTCACGTACTGAAGGAGGTACGAGGCTGTTTGCACCCTAAGTGCTGGGCGGTGGGGTCGTCAAGTTCTTACACCATTACAAGGAGATGCAGTTGTCAGCCTCCTGCTCTCGTCACTTTAGCTACATTCTAATTGACACAAGAAACACTTGTATTTTCTCTCCATCCCAACATTTGTTTTCCTATTTACAATTATCCATCCATCCTTCCAGATTTATATACAGTGTTACTTCCCACCCTCATTTTATCAATTTGTTTGTCTTGCCTTCACACTCATACACGTCGCCTAATCTAGTTCTCTCGCGTTTTCTCACTCTCCCCCAGCCCTCACACACTTACCACTTCCTTTTAACTTTACACCCTTACATGGTGGCTAATGCATCAGTCTCCTGTCTTTCCATCTCTCCCCTCCTTCCCCCACCCCCACCTCCCCCTTTCTACCCCCACCTCATCTTCCCCTTCCTCCAACCCCCTCTTGCCCTCTCCTCCCCTCCTTCCCATCACTACGTTAATCCTCCCTCCTCCCCTCCCCACCGCCATGTTCCCATATACAGTGAAGGTACAGCCACTATCAGCCACCACCTAAGCCAAACTTGACATAAACACGTACTAACCTACCCTAACCACTTTCATCCTAACTTAGCACAAGTACACATCTACCGTTTACCTAAGCTGCCTAAACCACCTATAACATAACGCAAGTACATAACTGTAGGCTAGACTCACAATGGCTTTATTTCAAAGTGTTATCCTATTTCCTGCTACCTTCCTCATCCCTTGCCGATCAGTTTAGGCCTATTCCTCTCTTCCAGCTAAATTGACAATACTGGTTCTCTCTTATGCTCGTACAATAATGCTCTCTCTCTCTCTCTCTCTCTTGGGTTCTTGTGCTGAAGGTTGGTGATGTGAGGGACAGGTGGGGTTATGGTTTAGGACAGGTGATGACGTGATAGGCTTTACCTGCAGACGAGACGGGATGCCAGCAGATAACACACTCATGTCTCCACCAGTTAACCCTTCCCCTCTACCCCCCCCCCTCCCCACTACGACTAACACTGCAGACACACCATCACACAATACAACCACCACACAACACCCACACGTTCACTCTGTATCCCAACACTATCACCCAACATTCCAGCACTACACCACCACATTATCGCCACACAACACAGCACTAACCCACTTGGCCACCACCACAACACTACCACACTATAACATCCCCACCTTACCACCACCACCACATCATCGTATCTCCACACTACCACCACCACACTACCATTTCTCCACACTACCACCACCACAGCACCACATACGCACACTACCACCACACAGTACCCCACTACCACATACGCACACTACCACCACACAGTACCCCACTACCATATCCCCAGACTACCATCCACATCCCTACTCCCCACTGTACCACACCACTCCCACACCACCACACTGGCCACACAGCCTACAGTACACCTCGCCCTCAAACGAGTTCTCTGAGTATGCAGCTGAACCATTAGTACACAGGAGCCATATGTGTGTGTGTGTGTGTGTGTGTGTGTGTGTGTGTGTGTGTGTGTGTGTGTGTGTGTGTGTGTGTGTGTGTGTGTGCGTGCGTGCGTGCGCGCGCGCTACATCTCTCTCAGTCTGTCTGTAGGTCTCCTTCCAATACTCACATTCTGCCAGTGACATAAATCCTCCCCTTCTTTTCGCCACGACCCCTCCCTTTCCTCTCCCCTCTCACCATTTCCTCCTGAAACTTTACTTTTTCCTCCACCTTGTGCACTTTCCCTCCTCCCTTTCCCTCAGCTTCTCTCCCTTTCCAATTTCTCTCTCTCTCTCTCTCTCTCCTACTTTTCAAATACGGTGTTTCACATTGCCACTCCACGTCTTAGTTAACCCATCGCTCCACCCAGTGTCTGCCGTCCAATATCTTTATCTCTTGACTACGACATACCACCACCATTACCACCATCATCATAATCATAATCATTCATTTCTTCATTGTATGTACACTATACCTCCTATTCATCATCATCATCATCATCATCATCACTGAACCCTCACCATCACACCCACCAATGCGTTTCCTACAGTAATATGGCAGTCAAAGTGTCTCTCCCCCGCTGGGTCATGGGTGGAGAGAGAGAGAGAGAGAGAGGGGGGGTGAGTGAGCCAGTGAGAGAATGACTGTGTGAGTGCATGCATGACTGTGTGAATGAATGAATACATTAGTGACTAACTAACTGACTGTATGAATGAATGAACAGGCTAATAAACTCTGTGATCACGAATTACAGAAATAAACATTGTCATCCCGCCAGCAATAAAATCAAAGTACAGTAGTAAGCTTTCATTCATCCAGTAAGAATCTGTCATTGTGTCCATTACGCTAGACACGCTCTCCATAATTCTCCATCTTACCTGTTTTATCTTTATTACCTAACCCTATACTTTGCTGGGAAGAAAGGGGAAGAAAGGTGATGATGATGATGATGATGATGATGATGATGTGTGAGGGTAAAATGCCGGGTCACTGGAGTGTTGATGGTTCTTGAATGGTTGAATGAAATGTAAATGCTTAGGGACCAAGGCAATATTATCAGACCCTACACCTTTGATCTCTCTCTCTCTCTCCTTCTTTTTCTTCTTTTCCTCCAATTTGCCCTCTTTCCTTTTCCTTCCTCTTCCTCCTCCTGCACCATCCCTCTTCCATTTCTCCATCCACCCTCTTCCTCCCCATCACCTCTCCCCAGCTCCTCCCTCCCCTCCCCTCTCCCCCACCACAGGTCTAGTTTCTTCCTTTGTCTGGTGGGTCAACATCCTACACAGTGATCTGAAGGGTTAAGTGCTGACCCTACCACTCACCCCTCACCCCACCACAGCCCTCTCACCCTACCCCACTCACCCCACCACAGCCCTCTCACCCCACCCCACTCACCCCACCACAGCCCTCTCTCCCCACCCCACTCACCCCACCACAGCCCTCTCTCCCCACCCCACTCACCCCACCACAGCCCTCTCACCCCACCCCACTCACCCCACCCCACCCCACCACAGCCCTCTCGCCCCAACCCACTCACTCCACCACAGCCCTCTCACCAAACCCCATTCGCCCCACCACAGCCCTCTCACCCCATCCCACTCACCCCACCACAGCCCCCTCACCCCACCCCACTCACCCCACCACAGCCCTCTGACCCCACCGCACTCACCCCACCACAGCCCTCTCACCCTACCCCACTCACCCCACCACAGCCCTCTCATCCTACCCCACTCACCCCACCACAGCCCTCTCACCCTACCCCACTCACCCCACCACAGCCCTCTCACCCCACCCCACTCATCCCATCACAGTCATCTCACCCCACCCCACTCACCCCATCCCAGCCCTCTCACCAAACCCCAGCCCTCTCACCCCACCCCACTCACCCCACCACAGCCCTCTCCCCACCCCACTCACCCCATCCCAGCCCTCTCACGCTACCCCACTCATCCCATTCCAGCCCTCTCACCCTACCCCACTCACCCGACCACAGCCCTCTCATCCTACCCCACTCACCCGACCACAGCCCTCTCATCCTACCCCACTCACCCCACCCTACTCATCCCATGCCTCATCCCACCCCACCCCTCTCACTCCAGCTCTCATACCTCACCCAACATGCCCCACCCCATCTTACTCACCCCACCCCTCTCACCCCACCATCATGTCCCACTCCACACCTCATACCACATTCGCTCCAATCACAGTTCTCTTCACCGTTGTATCTCTTTTTTCAGTGTGAGGAATTTGTTTCATTTATTTCTGAATCATGCCTCATTAAATGTCGAGTATTTTTTGACAGGAGGGAGGTGAAAGAAATGTGTGTGTGTGTGTGTGTGTGTGTGTGTGTGTGTCAAATACAAACATGAACCACTGACGCCTGACATCTTCCTACAGGTAGCCTATTTGAAACCATACTCTCTCTCTCTCTCTCTCTCTCTCTGTTGTAGTGATGTGTTGTGCTGTACTGTGGTATGGTGTCATGTTGTGCTGCTTGTGTTGTGCTTGTATTTTGCCATGTTGTGTTTCACTCTGTTGTGCTGTATTGTATAAAATATCAAAGTCCGATATTCAGTCAATGGTGATGGGTTTGTGGCATCTGTACACCACACTATCAATTATACCAGCGTGCCGGCATCTGTACACCACACTATCAATTATACCAGCGTGCCGGCATCTGTACACCACACTATCAATTACACCAGCGTGCCGGCATCTGTACACCACACTATCAATTATACCAGCGTGCCGGCATCTGTACACCACACTATCAATTATACCAGCGTGCCGGCATCTGTACACCACACTATCAATTATACCAGCGTGCCAGCATCTGTACACCACACTCTCAATTATACCAGCGTGCCGGCATCTGTACACCACACTATCAATTATACCAGCGTGCCGGCATCTGTACACCACACTATCAATTATACCAGCGTGCCGGCATCTGTACACCACACTATCAATTATACCAGCGTGCCGGCATCTTTCCCACCAGGTATTCAATTCAGACTGATGGCAGACGACTGTGTTCAGGTGAGGTAAATCCTGTAGCCACCACGGTACAGGCACCTGGTAAATCCCTACTGTGTTGGTGTAATATACCAGTGCTGTAAAGGCGATTAATGGCCAAAGTTTTTTATGAGTATTTTTCAGCCTGGCCAATAACAATACATCAGTGGCTAATGACCAGTGAGCGTATTTATAAAAACTTACTGAGCTTGAGCTGCATATTCGATCCTTTGTATATGCTTTTACTCTCACTCATTGAATCCTCCAAACACCTCAGAATCAAACAGGAGTAAACAATATAATAAATGCGATAAAATACGATGATTTCTGACAATAAACGAGCGATATGGAGAAGTGTTTATGTCCTGAACTGTTTGGGATGTTTTGTGAATGTTGGCGTTGGTGATTAGCGACCTATAGACGGCCTTGCCTGGTCATGTTAAACTGAGGTGGTCATTACCTTGGCATCAGCTGACACCATTAATACCTCACTAATGATGGCGTGTGTGGCCAGGGAGAAGGGCAAGGGGAGGGAGAGGAAGAAGAAAAAGGAGAGGGACAGGGAGAACGAGAATGAGGAGAAGAAGGAGACGGAGAGGGAGAAGAAAAAGGAGAGGGAGAGGGAGAACGAGAATGAGGAGAAGAAGCAGACGGAGAGGGAGAGGGACAGAGTAAGAGGGAGACGAGGAGGGGGAGGGGAGGAGGAGAAGGAGGGAAGAATGGGGAGAAGAAGTTGAGGAAGAGTGTGAGTGAGAAGGAGAAGCAGAGTGAGACAGGTAGAATCATTTGTCAAGGTGTTATCCTGCCCTGGTCTTTGGGTTTGGTAATTCATTAGTGTTTTATCGCACTTGGGTGTATGTCAGCATCAGTGACAGTGTTTTCTCCCTTCCCTCCTCCCTTATTCCTTAAATCCCTTCCTCTTCTCGTTACAAATTCTCTCTCTCCTTCTGTGCATCTTCTTTCCTTCCCTCCACTTCCCCTCCTTCTCTTATCCTCCCTGTGTTTTATGTTGACAGTATTTTCTGCCTTCCTTCCTTGCTTCTTCCTTCCTTTCTTCTTCGTCTCCCTCTCCTTCCTTGTCCAACAGTTCCATCACTTTTCTTTTCGTTTTATTCCCTTCTCTTCTTCCCATTTATCTTCTTTCACATTTCCTTCATCCCTTATTCTTTCCTTCCCTCTTCTAACCCCCTTTTTCTCTTCTGGATCACCAACTTTCTTTCCCTCCAACCTCCAATTTCTCATCAATTGTCTTCCCCTTTCTTTTTTTTTTTTTTTTAAATCCTTACGTATTATCATCCTTATTATTTCACTATTTTCCTTTCTAACATCCTCGATTCTGTCTATCCAACCTTCCTTCTGTCCTACCTTCCTTTTTTTTTTCCATCCATCTTGCCTTCCCTTAATAGTCCTACCTGGTATTTGTCTTCTTATTTCATAACCTTTTTTTTTTTTTTTTCTAATGCTTTCCTCATCTCTTTCTCTCTCTTTCATTCGTTTTTCTTTTTTTGCCTTTCCCATCCCTCCTCTCCTCCTCTCTCATTCTTCCCCCCTTTCTTTCCTCCTATCCTCCCTCTCATTCCTCTCCCCACTTTATAGTTCTCAGAAGACCTTGAAAATATGCAGATAAAAATGCATCCCTCATTCCTGTTTCGTCCCAGCCTTTTCTCTGATCCATCCACTTTCACATCCTTTTTCCTTCACCCCTATTCTTCTGTTATATCTTTTTTTCTTTTCCTTCTTTTTCGTAAGTCAATTTTCTCACTTTCTCTTTTCCCTCTTTCCTCAGCATTCTCTTTATGTCAGTTACTTTACCCGCTGTTTTTTCTGTGTTTTTATGTCTCACTTTGTTTTTACTTTTTCTGTTAAACAGCCTTTTACTTCTCTCTCTCTCTCTCTCTCTCTCTCTCTCTCTCTCTCTCTCTCTCTCTCTCTCTCGCAATACCACTCCCCTCCCTCCTTTGCTTTCTTTACCTTTGTCACCCTCCTCCTCTTTTTCTCTCTCCATCTCTCAACGTCACAGTAATTGGACCACCTAAAACTCTCCCTCTCTCTCTCACACACACACACACACACACACACACACATACAAACCCTAATTCTCCTTCTGTTAGCGGGAATAGAAGTATTAACACTCTCAGCATCTTATACTGACTCTCGGGTAAATTTAATCGCATGGCATTAGGTTGAATAGAATACTAGAGTTCTTCCTTCCATGATGGGGTTGAGAGTGAGCCATAGGAGCCACACAGCTAGCATATACAACAAAATCAATGTTTACTTATGAACTGAGAGTACTAGTTCAAAGTGAGCCACAGGAGCCACACAGTTAGCATATACAACAAAATCAATGTTTACTTATGAACTGAGGGTACTAGTTCAAAGTGAGCCACAGGAGCCACACAGCATATACAACAAAATCAATGTTTACTTATGGGCTGAGTAAGAGTCTGCAAGTACTATACCCTTTTCACCTTAACATGGCTCAAATTTTCATCCTTTTGCCGCTTATGTCACGTAGGTCAGTGGAGGAAAAAGACAATACTATGGCTCTATATCCTTTCCTTAGCACTTCTTCGTGATTAGCACCATGACCTAGTATTACTCTATTATTACGATTCAACATTGAGGATGGAGAGATGGCAATTTCAGGCCAAATTACAGTGAAAGGGATATAACTGGTGGTGGTGCTTGTTTGCCTTAAGGGAGAAAGGAATAGGGTGCGGCTACACTTCCCCGAAACATGTGACTGACGAGAAGAAACGAAGCACCGAGTTAGAGCTGCATTAGTGCCCGTGTCTGAACGTCGGACGGACCCCGGAGCATCGTTTCCTCATGTCGATCACATGTTTGGAGCAAGTGTGGGCACAGCCTTAAAAGAAAACGGTGGGAAGATGAGAGAGAGCAGGAAGAGGTTAGAGGAGCATGGAGGTGAGAGAGAACGAAGAGGAAACGGAAGAAAGGGAGGGAGAAAGGGAAAGGTAATGGAAGGAACAGAGGAAGAAGAGAAAGGGGCGTAAAGCGATGAGAAGAGAGAAAGAAATTATGGAGGGAGAATGATGGGAAAGGGACAGAGAAAGGGGAGAAAAGGAAAGATTAAGAAGAAAGAAAGAAGGCAAAGGGAAGAAGAGGAGTGAGAAAAAGACTGAAATGGAGAGAAGAGGAGAAAGCCAGAAGAGACAGGGTAAGAAGGGCTGAAAGGGCAAGTAGAGGGTAAGAGATCAGGGTAAGTGTGTGAGGAGATTGAGTTGTGCTGAGTAGTAAGGTAAAGTGGCGTTGTTTGACCTCCCTTATGTACACATTTACCCTGAGAGAGAGAGAGAGAGAGAGAGAGAGAGGAAATACTTCAAGGGAAAAATATGTGTCGGGGAGGAAGGAGGGAAAAGAAGGGAGGGAGGAAGGTAGTGGTTAGGATGAGTGACGGAAATGTCGTGATGTAGGAGGAAGAGAGAGGCATGATGGGAGGGAGGCAAATAGATAGGGAGAGAAGGATGGTAGGTAAATAGGCAGGGAGGGAGGGAAGGAAGGTAGTTGTTTACATTAAGGTGGAAATTTACTGATTTCTTTCTTCGCCTTTACTTTCTTATTTTCCTCTCACCTTCACTCATTCATTCCTTTAAAACACTTTAACTTTTCTCTCATTCACCTTCAATCATTTATCTTTCCTCCTTTTCGCTTCATCTTCACTCATTCTTCACTCCTTCACTACATTTCCTCAGTCATTCCCTCCTTTCCTTTCATCCATCCCCTCCGCTCTTTCACTTCTCTCATTAACCTCTCACTTTCCCTTTCCTTTCCTTCCCCTTTCACTCCTCAGTCAACTCTCTCCCTTCCCTTCCTCTCACTGCTCTTTCATTCAGTCTTTCCCTTCTTTCCCTTTCCATACGCACCCCTTTTCTTCTTTCTTCTCTACCCTTTTCCTTCCTTTCCTCTCCCTATCGCTGCTCTTTCACTCTCCTTCCTACTTTCATTATCTCCTTTCCTCCCCCTTCCTTCCCCCCCCCCACCTTACCGGCAGGTGAGGGTGCGGGTGGAGGTGCTGGTAAATTCGCCTTATTAAATAAAACAACACTGAACTTGACACTAATTACTGTTCCCTCACCACACCACACCGGGGCGTACATGATGACGTGTGCACAGGGACAGGATGTACATAGGGACGTACATGGAGAGGATGTACACATGACCGTACAGGGTGTACGTCGGTAAATGCCTGATGCACACATGGGGTGGAGTACACATGAAGTGGGGTGAACGTGAAGTACATTACTGTACAATAAAGTGTACAGTACATAAATACAGAACAATATATAGGAGGTGGATTGTACTTAAGGCCACATATTCTAACCAGACAGTGAACAAAATGGCGTGTACACGACAGGGTTTACAAGGCAGGAGTACATAAGGCAGGGTTTGCACGTGACCTATATTGATTATACACTATACAAATTAATATACTCCCCCCCTTCTCTCTCTTTCACAGTACACACACACACACACACACACACACACACACACACACACACACACACACACACACACACCATAGTATGCCCTATTTTTGTGCATTGATGGCAAGGGGAAACTGAGATAAGAATTTCAGTTTTATCCTTACGAGACATCAGGAATAAAACCTCAAATCCTTGTGTGAGTTTCCCTTTGCCGTCAATACACAACTTGGCCAAATCAACAACAATGAATATATCCCTATTTCCGTCCTATTTTCGTCCACACTGTCACTTCCCTTTCCTCACTATTTACATTTCATTTTCTTCCCTTCATTCTTATCAATATTTGTTCTTTCGCCTTTCCTTCACTCTCTCCGTCCACCTCACAACATCGTCCTGTCTGTAACCTACCCTAACCTTCTTTCCATTATCTCCTTCTTTTCACCTCCTCCCTGTTCTCTCCTTCCCTCTTACGTCTTCCCTCCCAGCCTTCTCTATCCATTTCAACCCCCTCCATCCTCTCATCACCCTCTCTCCACCCTCTCCTCATTTCGCTGCATCCCTCATCACACTCTTCTCTCTTGCTTCATACATACACACACACACACACGACTAAACACTCTCACAGACGCACATCAGATAAAAATATACCCGCAAAAATAAACAAGATAAAGAACAGCTACACACATACACACACACACACACACACACACACACACACACACACACACACACACACACACACACACAACTAAGCACTCTCACACACGCACATCAGATAGAAACATACCCGCAAATATAAACAAGATAAAGCGCGCGCGCGCGCGCGCGCACGCGCGCGCACACACACACACACACACACACACACACACACACACACACACACACACACACACACACACACACACACATCTGAATAATAAAGCATCAGTGAAATTCCTTGTCATTGTGTGTGTGTGTGTGTGTGTGTGTGTGTGTGTGTGTGTGTGTGTGTGTCTCCTCTGCCACACCTCCCCGCATCTATGATTCCTTATTACTCATCAGATAAAAATTTACCCGGAAATGTAAACAAGCACACACACACACACACACACACACACACACACACATGCAGACGCTCGAAAGCATAGTCTCTCTCTCTCTCTCTCTCTCTCCAACCAAGCGAACATCTTGCCAGCTCTTTAATTACCCTTGGGAATGGCGGTGAAAACAATAACTGGTGTACACACACACGATGACGGTGAAGACACACACACACACACCAACAACTTCCCAGAGGTGTACACAGGCAGTACACAGTCAACAACAAGGCTACACACCCCATTCCCTTAGGCACAGCAGTACTCCTACGTGTCACGCGTCACACACCCTCTCATGTCACCACTCTGGCACAAATACCCACCGTCCTCAATGGACACCTGCAAAGACTGTCTCACACAGGACTGGTGTTATGGTATTTGCGATGGTATTTTTAGGACATGTGGGGGTGTTTAGCGAAAAATCAGTTAAGTCCACTTTGACTACATTCAAGCCACCAGATTGTCTTCTACCCTACCGTATGATCGATCTCGCAGCCTTTCACACAACAGGTTACTTTTTTGACCACTTGACCATCACCTCCAACCCTAGGGAGTCGTGCAAGCTTTTTACTTCTTTTTATGCATGGAAGAAGGAACCCAAGGCCAGAAGCCCGCAACATTATTCCCTCCAAGAAAAACAAAAAAAGCTAACAGAGGGCCAAATT
This sequence comes from Coenobita brevimanus, assembly GCF_032717465.1. NCBI lineage: Eukaryota > Metazoa > Arthropoda > Malacostraca > Decapoda > Coenobitidae > Coenobita > Coenobita brevimanus. The sequence goes on from NC_137003.1 coordinate 3,520,414, forward strand.
CAAGATCTGTTCATTTCGAGATGCCTGGACACACACTGCGTTTGAAAGATTGGTGGTAATAGACAGTAGGAAATATAGATAGAGGAAGACAGTTCCAGAGTTGACCTGTTGCATACATGAAAGACTGGGAGTAACCGTCAACTCTTGTACTACAGAGTTGGACAGAAAAGGGATAAGAGTTTGTTGCTAGATGGGTGTCACGCGCTTGCCGAAGCAATGGAAGGATGCAAGCTGAGAGCTCAGAGGAGAAAATTAATGACCATTGAAGTAGCGATAGAAAAGAGATAAAGATGCAGCAGTGCGGTAAAGAGACAAAGTTGTAAGAGAGCCAGTAAGGGGAAAAGAGTTAATGTGATGAAATGCCTCTGACTCCACCCTATTGAGAAAAGCTGTATGTGGGGAGCCTCCCCACACATGAGAGTTGTACTCTACACAGGGGCGAACAAAACCCGTGTATAAGGTCAACAACTGTGCAGGGGTAAAGAAGGTACGGAGTCGGCTTAGCACACATAAACTCTTGGAAGCAGATTTTACAAGTGAGGTAATAATGATCTTTCCAAGATAAATCCCGAGAGAATGAAACCCCAAGTATGTTTAAACATGATGGTGGGCAGACAGACAGACACAAACAGGTTCCCCGAGGTGTAGACAGGCGGTAGACAGCAGACAGGATGGCCAGACGTGCTGTTTACACCAGGCAGACAGCACAACAAACACTGGTGGTGATAGAGTGGGTGGGGTGACGGTGTATAATTGGTGCCTGTGTGTGTGTGTGTGTGTGTGTGTGTGTGTGTGTGTGTGTGTGTGTGTGTGTGTGTGTGTGTGTGTGTGTGTGTGTGGATCAAGTAGTGTACAACATTAAGGTGGCGTACAGGTGTCACTTAAAGAAGTGCTGTGTGTTGTGACCTGACACTAAATATTACTTATGGACACACACACACACACACACTGACGTAAGTGTGGTAAATGTGGTGACGTGACCGTCGTGGTGTGTCGGAATTGTAGCTGAAACCAAGGGTAGTGGGTGTGGTAGCAGTGGTAGTTGTGGTAAGTGTAGTGGAAACAGTGACTGAAAGTTGTGGTAGCTGTGGTATTTATGAGAGCTGTGGTAGTTGTGGCAGCTGTGGTAGAGTTAGTACGGTAGCTGTGGTAGTCTAGTAGTGGTAGTTGTGGTGTGATATGGGGAGGAGGGTGGAAGGAAAATATCGGTATGGTTTGTGTGGTTTTTATAACTCGAGTACAAAAAAGCTTTTAGGGCAGCCTGAGGCAAGGGAGGGAGAGAGGGAGGGAAGGTGGACATGGAAGGATGGAGAGAATGGAATGATGGAAGGAAGGAACGGAAATGGACAAATGGAGGGAAAGGAGGGAAGGAAAGGAGGAAATGGATGGATGGAGGGAATGGAAGGATGGCAGGAAGGAAAGGAGAAAACTGAAGGTTGGAGGGAAAGGAAGGATGGAAGGGAGGAAATGGAAGGATGGAGAAGAATGGCGGATGGAAGGAGGGAAGCGGGGTAAGGGAAGAATAATGAAAACAACACGATGAAAGGAAGAAAGGAGGAAATAGAAGGATGCAGGAAAAGGAAGGATGGAAGGAATGAAAGGAAGGAACGGAAAGAAAGGAAGAAAAAGACGAAGGGATGGAAGGAAGGAAAGGAGGAAATGGAAAAATGGAAGAGAAAAGGAAGGACTGAAGGAAGTGATGGAGGAAATGGGAGGCTGGAGGGAGGGGAAGGAGAAAAATTGAAAGAAGAGAGGAGTGGAGGGATAAAATGTGGAGGCAAGTAAGAGGAAAAGAAGACAGGATGGCGGAATTTTGGTGGGTGGGCAGAGAGGGAATAGGGTGAAGAAGGTACATGGAAAGAAGGAAGAGACACCCGAAGGAGGGACGGAAAGCAAGGGAAAGAGACGGAAGGATGGAGGTAGGGGAGGGAAATGAATAAAAGGATAAAAGAAGAAAAACAAGGAAATGACAAAAAACAGAAGATGAATGGCTAGAGAGAGAGAGAGACAGAGAGAGAGAGAGAGAGAGAGAGAGAGAGAGCTAGTACGAAAACATACAAAATAAGAACTTGATGCGAGCTACCCGAGAGAGGAGCTACAAATAAATAAATAAATAAATAAATAAAAAGGTAATCGAGGGCACAGGTGGATGTGAGAGAGGGAGGTAAAAACTAGAGGGGTTTTCTCCCCATCTCTCTCTCTCTCACTTCTGTACCTGCTTCCTCTGTCATGTCAAGTATCTACCTGCCTATCTATCTACTCCCCTATTTCCTTAACATTATTTTTACGTAACTATCTTTTCTGTTCAAATATTCTTCTCATCTTTTTCATAAATGTATTTTATTTCTCCTTCTCTCCTCTTCACCAGTCGAGCAGGGCAGTACTCCCGAGGTGGATGGAAAGCTGATGACAGGGAGTGCTGGAGCTCCCGTTTCATCAGCTCTCAGGACTAGTTCCTGACCATCCCCCTTTGCTGAACTTTTTCAGTGTCTCAGTAACACAGAGAGTAGGCCAGCATGCTCTCCAGTACAAATTTCTCTAACTATCTACACCAAACTACATGCACAGTACACACTACGCTTCCTTTTCCAAAAATTCAAAAAATCATGGCGTCTCAACACTCAGCCTCGGAGTCCCCAGGGGGGGGGGGGACCATAAATGCCCCCACCTTCCGCCCCTCTCCCGGTGACGAATTGAGCTGCCTGGAACCACTGTCTGACTCACTTCTTCATTTCTGCAACATTCGCGGCCTTTCCTCTAACTTTCGCTCTGTTGAGCACCACCTCTCCTCCTCTAAACCTCACTTTCTCTTTCTAACTGAGACTCAGCTGTCTGAGGCAACTGACTGCAAACCCTTTCCTGTATCCTCCTACTTTCTCTATACTCATTTCAAAGCCAAAGGTGGCTCTTGTGTATATATACGCAACGACTTATCTTGCTCTCGTGTTCCTGAACTCGATTCTTCTGAATTCTCCACACACTGGCTTCGGCTTTCCTGTCATTCTCTGACTAAATATATCTGTGCTGTTTACTTATCCCCTAATTCTACCGACTATCAAAAATTCTTCGACTATCTTACTTCTACAATGGAACACATTCTATCCATTTCTCCTTTCTCTAAAATCTCCATTTTAGGAGATTTCAATGTTCACTACCACCTTTGGCTCTCCTCTCCTTTCACTGATACACCTGGTGAACAAGCCTACATCTTTTCTATCCTTAATGACCTAGAGCAGCTTGTACAGCACCCTACCCGTATCCCAGACCGCCTTGGAGAGAGCTCCAACATACTTGACCTCTTCCTTACAACTAATCCTTCTGCTTACACTGTTAATCTTTTCTCTCCATTGGGCTCCTCCGATCACAACTTCATCACCTTAACCTGTCCTATCACTCCGGTACAGCCTGTGGACCCTCTAGGGAAACAGCGTCTGTGGCATTTTGGAGCCACGGATTGGGAGGCCCTCAGGCAGTACTTCTTTGATTTTCCCTGGAATGATTATTGCTTCCATGACCGGGAGACATCTGAGTGTGCCTTGTGCATTACAGAGGTTATTCTCTCAGGCATGGAAGCATACATTCCTTTCTCGTATCCTTTGTCTAACGCAAGAAAGCCTTAGTTTAATCACGCTTGTTCTAATGCTGTCCGCAACAAGGAGAGGGCCTACAAAAGGTACCGGAGCCAACCCACCCCTGAATCACATCATCGTTACGTTTCTGCCCGGAATCGTGCTAAGTCTGTTCTTCGCTCTGCTAAAAATAATTTCATCCGTACTAAATGCTCTCAGCTCTCCAACTCGAATTCTTCCCGCTCCTTCTGGCACCTTGCCAAAAACCTCTCTAACAACTTTACCTCATCATCCTTCCCTCCTCTTTTCTACTCTGATGGTTCTGCAGCTATTTCTTCTACTGATAAAGCAGATCTCTTCGCACAGATTTTCTCCTCCAATTCCACTTTAGACAATTCCGGTGCTGTTCCTCCATCACTTCCCCCCTCTGACTCCCTCATGGCTGACCTTAAAATTTCTTCAGCTGATGTATTTTCTGCCATCACTGGCCTCAATACTAACAAGGCATATGGGCCTGATGGGGTCCCTCCTGTTGTTCTCAAGAACTGTGCTGTGCTTACACCCTGCCTAGGCAAACTCTTTCACCTTTGTCAACTTGTACCTTTCTTTCTTGCTGGAAGTTTGCTCTCATTCAGCCAGTCCCAAAAAAGGGTGACCACTCCCAACTCTCCAACTATCGTCCATTTGCTTTAACGTCCTGTATCTCAAAAGTTTTCGAGTCAATACTCAATAGAAAATTTTTAAAGCATCTTTCCTATCACAACCTTCTTTCTGATCGTCATTACGGGTTCCATCAGGGACGCTCCACTGGCAATCTTCTCACCTACCTTTCAGACTCCTGGTCATCCTCCTTTCGGGACTTTGGCGAAAGCTTTGCCATTGCACTTGACATCTCAAAGGCTTTCGATCGAGTCTGGCATAAATCTTTAATTTCCAAACTGCCCTCTTACGGTTTCTATCCTTCTATCTGTGCCTTCATCGCCAGCTTCCTTTCTGATCGTTCTATCGCCGCTGTTGTAGACGGCCATCGTTTTTCTCCTAGATCTATCAACAGTGGTGTTCCTCAGGGCTCTGTCCTATCACCAACTCTCTTCCTTTTATTCATCAGTGATCTTCTAAGCTGTACATCTAATCCTATCCACTCATACACTGATGACTCCACCCTTCACCTTTCCATTTGGTTCCCGAAACGCCCATCTCAGCAGTTACTTCAACAAACAAGGGATGAGGCTATGGCACACCTAATGTCTGACTTGGCTCGTATCTCTGACTGGGGTAAAAATAATATGGTTGTTTTTAATACATCTAAGACTCAGTTCTTACAACTATAACCCGACAAAATCTTCCACAGGTATACCCACTAATGTTTAATAATATTCAGCTTAATCCTGCATCATCTTTGAACATGCTTGGGGTTTCATTTACTCGGGACTTATCTTGGAAAGATCATATTACATCTCTTGTAAAATCTGCTTCCAAGAGATTGCGTGTGCTAAGCCGACTCTGCTCTTTCTTTACCCCTGCACAATTGTTGACTCTATACAGGGGTTTTATCCGCCCCTGTGTGGAGTACAACTCTCATGTGTGGGGAGGCTCCCCACATACAGCTCTTCTCAATAGGGTGGAGTCAAAGGCTTTTCGTCTCATTAACTCTCCCCCTCTTACTGACTCCCTTCAACCACTGTCTCTTCGCCGCACTGTTGCATCTTTATCTCTTTTCTATCGCTACTTTAATGGTCACTGCTCCTCTGAACTGTCTGCATGCATTCCTCCACCTCTACGACAGGCGCGTAGCACCCGTCTGGCAGCAAACTCTCATCCCTTTTCTTTCCAACTCTCTAATGCAAGAGTTAACCGTTACTCCCAGTCCTTCATTTATGCAACAGGTCAACTCTGGAACTGTCTCCCTCTGTCTGTATTTCCTGTTTCCTATGATCTCCAGTCTTTCAAACGCAGTGTGTCCAGGCATCTCGAAATGATCGGATATTGAATTTGGCTCTCTATTGTATTTTGGTTTTCTCTTGGAAGGAACTGTTATTACTGGCTCATGGCCTTTGGTTCCTCCTTCCTCGCATGAAAAAAAAACTATCTTTCACGAAGCTGGTTTATGAGAGAGAGAGAGAGAGAGAGAGAGAGAGAGAGAGAGAGAATTATCATTCATCTCATCGATCATTCTCCCATCCTTTCACTTCTAACCTGCAGCTCTCTCAATATATCACCTCCAGTCTCCCTCAGTCTATCTTTACCTATCTATCTATCCATCCATCTATCTATCTATCTACCTACCTACCTCCCCCTAGTAATTCATCCCTGCCACATAGCTTCACCTGCTCACTTAACCCCTTCCCCCCGACCACCTCAGTCAGTAGTGCTGCCTTCACAACCTGGCATTACACACTGGCCAAACCTGCTGCATCAACGGGGTACAAATGCTCTTAACTCCTTCACCATCAAACATCTAATGAAAGCAAAACAAAACCGTCTGTCAGTAGCAATAACAAAATCAGTGCTGGCCTGCTGCTGCTGCTACTGGTATTAAGCTTTGTCTATTACCAGCTTATTACTCGATATCAATGTCATTTAAACAACACATCACAAACATTAAAAATAACACCAAGACTCAATGCTTTGAGTTCACTTGCCCATACAACATTTGGACACAACAAAGAAACCACCACCACAGTATACAAACAATACATACGTTCAGTGATGAATTATGCAAGCCCTGCCTGGGCTTCTAACCTCACCAAAACACACTACAACACTCTACAGACCATACAGAACAAGGCCCTAAAAATAATCACAGGCTGCACTGCTAGCCTACTACACCCACAGACCATCTACATCAAGAAACCAAAGTCCTCAAAGTCAAGGATCACCTAGACATGAGAGGCACCCAGTTTCTTGCTGCAGCCTCCACAAACCCACAACATCCACTATATTACATGGCAGCACATCCATGCACACCAAGGAACATCAAAACAACACCCAGCACACGATACCATACACAAATACTGTCCTCTCTCCCCCCTCGCCTACGTCAGACCCTTCTGAATCCTATCTTCCTCGTGAATCCACCCTTCTGAATCCTATCTTCCTCGTGAGGACAGGGTCCACCTGGCCAGGCTAAGATGTGGGCACCATCCAGCTCTCTTAAGCTACCAGAAGGGGCTGGATGACTCCGTTGCTGATGCCTGTCCAGGATGCAACACAGCACTCCATACTATTAAGCACATTATGGACGACTGTATTGCCCACAATCACCTACGCCAACAACACAACATACACTCCTTGAGAGCTCTATGGGAAAGCCCGGTCTCGGCCATTGCCTTCCTGAGGGACTCGGGGCTGTTCGGCCAGACTGCCTAGGGAACAACTACTACTACTACCAGCTTATTACTGCTGCTACAGGTATTAATTATGCTTTGTCTACTCCCTGCTTCCTACTACTGCTACTGCTGCCATTCCCACATGTACCAGTTCATTAAATCCAATTCTTACCGATTTTTTTTTTTTTTTTTTTTTTTAATGAAGCAAAAATTCCACCAGTTGTTACACCTGACCCTCCCTCCCCCCTTCCTGCTGCCATTCCTTCACTGGCTGGCCTGTGACTTGGTTTCTATGGCAACTCTCTCTCTCTCTCTCTGTTTTACTTTTATAGCTGTCATCACATCTGCTACCTAGTAAGGGTATCACAGTCTGTGTGATCTGAGTATCCGTATAACTATATCACTCCCACATTATCTTCGTTCGTCTCTTTGGCTCACACACAATACTATCTCTACCTGGCATATCTTTATCTCAAACAGTACGGTAGCATCTTGTATCTTCCGGTGACGCAAATACTAAATCAATTTACTTAGCTTGGTGTAACTCTCTTGTGACGGAGGGTGAGGTTGGTGTGTAACTCTTGCCCCGCCACACACCTCCCGTCACACTAACAAAACCCACGATACTACCACCACCACAGTATACCAAACGAGAGAGAGAGAGAGACAGAGAGAGAGAGAGAGAGAAGCAGTAAGTTACCCAGGTAGAAAGTCTTGTACCTGTTTTGAGGAGGGGTGAGGATGGGGGTGATGCACAGATTAACCCCTTCACTACCAGGACCTGCTTTATATTTCTCCCTACGGGAAGGGAGACAGAAAATAGGTGTAAAAAGGAGGACGGAGGAACCACTAAGTACGGTACTTTAAGAGTGGGTAATTGAGGAGAAGGAGAAGGAGAGTGAGGAGGAAAGAGGGATGAAGGGAGGGCTGTAGGGTAAGGAGGAAAGAGGGATGAAGGGAGGGCTGTAGGGTAAGGAGGAAAGAGGGATGAAGGGAGGGCTGTAGGGTAAGGAGGAAAGAGGGATGAAGGGAGGGCTGTAGGGTAAGGAGGAAAGAGGGATGAAGGGAGGGCTGTAGGGTAAGGAGGAAAGAGGGATGAAGGGAGGGCTGTAGGGTAAGGAGGAAAGAGGGATGAAGGGAGGGCTGTAGGGTAAGGAGGAAAGAGGGATGAAGGGAGGGCTGTAGGGTAAGGAGGAAAGAGGGATGAAGGGAGGGCTGTAGGGTAAGGAGGAAAGAGGGATGAAGGGAGGGCTGTAGGGTAAGGAGGAAAGAGGGATGAAGGGAGGGCTGTAGGGTAAGGAGGAAAGAGGGATGAAGGGAGGGCTGTAGGGTAAGGAGGAAAGAGGGATGAAGGGAGGGCTGTAGGGTAAGGAGGAAAGAGGGATGAAGGGAGGGCTGTAGGGTAAGGAGGAAAGAGGGATGAAGGGAGGGCTGTAGGGTAAGGAGGAAAGAGGGATGAGGGGAGGGCTGTAGGGTAAGGAGGAAAGAGGGATGAAGGGAGGGCTGTAGGGTAAGGAGGAAAGAGGGATGAAGGGAGGGCTGTAGGGTAAGGAGGAAAGAGGGATGAAGGGAGGGCTGTAGGGTAAGGAGGAAAGAGGGATGAAGGGAGGGCTGTAGGGTAAGGAGGAAAGAGGGATGAAGGGAGGGCTGTAGGGTAAGGAGGAAGTGGGATGGTGACACAGGAGTGGGTAAGGGATTATCAGGGAAGGAACTGGACACAACAGGGAACACAACAGGCTTAGATTCATACCTATCGACAGAACGAGGCTCATTAAGTATTACCTATCGACAGCACGAGGCTCATTAAGTACATAAGGGTAAAAGTGGCCTTAGATTTATACCTATCGACAGCACGAGGCTCATTAAGTACATAAGGGTAAAAGTGGCCTTAGATTTATACCTATCGACAGCACGAGGCTCATTAAGTACATAAGGGTAAAAGTGGACTTAGATTTACACCTATCGACAGCACGAGGCTCATTAAGTACATAAGGGTAAAAGTGGACTTAGATTTACACCTATCGACAGCACGAGGCTCATTAAGTACATAAGGGTAAAAGTGGACTTAGATTTACACCTATCGACAGCACGAGGCTCATTAAGGGTGTTGCTGAGTCTCGTCTTGCCCTGGCTTACGACCCGCAGTAGTCTGTTTACATCCAGGTTGTCAAGGGCACTGCTGGCTGAACAGGGGCAAAGGGAGAAGCAAACTTTGTCTTAGAGTCTGACCAGCGCCAGAACCAACAAAGGTGGAGTGCAGGGTGGAGTGAAGCGGGTAGGGAGGAGAAAGAGCTGGAGTGCAGGGTGGAGGGAAGGGGGTGGGGAGGAGAAAGGGCTGGAGTGCAGGGTGGAGGGAAGGGGGTGGGGAGGAGAAAGGGCTGGAGTGCAGGGTGGAGGGAAGGGGTGGGGAGAAGAGAGGGCTGGAGTGCAGGGTGGAGGGAAGGGGTGGGGAGAAGAGAGGGCTGGAGTGCAGGGTGGAGGGAAGGGGTGGGGAGAAGAGAGGGCTGGAGTGCAGGGTGGAGGGAAGGGGGTGGGGAGGAGAAAGGGCTGGAGTGCAGGGTGGAGGGAAGGGGGTGGGGAGGAGAGAGGCCTGGAGTGCAAGGTGGAGGGAAGGGGGTGGGGAGGAGAAAGGGCTGGGGTGGAAGGGGGAGGGAAGGGGGTGGGGGGAATGAGAGAAGGTGTGAGAGGTGAAAGTCCAAGTTCATTATAGTAAAGACAGAAATTACTTGATTAGCGAAATTAAAACAGCCTTTTACGGCAGACAGGTGGAAGGTGTGGGCAGGTGATGGCAGGTAGGCTGGTGGGAAAGTAGGTAAAATGAGAGAGAGAGAGAGAGAGAGAGAGAATTATTCACTTTCCCTCCCCACCCACTCTTCTCTTCCCTTTCTCTCTCTCCCTCCCTCCCCTTCCCTCCTCTCTCTCCTCCTCCCCTCCCCCCTCTCCCTCACCCCCGTTTACCTTTTGTGATGCACCTGATCCTCGTTTATCTACAGAGATAACATCTTTACTCTCATCTAATCTAGACTCTCTCTCTCTCTCTCTCTCTCTCTCTCTCTCTCTCTCTCTCTCTCTCTCTCTGTTGTGTTTTGTGTTATATCGTGGTCATACACAACTGGTCACTGTGCTGTGTGTGTGTGTGTGTGTGTGTGTGTGTGTGTGTGTGTGTGTGTGTGTGTGTGTGTGTGTGTGTACAGTGTTCTATCCGGGTCATACACACCTGGCCACTGTGCTATAAGGCTGTGTGTGTGTGTGTGTGTGTGTGTGTGTGTGTGTGTGTGTGTGTGTGTGTGTGTGTGTGTGTGTGTGTGTGTGTGTGTGTGTGTGTACAGTGTTCTATCCGGGTCATACACACCTGGCCACTGTGCTATAAGGCTGTTTACCTGTCCTGTATTAGTAAAGGATGTGTCAAGGAAGGAATAGGTGTTATTCACCTCACACTTGTTTGTTATTGGCACTTATTCTCGTCGGGGAAGGTGGTTCCCTAGCACCTATTCCTTAGCAATTTATTTTATTTTTATTTTTTTATGGATACGGCTGGTTAATATCCTTTCCCACATTATCTTTGCAGACTATGGCGATACCGGCACTTGAATTATTTTTGTAACACGGAGAAGGATAGTAAGGTGTAATAAGCAAAATAAGTCGCTTAGGAAAAGGTGTTAAGGAGCTACCTTAACCGACGAGAATACGGACCATTATGTTTTTGTGTCTACTGGGCATCACCACAGGTAACTCAGCTAAGTTTATACACAGCTAAAGCTAACTGTAAAAATATTAAGCTAAATTAAAGCTAAAATGAAGACTTTAATGCAGGGGAAGTGATGATCCCAGAGAGGGGATGGAAGGGTATAGCAGGGGTGGCAGGGTGAGGCAGGGGTGGTAGGGTGAGGCAGGGGTGGTAGGGTGAGGCAGGGGTGGTTGGGTGAGGCAGGAGTGGTAGGGTTAGGCAGGGGTGGCAGGGTGAGGCAGGGGTGGCAGGGTGAAGCAGGGGTGGTAGGGTGAGGCAGGGGTGGTAGGGTGAGGCAGGGGAGGTAGGGTGAGACATGACAAAATAAACTGTCAAAGAAAGATGACAAGGAATCTCTTTAACCAAACAACGATAATACAGCCTATGGGAGGGGTTCACAGACAGGCCAACAGACAAACACTGGTAGACTGCTACATGGATAGATAATGTAAAGATCGATAGATACCGGCAGACAAACAGACAGGTAGACAGCTACAGATACTTCGACAAAAAAGGCAAACAAAAAGATGTAAGCTAGGCAGACAAAGTGTCGATTATGCAGATGGAAAAGACTACTAGGCAACACTGCCAAATGATAAATGACTTGTTACGTGGACACGTGATTAATTAAATGATAAGGTGATAGGATAATGAACGACGGAATTAGGGGGGCAGTTCCCCCCTTGAATTTTTAGCGGGGGGGGGGTAAACGGGGTTCTTTGCTCCTCTTCCTATATCTCATTGTGAACTAATTACAAACAGGCTATGTAATACAGCACTAACAAAAAATGTGAGTACATATGCTATGGTAGTCCTCATATACCTGCACCTAGTGTTACTTTCATAGCCTATACCGTATTCACAATTTCCTGATATCGGTACACATACAATACTCTTACTTGCCATAGGCCTACACCTTCACTTCAGCGCTAATACCCACCGTCCATACTGAATGTGTTACTATTGCCTCATTTAGGACTAGTGTGATGGTCGTCTATTTGGGTGAGTGTATGGCGTGTCTGTGGGTCGTGTGGCTGTACAGTACAGTCTGTTTAACGACATCCAAAACCTCACACTATTCCCTGCCCGACCTTGGGATCGAACTCACGTCAGTTCGAACAACACACCACTTCCCTAATCACCAGCACACCTGAGTACTAGATATGAGTACTGTACACTAAGGCTTACCAAGGAATATACTGTACTACGAAATACGGCACTAGCAGCAGAGCACAACGTGGGTACTACTGGATATAATGGAATGCAGTATATTTAAGATGAATTAATAAAGAATAACAATACAATGAAAAAAATACTAAACCAAAATATAGAAAAAGAAAACTGTGAATTTTTCGATTACACACGGACTGAAAAAGAAAAATGCAGTACACGACAAACGAATTCCATGTAATACAGAATGATGCATCAGAATATTAATAAATACAAGCGATTATATGTGTAGTCAATCTGTTAACGTGAATATACTTAATTATACTCGCATATTTAATGATATCAATTAATGTGCCGTCATACAGAGGAATACAAAAGAATACTAATGAGTACAAGTGGGTCCATCCTGGGTATACCTGATATATTTAAGTATACACAGACGTGGTCATGAAAGAAAATACAAGTTAAACATTTATTAGTGTGGGGTAGTAAAGGACTGGATAACTACACACACACACACACACACACACACACACACAGGAGTGAGGGGATGAAGGGGAGCACAGGGGTGAATACCAATGCCCTCTTTCCCCTCTCTTCCCTTCCCCTTCCCCTCCCTCTCTTCCTACTCCCCCTCCTCCTACTCTCATACACCCTCTCCTTGCTCTTGTTTTCCCTTCCTCTCTTCACGCCCCTCCCGCCCTTTCTCTCTCTCTCTCTCTCTCTCTCTTTCTCAGTCGCCATTTTGGTACAGAACGAGGGCCTCCGGATTTGGCCATAAAAAGCCTTTAATATCTGGCCATTACCATCCCATCCCCATTCCAACTGCCTTATTCTGGCCATACCTGAGAGAGAGAGAGAGAGAGAGAGAGAGAGAGAGAGAGAGAGAGAGAGAGAGAAAGATAGCAAGGATAATGGGCAGGCCTCTTCAGCCCGAGGACGTCCTATCAACATACTTTTAAACTGAAGGAGATGGATATTTCCTTCATTAACCCCTTCAGTTACAGGGTGTCTCATAAGTTTACTAAAAACGCCTGGAGGTAACCAAAGAAGAAGAGGAAGAAGGAAGAAAGAAGAAGAAGAAGAAGAAGCAGCAGAAGAAGAAAAAGAAGAAGCAGCAGAAGAAGATGATGATGATGATGATGATGATGATGATAATGATAATGATAAAGAAGAAAGAGAAAAGAAAAAGAAGTAGGAAGAGGAGAAATGTCATCGCAGTGAAAGGGTTAAACAAAGAACGAAAGGGTTATGGGGGGAAGGGTAGTTTAAGGGAGGGAGGGGAGGAGTAAGTAGGTAATTCTGGGGGGGGGGGAGGGAGGGAAGAGGGAAAATCTGTGGTTACGAGGAAGATAATGTTCACTTTGATGGGGAGGGAGGGAGGCGGTCCATAGGATGGAAAGAGGGGGAGGGAGGAAGGAAGGCAGACTGAAAGGGAGGGGAGAAGGTAAGGGGAAAGGAGGCAAGATAACAGTACGGAGAGAGAGAGAGAGAGAGAGAGAGAGAGAATCACAAAATTCTTAGATTTTTAAGACGGTTTGTTTTAGTAAAGTAATTATAGCAAAGAAGGAAGACTCTGAGGAAGACAGGGAAGGAGGAGAGGAGGTAGGAATGAAGGAGGAAGGAAGGAGGAAGAAGCAAAGAGAGGAAGGAAGAATAGGGATAAGGAGAGATATGGAAGTAGGGATGGGGACGAGGAGAGAGGAAGAATGAAAGGATGGGGAGGAAGTGTGAAAGAGAAAGGAAGACTACGAAGGAAGGAGGGAAGCAGGAAGAGTAAGGACAGATGAAGCAGAGGGAGTGAAAAGGAGGGGAGGGGGGAAGAGAGGAACAGGACGATAAAGGGAGGGGAAAAATGGAAGAGAGGAGAGACGGGGAGGAACACAGGGAAGGCGGAGAGACAAGGAGGAAGAAACGTAAGGGGAAGAAAAGACAAGGAGTGAGTGGAAAAAGGAGGAAGAGGAGGAGGAGGAGTTTTCCTTCCTGTCTCACTCTCTCCATCCCCTGTCCTCCCAACTTTTCTTCCCACCTCTAACTTTCCAATCTCCCTCAATCCCCCTCCCTTACCATCTCCCTCCCAACTTCCTTTCATGCCACTTTCTTCCTTTTTTCCTTACTCTCCCCTTCTTTCACCATCTCCTTCCTATCTCCCTTCTCTTTCCTTCTCTCCCTCTTTCTTCTTTCTTCTATCTTTCCTCCTGCCCTCCCACTCTCCCTGCTGTTCTCCTTTCTCCCTCCCTCCTCTCCCTGCTGCCCTCCCCCCCTCCTTCCCTCCCTCCACACCTGTTGTATATCTGGACTTCAATTAATATTTTGTGGCCAATAAGTATATTTGTGTATTTCATCCACACACACACCAACTGTACGTGTGTGTGTGTGTGTGTGTGTGTGTGTGTGTGTGTGTGTGTGTGTGTGTGTGTGTGTGTGTAATATGGTTTATTAGTGAAATTGGAGTGACTATTGCAGAGGTGAATTGTTGCAATCAGAGTGCACGGTATATTGCAAGAGAAGCAGGGAGGAGGGAAAGGGGAGGAGGGGGGGATGGGAGGGGGAGAGGGAAAGGGGAGGAGAGGGGGATGGGAGGGGGAAGGGGGAAAGAGAGAAAGAAGAGGGATGCATGATAGTGGAAGGGAGATGGAGGTGATGGAAGAGAGAGAGAGAGAGAGAGAGAGAGAGAATATGGAGACGTAAAATGAACAGGACTAAAAAACTGAAACTGAACACACACACACGCACACACTCCTGCCTGTACGTCACACAACTCACTCCCGAATATTAATAAAGAATATATATAATATAATAGTCCACCATAATTCACTCCTCCCCTTACTCTGCCCCCTACCTATCCCCACTCCTTCCTTGTCCCCTTCTCTTCCCCCTCTCTCTTACTCCTCGTCGACCTATCCCTCTCATTCTGACTCCCTCCACCTGGCCTATACTCCCATTCTCCCCTTCCATCTCTTTCCCTCTTTCGTTGACACTCCTTTCCTCCATTCCCTACCCTTTCTTCTCCCTCCCCGTCCCTCTAGTTCACTCTCCCTCCCTCCCTCCCCTCCTCTCCCCTCCCCCTGTATATGTATGGCAGCAGGTGTAGGGAATTTATGGCCAAAATTCCCCCAGTCCCTGCCCTTCAGCGCCTCCGACTTTTTTCCCCGACATATTCAAAATTCCCATAAATCACTGTCCCAAAGAGAGAGAGAGAGAGAGAGAGAGAGAGAGGACGAAAATTATGGTAACTAGCCTACGACAGAAACCCTATGCTATTTACGAGTGCAATAACTCCTTTACAATTAATTTCTGATGGCCATACAGAAAAATAAAGCTTGCATTCTCATCAGCTAAGGTTCCGAACATCTTTTACTTAGCGATTTATTCTTAATGCTACGATTTATTATTTTGTGTTATTCATATCCTGATAACAACATAGGCCGTATAATTACGTAACATACAATGGAGTACTAACAGCTCATAACGAGAAATAAGTCGGTTAGGAAAGGATGTTAGGGAGGTTCCTTAACCGACGAAAATACAAGTGTACAAGTGAGACCTTATTTTTTTTAAAGTAAGGAAGGAGCCAAAAGACAAAATATACAACACCCCAAAGTCACCGGATCCAGTATGGGCTAAAGCAAGAATAATACCAGTTACAAAAAAACAAGTTCAAAGTAACGAGAATACCGTAATACTATCTATCTATCTACAGCCCAACGCCCTAATCCCGCAAAGGGTGGCCGCAGACAAAACGCCTCCAAGTCGCTCTGTCACCCACCATTTGACTACCCTCCCCACAACTCACTCTCCCTTCCCTCATATACCTCTCAACTCCATCCCTCCACCTCATCCTCGGTCTACCCCTCCCTCCACCTCACCTACATACACCCTCTTAGTCAGTCGTTCATTCTTCATTCTCTCCACATGCCCAAACCACCTCAGTGTATTTCTCCTAATCTTCTCAACCACATCCACATCCACCCCACAACGTTCCTTCACTTCTTCATTCGTCAACCTGTCCCTCCATGTCACTCCACATGCTCCTCTCAAGTAACTCATTTCCACTGCTCTCACTCTTGACTTGTTCCCCTCTTGCAAGGTCCACGCCTCGCTTCCATACGTCAGGGTAGGGATCACAATACTATCATGCAGTGACTTCTTAACTTCCATACTCACCTCCCTATTTCTCATCACTGCTTTCAGTGAACCAACAACTTTCTCTCCCTGCCGTACCCTTTCCCGCTCTTCATCCCCCAGAATTCCATCCTTACTCATCACACTATCCAAGTACTTGAATGCACTCACATTCTCCATATCCTCACCATCCAACCTCACTGTACATTCTGTGACTTCATTCTTCTCAAACACCATAACTTTACTTTTGTTAACATCAACTTTCAGATTCCTCCTCCTACACACTGTCCCAAATTCATTCACCAAACCTTGCAACTCCCATTCTTCTTCACTCAACAATATTGTATCATCAGCAAACAGCAACACCGGAATCTTCCAAATCTCACCCTCATTCATTAGAGCCAGCCCCACATCCACTGCCCTACCTTGCACCTCCTTTACAACCCCATCCATGTATATATTAAACAGCCATGGAGACATCACACAACCCTGTTTCAGTCCTACATTGAGATCAAAAACTCACTCAGCTCACCATCCACACGCACCGTAGCCCTAGCTCCTTCATACATACTCTTCACGGCACTCAACAATATCCCCTCCACTCCATATATTCTCAATACCTTCCACATACCTTGCCTATCTATTCTGTCATAAGCTTTCTCCAAGTCCATGAAGGCAGCATATACTTTCTTTCCCTTCTCTAGATACTTCTTCACTAAACATCTTAGAACAAATATCTGATCTACACAACCTTTTCCCTTCCTAAATCCCCCTTGTTCTTCTCCAACTAGCTCCTCTGTCATATGCCTAACCCTATCAATGAGTATTCTACCATATATTTTACCAGTCACACTAAGAAGGCAAATATCCCTATGGTTACCACATACTTCTCTCTCCCCATTTTCTTTGTATAAAGGAACAGTTTTACCTGATTTCCAGTCCTCTGGAACCCTTCCCTCTTCCCAAGCCAATCTACACAACTTCCATATCCACTCCACAACAATCTCACCTCCATAGGCTACCTCAGCATTTCACCACACACTCCGTCAATTCCTGGGGCCTTTCCCAACTTGATCTTCTTCATTGCTTCCACTACTTCCGCCCTACTGATCTCTTCCTCCCTCCTCTCATCTCTTCTTCTCCCAGCCATTCCCCAACCACTTATAATCCCACTGCTCTCACTTTCTACATTCAACAAATCCTCAAAGTGCTCCTTCCATCTCCTTAATTTCTCTCTCTTCTCCACCAACAATCTATTATTCATATCTTTCACTCCCCTACTATTTCCCCTTTCACACTGCATTACTTTCTTTACCTCCTTCCAAAACAATTTCTCACTCTCCCTCCATTTCACACTCAGATTCCTCCCAAACTCTTCATCCACTTTCTTCTTACTCTCCTTCACCAGTCTCTTCACCTCCCTTCTCCTGCTTACATATACCTCTCTCTTCTCTCTCTCATCTTCTCCCCTACCTCCGCTCGCTAACCATTCACTATATGCCTAATTCTTCTTTTGTTCCACAGCTCGTTTCACCTCATCATTCCACCATGCTGTCCCTTGCACACCCTTGCATCTCCTCCTCACTCCACAAACCACCTCACACACAGCGCCTATCTCTTCTGTGAATATCTTACATCTTCCACCCCTTCCATCTGCTCTAGCTCATACCTTCCCAATCACCACCTCACACGCAGCGCCTATCTCTTCTGTGAATATCTTACATACATCTTCCACCCCTTCCATCTGCTCTAGCTCATACCTTCCCAATCTTTCTTCCACTATGCTCTTATACTCTGCCATTTTCTCACTCTCTTGCAATTTCTCCACTCTTGTCAGAGGAGCTGTTTCCTCCTGTCTTCCCCTTCGTCTCCTCAACCATTTTCTTTGCAGCTTTACCTTGGCCATCACTAAGTGATGGTCAGAGACTCCATTCCCCCACCCTCTCCACGCTCTTGCATCCAACACTTGTCTTCTCAATCGCTCATCCACACACACATAGTCTATCATTGCCTTTCGTTCAACAAGCTCACCATCCATCCTCCTCATTACTCTCCATGTATACTGGTGGATCATCTTATGGCGAAAGTAGGTGTTGGCTATTGCCAACCCCTTACCAGCACAGATGTCCACCAAAGCACTACCATTCCGATCTACTTCAGCTGGCACACCCCACTGACCAACCACTCCATCCACTCGTCCATTCCCAACTTTGTCATTCATGTCTCCAATCAAAAACACTCTCTCGCTCCTCTCAAATTTGTCCATACATGCTTCTACTCTCGCCCAAAACTCATCTTTCACTCTTGCCACTCGATCCTCCGTCCGATCATACACACATACAATCGCCCACGTTTGTATACCTACTTTCATCCTCACCCATACAATCCTTGGACCCACTGTTCCATACTCTCTTATATTTTCCTTCCACTTCTTGCTTATCATCAGACATACTCCCTCTCTTGCCCTCTCATTCTTATTAACTCCCGCACATATACCTACACCATATTCCCATTCTCTCACCCTTTCACCTCTCCATTTAGTTTCAGTCAATCCACATATATATCCACTCTTGCATCCTCAAGCACCTGAACAATCTCTCTCACTTCATCATTCACTCCTCTCACATTCCAAGTTCCCACCCTAAGAATGTCCTTTGTCCGTTCCATAGTCGTCAACGTATGGTCCGTCCGGGTCAGAGGCGCTTTATTCGTGTGTTTAGTTAGTTCTTTTTACGGGGTGGGGCACTTACCCACCACCAACCCTTTTAGTCGCTTCGTACGACAAGCAGGGATACTGGGGGAGTATTCTGGAAACCCCCCTACCCCCAGGGGGACCATAATACCAAATAAAGCAGGTTCTAAGTAACAATATCGTAATACCTGCGACAAGGAAGTAGCCTAAGTTCTAAGTAAAGAGAATACCATAATACCAGTGACAATAAAGCAAGTTCAGAGTAACTATCGAAATACCTACGACAATAAAGCAAGCTCAAAATAATAATACCATAATACCAGTGACAATAAAGCAAGTTCAGAGTAACAAGAATACCGTAATACCAGTGACAATAAAGCAAGTTCAAAGTAACAATACCGTAGTACCAGTGACAACAAAGCAGGTTCTAAATAGCCTAATAACGCACAGGTGAGTAATATCCCTGTAATACAGTTTGTCGAATAAATTAAGAGCCAGTCGCGTACAGGTAAATATCGTAAACATATTTCAAATAAGATGCTGCCCCAAAATAATCGATTAGAACAAAAACGGCGTTTCTATTTTAGTTATGTATAATCTTTAGCAACATTATTCGCATTTCAGATACTGCACTAAACTTAAGTACAAAAATATACTTACCCTAAATACAGTGCTAAACTGTTTTAAAACCTGATTTGTCTTTGTACCGGAATTAGGTTGCTGTAGAAATTTCACTGCTTGTTAAAATGTAATATAAATAAAAAATTAATTGTTGCAGCACTGATTAATTTGATGTCATTGTGTTACTCTCGTGTCATCCCATCATCGATTCGGTTGTTTTGGATGGGGTTGCCTTATCTGACCATGCAAGAAAAAAAAATGAAAAAGAAAGAAAAGGAAATTAAATAAAGACATAAAGACAACAAAGGTGTGGGAGGAAGAGGGGGTGGGGCAATAAATCCTAACTTTATTTCTCTATCATTAACGTGCTTATATCAGTGTTATGGAATCATTCCCTGGTTCATTTCTTCATATTTAACTCAAGTGGAGTCAGGGGAGGTGGGTATGATATCGGTTCACGACAAAAAATGAACCAAGAGCGAGTTATAAATGTACAGGGTTGAACTGGCATACAAATCGTAATTTTTCTATTTATTCCTATTTATATACTTCCAGTTCTGTACAGCAGTACCACCACTTTCGCAGGAAAGTGTACTGAAACGTCAAACAGCCAAAATCCTGGACAATCTTATAGATAGATAAATATACAGATATACAGAGATACACAAATTAATGGACAGCGATATACAGACATGGGTAGTTAGAGACTGATAGGTAGATTGAGATACAGGCAGATACACAGAGATGGGCAGGTTGACTGAGATAACCAAGTAGAAAGACAGACTGAAATAGACAGACAGACGAATTCCTCTCGGACAGATAAAAAGAACCATCTCCCTTTCATTTCGTTCTTTCATTTTCTTCTACATATCCCTTCTTCATAACCCTATCCTTTAGCCTGTCTATTTCCTCTCTCTTACTCTTATCCAGTGTCCGGATACACAAATTTACTGTCTCGTATCATTTATTATTATTATTATTATTATAGAACGAGGCATGTGAATAATCTGCACTTTCCGTGTCGTTCCTAAGAAAAATAAGTGTAAATTCGCACGATAATTTACCCTAGAACGCACACAAAGACTCTGCTCTCTCCTTTCCCTGTCCATCCTATAGATACAAATCCTAACCTACCCATAACCCTTTCAAGCACCTTTAATTCAAGTATCTTTTTGCAACCTTTCAAGTATCTTTTGTAACCCTTCAAGCATCGTTTGTAACCCTTCAAGTATCTTTTGCAACCCAAGCATCTTTTGTAACCCTTCAAGTATCTTTTGTAACCCTTCAAGCATCTTTGGTCTCATCGCAATACCAAGTAACAGAAAACGTTTGACAGAAAACGGGAACTCTACTCACAAAATGTCCACAATAACATTAGTCTGCTTTGTTTTGTTTTCAAGGTCAGACATATGTATATTACCTTACCTGGTTTACTTCCCGGTTGTGGAGGCGAAGATGGAGAGAAGGAGGAGTGATGATACTGAAGGAACAGGAGGAATGGATGTTGTTATTATTGTTGATGCTCTTGTTCCGCTGATGCTGCATCAGGATGTTTTGGTTCGTTCTTTCCTTATTTCACAAGCCATTTCTCATCACCATCAGTCAATCTGCGTTCCATAACAATCCGTAGGCATTGTTTTCACTATATCATCACTCCGGCGACGTAAATACAGACAGATACAACGAAAAACAAGAAAACCCAGGCACCGACCCATCCAAACACACACTCGGAGTTCAAACTCTAAACACTGCTGGGCTACGTCTCGAGTCTCGACTTTAGTGCGCATGCGCGACTTCCTCGGCGATTCGATTTGCACCCTCCCACTTTGTATATTACGCATGCATATTAAATCGATAATTAAAGGCTACGAATAGTATAAAAGAGTATAAGAAACTAAGACATATACAATAACTCGCTAAATGAGATGGTACCAACGATGCCCGTCAGAACTGTTTGAATTATCAGTTTCCACAAAGTATTGATCAAGGAAAGACGATCCTATTTTTTTTTTTTTTTTTTTTTTTAGCATTTACTGTTGGGTCCAGCGCTCATACTGGTAAATAAGTAAATATCCTGCCATTCATCATCATCACCATCATCATCCTCATCATTAATTCACCTTCATAGTAATAAAATAAAAAGTGATGCCCCATAACTCTACGCAAAAATATAAACTACTGTACTTTTTATAATACCATAATGTATCGCTCAAGCATGTAGGACACAGAAATATTCATTCATGAACATAATTACGGTAGAACATTACTGCCAAGGTTAATTAAGACTGGATATTTAAATGAATCGTTGAAAGGTTTGGCAAGATGCACGGTATGTTAACCATGCAATTAGGTTGTTTGGAAAGCTATCTGACGAATCAAAATCCTAATCACTTCCTTTTTACGGTAGCCATAACTTAACCTAAATAACCTAACCTAACATATTTTTAACATGGCTGAACAAACCAAACATGAATGCTAACTTCTAGCGGTTTAAGCTGAACTGTAGCAGTATTAACCTAACCTAATCAAAACTGATCTGACCTGACCTAACTTAACCTATTTCTAACCTAACTGAAAAACCAAACCAAACTAAATTCTAGTTGCCGTAATTCTAACCGTGGTTAGGATTACTAAAGTCGCCACAAAATTCTAACTGCCGCAATCCCAATCACGGCCTTAAATTATACCACGTACCTTTCTGAAGACAGTAATGAAAAGTGGAATGGTGTACAAGTCTGTTAGATAACCTGACCTAACCTAACGCTACCCTCCTCACATCGCCCCATCACACTCCTCTACACCCCTCTAAAGTCACTGAACGACTGGTACTACAACTAGTCACACCTCACATTCCCCTACCCCAGTCACAACATGGCTTCAGGCCACTACACACCACAAACACCCTTCTTACAGACCTTACACAGAGAGTTTGCGATGGCATGAATTCAGCTAGGCCACCACACAGAAGACTCCTAGTCACATTAGACATTAGCAAAGCTTTTGATGCCATCCCCCGCCACAACCTCACAAACAAAATACTCAACACAAACATGCACAATAATACAAAAAGATGGATGGCAAACTACTTAGCAGGCAGATGTGCACACGTAACATTTGCCGGTCAGTCTTCTAACATCTGAAACTTCACAAACGGTGTCCCCCAAGGCTCTGTTTTGTCCCCTACACTCTTTAACCTATACATGCACGACGTACCCACACCCCACACACCACAGATACACATAGCTTCCTACGCAGATGATATAACACTTACATGTACACACCAAAACACAAACACAGCTGCACACATCATTCAACCTTACCTCAACACACTACATGAATGGTTCACCACAAACAGGCTCAAAATAGCCCCAACCAAAACTACAGTGACTCTTCTCACAAACTGGACAGCAGAACACTGTCACATCCCACACCTCACCATAAACAACACTCCCCTACCACACACACACACACACACACACACACACACACACACACACACACACAAAATCCTTGGTGTAACATACAATACATCAATGTCATTTAAACAACACATCACAAACATTAAAAATAAAATAACACCAAGACTCAATGCTCTGAGGTCACTTGCCCATACAATATTCGGACACAACAAAGAAACCACCACCACAGTATACAAACAATACATACGTTCGGTGATGAATTATGCAAGCCCTGCCTGGGCTTCTAACCTCACCAAAACACACTACAACACTCTACAGACCATACAGAACAAGGCCCTAAAAATAATCATAGGCTGCACAGCTACTACACCCACAGCCCACCTACATCAAGAAACCAAAGTCCTCAAAGTCAAGGATCACCTAGACATGAGAGGCACCCAGTTTCTTGCTGCAGCCTCCACAAACCCACAACATCCACTATATTACATGGCAGCACATCCACCCACACCAAGGAACATCAAAACAACACCCAGCACACGATACCACACACAAATACTGTCATCTCTCCACCCTCAGACCAGCTTCCAGAAGCATATCCACACTCAGATCACTCGCCGCTCCATTCAGTCACTGAAAGACAGCACACAGCTGCATGCATGGCCTCCTGACATCCACCCTTCTGAATCCTATCGTGAGGACAGGGTCCACCTGGCCAGGCTGAGATGTGGGCACCATCCAGCCCTCTTAAGCTACCAGAAGAGGCTGGATGACTCCGTCGCTGATGCCTGTCCAGGATGCAACACAGCACCCCATGTTATTAAGCACATTATGAAAGACTGCATTGCACACAATCACCTACGCCAACAACACAACATACATTCTTTGAGAGCTCTGTGGGAAAGCCCGGTCTCGGCCATGGCCTTCCTAAGGGACTCGGGGCTGTTCGGCCAGACTGCCTAGGGAACAACTACTACTACTACTACTACCTGACCTAACCTAACCTATTTCTAACCTAACTGAACCACTAAACAAAACCGCTAAATTCTACCTTTCGTAATCCTAACCACCATTGGACCCCCTCTCAAGTATTAAAGTGTCAAGTATTAGAACTATTTCCTACCATTGGACTGATTCGGAGACGTTGTTTATCAGATTTAGCATATTATTTTCGCAATATATCACACGAGAGAGTAAACATAAAACAGATGACGGCAAACTTGCTCTCCTCCGGCGTACCAATCTCACGATTTCTCTGCCAGAGAGCACCCCCGCAGCATACCAACCCTTCCGTAGTCTCCTTCTGGGAAGAGGCTGTTCGGCCGGGGTTTAAAGGTACCAAACTGGGAAGAGCCTCTTCACGAAGATGCGTCGCGAGAAGGGGAAGAGGTTGTTTAATACTACCAACTGTTTCTTCCTTTAACTGTTCACTTTAGTTTTCTTTACTGATTTTACTCCCACATAATACTCTCTCTCTCTCTCTCTCTCTCTCTCTCTCTGAGCAAGTCCCAATTTCAATTCACCCATTTCTTTCACGCCAGCCCTTTTTTTTCTCTGCTTTTTTCTCTTAATTTTGCTACTTCCTTCATCCAATTCTTGTGACTTCCTTCTAAACATACTGAATATTCTGACAGGATGGTGAGAGCTGTCTTGAATCACTGAAGGCTGAGTATGCAGGAGAATACGAGGAGAATATAGAGCAGAAGACAATGAAGTGGCATATGGAGGTAGGGTTGGCAGCCAGTGATCCAGAACCAGCCAATGTGAGGCGGTCGGGGTAAATCGGAATCACTGGGGCCAAGGGGTGGACATTTCAAGTTTCCTGTCATTTCCCTACCTGAACAGATCGGTTACCAGGCTGAAATGATGTTTATAAATTTGAATGGACATCAGTAAAGAAAAAACCTCACATGTATATTCAGGGGTGATGGAGGAGACAAAAGCTTCTCGAGTAATATTTCTAAACCATGACGCTTTGAAATACTGAAGAGGAAGTATATTTCAGACGCCATTACTGAATTGCCATAGGTGGTTTGTTTTAATGGTGGGCATTCACGATAAAGAAAATGTGAATATATGCGAATGAGGATGTCTTTTTGCACCTACAACTGAACTAGGGACCTGTATGTGCAAAGTGATGGTTGGGTGTGGTTGTGTGGGGCAATATTTGTGAGTGCTATCCTTGTCAGTTACGCGTCTCTGGTTTCGGACACCACTGCGATATAGTAGGCATCAAGTAGCATGTACGTAAAAAATCAACGCTTTATACAGTTCCTACACACAGGTAATGTATATATTTTGGAGGGAAAAAATGAGGACTTGTTTATTTTCAGAAGAGGCAACCACTGCATATATTATTGTAAGCCTCTTAGAGCAGTACGTGTGTGTGTGTGTGTGTGTGTGTGTGTGTGTGTATGTGTGTGTGTGCTAAGGCGATTACACATGAAAGATTCTTTGTGTTGGTCTTCCTTTTTCATATTCAACTCACAACCTCTCTCTCTCTCTCTCTCTCTCTCTCTCTCTAGGCAGCGGGGTCGTGTTCTGCCGCTTGCATCAAAAATTTCAACTCGTGTTGACCCAGGCAAGTCGGGTTGCAAGTTGACTCCGAAATCATTGCAAACTTTTACGGACAGGGGAGGAAGAGGGGGAGGGGGAACTTCGGACAGTTTGAGGCGGGGGAATAAACGAATAAGGCCATGAGGGTCAGTTTTTTTTTTTTTTTAATTGTCCAACAATCTGACCGGCATGGAGGAGAGAGAGAGAGAGAGAGAGAGAGAGAGAGAGAGAGAGAGAGAGAGAGAGAGAGAGAGAGAGAGAGAGAGAGAGAGAGAAAAAAAAAAATTAAGTAATCTGGCTGAGGCTTAGTTGTGTATGAAGTTTAAGCGTTTGCCTTGTGTAGACGTAATTCATGTACACACACACACACACACACACACACACACACACACACACACACACCACTAATCCAGACGTACACACATTAACACAGTGACACATGGCCGTGTAAGCACCAGAAATCGTGTCTGTGCGTACATACAAGAGATCGTCAGGGTGACGTACACATAAAGGAGGGCACGCAACACTGATATGTGGCAAAATTTTACCAGAATTCTTAGAGCTTCAAGATAACCCCTTCAGGACGATGATGTCTTGCGTCCTACATATTCTTGTTTGTTAAGGAAGCTCCCTAACGCCTTTTCCTATGCGACTTATTTTGCTTAAACCTTACCGTCCATCTCCGTGTAACGTAATCACTTCACTATCGCCAGACTCTGGAGAGATAATGTGCAAAATGATAATAACTAGCCGTATCCGGAAATAAATCGCTAAGGAAGAGGTGCTAGGGAGCTTGGTGCTCAATGTGTTACCCTATATTATGTGGAATGACCTTTAACATTATTTATCTTCGTATTTCAGGAATGGCGATCGTAAATCATCATCATCATTATGATCACCATCATCATTATTATAATTATCATCATGACCATTATTAACATCACCATTATTACCATCATCATCATCATCAACATTACTACATCATCATTGTCATCATCATCAGCAGCACCACCACCACCACCACCACTATCACCACCATCACCATCACCATCACCACCACCACCACCATCATCATCATCATCATCATTATCATCATCATCATCATCACCATCATCATCACATTCATCACTAATTTCCTCATCTTACCTTCCACTCCCATATTCACCACAATTATATATATATATATATATATATATATATATATATATATATATATATATATATATATATATATATATTAATTTTAATAAATTTAATCATTTCCTGTGGCACCTAACGGGATGCATAGGGCCTCGATGAACTCTCTCCACCAATATTTGTCTCTTGCCATCTCCCTCATGTCCCACCAACACTCCTCTCCTGCTTCCTTTTTCATTGTCCTCAACCAGGTTTCCCTCGGCCTACCTCTACCTCTTCTTCCTCTAGCAGTCCACTCTGGCACATCCTGTATTAAACTACCTTCTTTTCTGTATATGTGCCCCAGCCACTTCCAGCGAGACAGTCTCACATATTCATTAACTGGTTCCACTCTCGTAATATCCCTTACTCTTGCATTTGTAACTCTGTCTTGCCACTTTACCCCAAGAATCCTCAGTATTTTATTCTCAAATCCTAATACTTTCTGATCTGCATGACTCATGCCCATAAATTAAAATTGGTCTAACCATGGACTTGTAAATTTTCACTTTAGTATGTACCGAAAGCATATTATTATTCCAAACAGATTTCAATATTCCAACAGCTCGCCAAGCCTGTCTAATCCTCTCCTCAATTTCATTGTTTAATGATCCATTAGATGATACAATCGTTCCCTGATATTTAAAGTTTTCTACATTCTTCGCCACATTATTCCCAGTTACACAATCGATTTGGTTCTCCAAGTTCATATTAATAATTTCAGTCTTTCCACAATTTATTACCAATCCCACTTTTTCTCCTTCCTTCACCAGACAATCAAGCACCCTCTGCATCTCGTAAATACTTCCGCAAATCAGTACAATATCATCAGCATAGTCCAAATCCAACAGCTTCTTATTTTCTTTCTAGTTAAATCCTGCACCTGTTCTCCTTTACAACCTTTTTCATAACATAATCCATAACCAAAACAAACAGCAATGGCGAAAGAACTCCTCCTTGAATCACTCCTGACCTAACTTGAAATGGATCACTCAAAGAACCACCCACCATTACCTTACAAAAAGTACCTTCATGCAGGCTTCTAATAATATTTAAAATTTTTTCTGGTATACCATAGAATATCATAATTTTCAACATAGCTCCACGTGAAACACTATCAAACGCCTTTTCAAAATCCACAAAACACATACTAAGTGGCATTTTCATCTCATTAGCTTGTTGCATTAGATGCCTTACAATAAAAATCTGATCATTACAACCTCGACCCTTTCTAAATCCCGCTTGTTCTTCTCTTAAAATTTTATCAATTACTGGCTCTATTCTGTTCAACAAGATTTTGGAATAGATTTTTGCAACTACAGGTGTCAAAGTTATCCCCCTCCAATTGCCACACACACTTAAATCTCCCTTTTTTGGTATTTTTATAATCACTCCATTTTTCCACTCTTCTGGAATTCCACCATTATCCCAAGCCACATTAAAAAGTTTCAAAAGCGCATTCATCAACTCGTCATTTTCCACCTTCAGCATTTCAGGGAATATTCCATCCTCTCCTGGGGCCTTAAAATTCTTTAACTCCTTTATAGATTTTGCTACCTCTTCCAAAGTTATATCCCCTGTTTCTATCTGCATATCTCTCTCGGCTGGCAAAATGTCCTCTTCAGCTGGGATTGGTCTATTTAGAACATATATATATATATATATATATATATATATATATATATATTATTCCAACCCCCCCCCCACTCTTCTTCACATCCATCCACTATCCAACCACCCACCTACCCTACCTACATCTCAGCATACTCCTTTTTTTACATTTCCGTTCTCTCTCTCTCTCTCTCTCTCTCTCTCTCGCTTACACACACATACACACACAACCCTTGCCTGATGAGGGGCTGAGTCGGCGGCCCAAACCCTGCATACTGATACAGGTGAGGGTTATAACGTGGGCCCTTGAGATTACCTAACACCCCTTCCTCAGCGATTTATCTTGCCTGTACTTTATCCTTTATGCTGTTGAGGCAAAATATTATATTAACTTTTGGGGGGCCAGGAAAATTTTATCATTCTTTTCCAGCAAATGTACAGGTGCGGTTGGGAATATTACTCTATTTTTTTGGTTGAAGAATTATGATACTCGTCCACAGTATTATGAAAAGTTTGTTGGATTTCAAAGATAACATCACTAGAGGTTCAAAAGTCATCGCTCACTGTCTCATTATTTATCGTAAGGAGCCTGGGAGCTTTATAAAGGTAGGACTTACGTGGGAGACAGTCCTTGTGGCCTTGAGAGACTCCGCAACACCTTACCCTTGGTGATTTATTTTATCAGGTACAATACAGTAGCCTCTTGATTCTTATGTGTCGATATGAACCCCTTTAGCCCGAGAACGCGTTTTTTATCACTAGACACTTTTAATCAGTTTATGAAAGACTAGGGGCATCTAAGCTTAATAAAAATCACCCATAGTCATGTCACCTTAACTTGCCCCATATTTTCGTCCTTTTACGGCTTATTTCACGCAGTTTTGTGGCAGAATAGAATAATACTGTAGCTCCACACATCCTTTCCATCGCACTTCTTCGTGACTAGCATCATATTCTAACGTTAATCTATTGCCACAACTCAGCATCCCATCTTGCATTCCATAACACATTTTTAAAAGTTTATTTTTGCAACTATTATCCCCCTTTTACTGCAACCTGGCCTAAAACTGCCATCCCTCCATCTTGAAGACTGACTTGTGGCAACAGACAGAGGTTAGAATATGATGCTAGTCACGAAGAAGTGCGATGGATTGGATCTGGAAATACAGTTCTGTAACGAATATTCTCTCTCCATCTTTTATGCTGAGTTGTGGCAATAGATTGAGGTTACAATATGATGCTAGTCACAAAAAATTGCGATGGAAAGGATGTGGAATTACTACTGCGTCTTATTCTGCCACTGAGCTACGTGAAATAAGCCGCAAAAGGAGGAAAATCTGGGCCAAGTTAAGGTGAAATGAGTATAATGAAAACATGGTCGTACCCACACCACTGTGCACACACTTAGGGCATGTCCGTCACTTTCCTTTCTGTCCTATCGTTCTCTCCTTTACACCCTCTGTCTGCTTGTCTGTCTATCCCTAGTCTTCACCCCCCCCCCACCCCAGCCTCCCTGCCAACCAGTCCCCTCCATTCAGTAATCCACTTAAAAGTTTTACATATGTCAAGTTTTAACACCCCCCCCCCCGCCTGGATCCGCCCCTCACCTTAGTAAGTACACCAACATTAAATTATACCCCTTCTGTACCATCTCTCTCTCTCTCTCTCTCTCTCTCTCTGGTATCAGCTATATTTCTTTCGCTTTGTCTGTCTGTCTGAATTTGTAACTCAGGAGTAGGCGTGGGCTGGGGACAGGAGGAATGGGGGGGGGGTGAAAAGAGATGGTGAGGAAGAGGGAGGGAAAGAACAGAAAGAAAGGAGAGGGAGGGAAGATACAGGAAAAGGGAAAAAGAAGGAAGGGAAGAAGGAAAGAAAAGGGAAGTGGAGGGAAAAAGAGAGGGAGAGGGTGAACAGAGGAAGAAAGGGAAGGAAGGGAGGATGATAGGGAAGGAAGGGAGGATGATAGGGAAGGGAGGATGATAGGGAAGGAAGGGAGGATGATAGGGAAGGAAGGGAGGATGATAGGGAAGGAAGGGAGGGAGATAGGGAAAGAAGGGAGGAAGATAGGGAAAGAAGGTATGGAGGGAAGGAAGAGAGGGGAGGGGAGACCAAGGGGGGGAGGGACAGGAAGGGGAGAATACCCACAAGACAACAGACCTAACGCAACCTGCATACATTGACACGCCGCCCAGCAACAACCCAAACAAATGCCTGAACTTCCCAGTTATCCCCCCCCCTTCTCTCTCTCTCTCTCTCTCTCGGAAATTGGGCCTGTCTGGTGGGGAAATGGGGATGAATTGGCTCTCAGTTTGGGGAAAATGGGTGGATGTCCTGTCTCGCCCGGAGGAATCTTTCTACTCACAGTGTCACA
Organism: Coenobita brevimanus; assembly: GCF_032717465.1. NCBI lineage: Eukaryota > Metazoa > Arthropoda > Malacostraca > Decapoda > Coenobitidae > Coenobita > Coenobita brevimanus. The sequence continues at coordinate 3,550,777 of NC_137003.1, forward strand.
ACTTCAGCTCACCACCTTAATTCCACTTGCTACTCGCTATTTGAGAGAGAGAGAGAGAGAGAGAGAGAGAGAGAGAGAGAGAGAATTAGTGGACTTTAGGGAACGGACTATCTAGACTACACCAAGGCCCGAATTCTGGTCGGGTAAGGAAGCTCCCTAACACCTTTTCCTAAGCGAATTATTTGGCTTGTTACACCTCATTATCCTCTTCTGTGTTACATAAATTCTTCTAATATCGGAATACTCTCCATATTTAAAGTACTAATGGATGTTAACCAGCCATATCCCAAAATAAATCGCTGAGGAAGAGGTGAGACGAGAATATGGATCTAATAAGAAGGAATAGAGTAATTTTCGCCCCAATTAAAACAAGTTATCTATCATTAACTGGGCTAATTTATAAAGCAGTGTGTGTGTGTGTGTGTGTGTGTGTGTGTGTGTGTGTGTGTAAATAACCCATAAAATACGTCACTGGGGTGAAGGGGCAAGGGATAACTTTTGCATCCTGCTGTAAATGATGGAGTTGCAATGGACACGGCTGCAACTTGACAATTTTTTATGCAAAGTTTTAGGCAGAAGATGAGCATTAGTTTTACACCCACACTCTTTGGTTTACACCTCTCTCTCTCTCTCTCTCTCTCTCTCTCCCTCACACACCTTTTTTCCTGCCTATCTTTTACTCTTCTCTGTCTTTCTGTCACATTTCACTTTGTCAGTTTTTCCTTTCCTTTTTCTTTGTTTTTCCTTTTCTGTCAACCTTACCCCCACCCCCCCATCACTCTCTCTCTCTCTCTCTCTCTCTCTCTCTCTCTGCGTGTAAATATTCCTACCTTTTGGCGCCAATCGGGAAAGCGTTGGCGCCAATTCTGCTGGCTCTGTTTGGCGTGTTGGCGTGCAGTGGGATGGAGGATTTACATGTCGCCTGGTGGTGTAGTGGGGCGAGGCGCTCTGGCTAGATGTGGCGCATAGGGGTGGCTGAGGTGAGTATGGGACATAGATAGATAGATAGATAGACAGAGAGATAGGTAGATAGGTGGGTAGCTAAGGAGGTAGACACATAGTTAGATAGAAAAATTGGTAGGCAGGTGGTAGGCAGATAGATATATAAATAGAAAGACAGATAGAGAGATAGACAGATAGGTAGGTAGGTGGGTAGGTAAGGAGGTAGACACATAGTTAGATAGAAAGATAGGTAGGTAGGTAGGTGGTAGGCAGTTAGATAGATAGAAAGACAGATAGGTGGACAGAGAAACAGAAAGGTAGGTAGAACGCTAGGTAGGTAGGTAGGTGGACATGTTGGTAGGTAGAACGCTAGGTAGGTAGGTAGGTGGACATGTTGGTAGGTAGAACGCTAGGTAGGTAGGTAGGTGGACATGTTGGTAGGTAGAACGCTAGGTAGGTAGGTAGGTAGGTGGACATGTTGGTAGGTAGAACGATAGGTAGGTAGGCAGGTGGACATGTTGGTAGGTAGAACGCTAGGTAGGTAGGTAGGTAGGTGGACATGTTGGTAGGTGGTAGGTAGGTCGGTAAGCAGGTGGTAGGCAGATAGGTAGGTAGGTAGACAGATACAGACTGATAGATAGAAAGACAGATTAACAGGCAGGTGAATAGATAGACAGTAAAATATTCCTGAGCGCCCACACCAGCAAAAAGCCTGTTTTCCGTCTATTTTCCGACTATCTATCTATTTTCCGTCTATCTATCTATTTTCCTCTATCTGGCCGCGTTAATTTCGTCACACAGGCATCAGCACGACAAATACAGGCTGTGTGTTGGCCGCCATTTTGTGTCCGGTATTCCTTTATTACTTATTTATCTATCTGTCTATCTATCTTTTTTTTTTAAATAATAGAACAGAGGAAAGAAAAACAAATGAATAAAAAAAATAATCCATACACCAGATTACTGGTGTCCTCTGTTCATAAAATATCTGTAACAGTTAGACTTGAACAGCTGTGGGTTGAAGTTTGGAGGGAAACAACTCTGGGGAAGCGAGTTCCAGAGAGATGCAGTTCGGGGAATGAAAGAATTCTGATAGGCAGAAGTTCTGCAATATGGCTGAGTGACATTCCAATCATGAGCACTACCAGCTGCCCGTGTAGCACGAGGGAAGGCATGGAGAGGTGGCACCATGGACGCAACTTCGTCTGAGCATTTGCTGTAGAAATATCTGTGTATAATTTATCTATCATCACTATTATTATTATTATTATTATTATTATTATTATGATGATTATTATTATTATTATCATGATTATTATACTGAATGATAATAATGATAAGTACAACAACGACGACAACAATAATAATAATTTTAAAAAAATAATAATAATAACAATAATAATAATAATAATAATAATAATAATAACAATAACATCAACACTCACAGGTAAAACTGTAATAATTGCCCACCTTTTACGGACTCACCCCGCCTACCACCTAAATCCTTCACTATTGCAATTGTCTTTTTCTGTTTTAATCTCACCCAAAATATCAATGAATTTTTTTTTTGATAAATTTGGCTATGTAATTTAGTCACATGGTTGTCTTTTTGTATCGTCTATTATTCGCGTTTTTCTTGGGTTTATTCAGTGCCTTCGTATTTGTAACTCTACTTCGTTCATTTCTGTTGTAATTCATTTGTTTTATGTAATCTTTCCATAATTAGTGAACACAATTGGTTTTACGTTTAGATAAATTCATGGTTTTACACACACACACACACACACACACACACACACACACACACACACACACACACACACACACACACTACATTATTAAATCCGGTGTAATATGAATAACAAACAGGGTGACAGAGCGACCTTACCATATATACAGCGTGTGTGTGTGTGTGTGTGTGTGTGTGTGTGTGTGTGTGTGTGTGTGTGTGTGTGTGTATCCCTCCCACACATCCCGCCCACCTAATCCCATTCACTCCCCTCTCAGAGCAACATGCACCCACTCACACCCACGCACACCATCCCACACACACACACACACACACACACACACAGCTTTAAATCAGAATACAATTTTTACTAAAGTTTCCCCCGTCCCATAGGAATGTGTGGATCGAGCTGCCCTTGGTGTGATTTGCATGAGAGAGAGAGAGAGAGAGAGAGAGAGAGGAGTAAAGTGACTAATTTCTCTCTCTCTCTCTCTCTCTCTCTCTCTCGCTCTCTCTCTCTCTCTCTCTCTCTCTCTCTCTCTCTCTCTTCTCCAGTATTACACAGACACTTCACTGACCCTCCCTCCTTCCCTCCCTCCTCCTCCCTCTCCTCTCCTCTCCTCCTCTCCCCCTCTCCCCCTCCCTCCTCCCCCACCCCTCCCCCTTACTTACGTTGTTTGCTTCACTGTTACGTATTTTTTCTCTAATTCTCCAGACTTTTCGTAAATCAGTTGAAATTTCATATATGATTACTGTGAATCATCATCATCATCATCATCATTATCATCACTCTCATCATCTTCACCGTCATCATCATCATCATCACCACAACCATCACCACCATCATTAACATCATCATCACCACCATCATCATCATCATCAACACCATGCCCATCATCATCATAATCACAACCACTACCACAATCATCATCATCACAACAACCATCATCACCATCATAATCATCATCACCAACATCTTCATCCTCCTCATCATCATCACCACAATCATCATCATTATCATCATCATCATCACAACCACCTCCATCATCGCCATCATCATCATCACCATCATCACTACCATCATCATCATCATCACCATCATCACCACCACCACCACCATCATCATCACCACCATCACCACCACCACAACCACCACCACCACCATCATCATCATCATCATCACCATCATCACCATTCTCATCATCATAATCACCACCATCATCACCATCACCATAACCATCACCATCACAACCACCACCACCACCACCACCACCACCATCCTCATCCTCATCATCATCATCACCACCATCCTCATCATCATAATCACCACCATCATCATCATCACCATAACCATCACCATCACAACCACCACCACCACCATCCTCATCCTCATAATCATCACTACCTCCATCACCATCATCATCATCATCATCATCATCATCATCATCATTTCCCCCATTAAGAGCTGAGCACTCTTGTCACTCCTCTCCTTCCTCTCTTCTCTCTTTCTCCTTCCCTTTCTCTCTTTTCTTTCTTTTTTCCCTTCTTTCACTTTTCTTTCTTTCCTTCTCGTCACTCTCCCTTCTTTCTTCCTTCTCCTCTTTCCTCTCTTCTCTCCCTTTCTCCTCTTTCTCTCTCTTCCTTCTCCCTTTCCCTCTCTTCTCTCCCTCACACACCTGTCTTCCTTTCCTTCTACCTCCCTCCTTCCCCTTACCTCGTATTTTCACTTCCCATCACTCTTTCTCCCCTTCCTCCCTCCCTCAGCTCTCTTATTCTCCCTGCCTTCCCCTCCTGCCTCTCTTTTTTTCCTTCCATCATTCTCTCTTCTCTTCTCTCCCCACTCACCTCTCTCTCCTCCTCTCCTTTCCTCCCCTCTCCTCCTTTCTCTCCCCACCAACAGTCAGCCATAACCACCTCAGATGACACTATAACAAAATCTCTCTCATTTTTCTCTCTCTTCCCATCTTTTATATTTATTTTTCTCTCTCCCTCTCCCCTCTGGTACTCATGTTCCTCTCTCTCTCTCTCTCTCTCTCTCTCTCTCTCTCTCTCTCTCTCTCATGTCTTAGGCTTAATGACTCAGTACCACACATTAATTATACAAATCACATTTTTCCCATAACTGGTAATTGTGTCAGTAATGAAGGTGTTTAGCGGGACCGACAGTCTTGTTAACACTTTCAATGACTTAGTTTTCTATATATTTGCTGCTCTAGTATTTTATTCCGGACGATTTTATTCAGCACAGAGTGAGTGATAGGAGCCTGAGAGTGTTAATATCCTTCTGTACGTTAAAACAAGCCGCATCGATTTTAAAATCATATGGCTAAACAATGGACAAGGGAATATATCTCTGTACCGAAGAATAAATAATCGAGGAAAAAGTGTTGCGAAATATCCTGAAAACTGTGGATGATCATAACCCCGCGAGCGCTGAACAAAGATGGCGTCCGTTTGTTTTGTTTTGGTTCCCCTTTTCTGTGATTAATTTAAAGGGGTCACTGTGGTGTTTTATGCTGCTTGTGAGGGGACGCGGACTGGGGCTTACATTATGGATAACAGAGGGTGCGTAGCGAGGTGAGGGAGGAAGGAGAGGAGGTAAAAATAAAGAAAAAAAAAGGAAGAAGGAAAAGAATATGCAAGGGTGAAGAAAAATGGCTAGATACTTCGAGGGGAGAAAATGGCAGAGGGAGACAGAGGAATAAGCGATATGAGAGAGAGAGAGAGAGAAAGAGAGAGGTAAAGACACGTGTCACACCCCAGGACGACAACAACCGCATTTCTTTAACACCTCACTACCTTACGACTCTCTCTCTCTCTCTCTTCGTCTACTCCCGTCTCCTAGCCTCATCTTCCATCCCCTCTCTCCATCACCTCTCCCTTCCATACCTATCCACACTATCTCACCTTCCCTTCTCTCTCTCCTTCCCCTCTCCCTTCCCTCTCTTCCCACACTTGACCTCTCCCCTCTTCTCTCCCCTCTCGCCTCATTAAGTAAATCCTCACTTTACTCCCCTCTCTTCCCTTCCCTCACTTATTTCCATAACTATCCCTTTCCCTCTCTCTCTCTCTCTCTCTCTCTCTCTCTCTCTCTCATCACCTATACAGTCCGAACCCTGGTGCCCAACAGTCCTCTCCTCCACAAATATAAGGCGTCTCACACCCTCACCTCACCGAACCGTCAATACTGAATAATATTAGAGCTTTGTGCCGTTTTCTGTGTGCGTAAGAGGCTGTGTAGCGCCTCTGCATCAGCGATTTAGTTGGCATGTTACACCTTGCCATTTATTTATTTATTTATTTATAGTTAGTGTTAGCACCATTAACTTAACGATTTATTTTGCCTATTAAACTCTAACATTCTTTTTCACGTATATTTTTATCGTGTTAATATGGACCTAGTTTTGATCAGTGCCATACATGAGGCTACTGGGTGTATTGTGCAGAATGAATGGCTAAGGTGTACTGGGTGTATTGTGCAGAATGAATGGCTAAGGTGTACTGGGGTGTATTGTGCAGAATGAATGGCTAAGGTGTACTGGGTGTATTGTGCAGAATGAATGGCTAAGGTGTACTGGGTGTATTGTGCAGAATGAATGGCTAAGGTGTACTGGGTGTATTGTGCAGAATGAATGGCTAAGGTGTACTGGGGTGTATTGTGCAGAATGAATGGCTAAGGTGTACTGGGTGTATTGTGCAGAATGAATGGCTAAGGTGTACTGGGGTGTATTGTGCAGAATGAATGGCTAAGGTGTACTGGGTGTATTGTGCAGAATGAATGGCTAAGGTGTACTGGGGTGTATTGTGCAGAATGAATGGCTAAGGTGTAACTAATTAGTAGCAGCAGTAGTAGTAGTAGTAACTAATTAGTAGTAGTAGTAGTAGCAGTAGTAGTAGTAGAACTAATTAGTAGTTGTAGTAGTAGTAGTTGTAATTAACATGATGATGATGATGATGATTATAAGTGATATTGCCACAGTAACTAAACATACCAATTCTAAATGATAACTAGAATGACAAAATATATATTAATCTCGTGTCGTTTCGTTCAGCATATTGTCAGTAAAACAGGTAACATTATGAAGCATTGTGACACGCCAATAACGTAACAACCCCTGCCAATTCCCTGTGGCTGTAATTAATGAGTGTTAATGAGGGTAATTAGTCAGGCCATAAGTTGGCGGGAAATTGTGGCCCATATTGGTGGTGTGTGTGTGTGTGTGTGTGTGTGTGTGTGTGTGTGTGTGTGTGTGTGTGTGTGTGTGTGTGTGTGATAGTACATGACGGCAGCAAAACACACACACACACACACACACACACACACACACACACACCAAGGCATAGCACATTTGTGTATTCCTTCTCTGTCCTTTTATCCACTCCTTCATTTGCCTGTCTGTTCCTTCTCTGTCTAATCCTCAGTCTATCCATCAATTCATTCATCCATTTATCATTCATTCATCTATCCGTCCACCCATCCTTCCGTCTGTTTGTCTCTCTGTATCTATCTGTCTGTCTGTCTGTCTATCCATCTGTTTATCTATCCGCATTTCTATCCTTCTATTTCTGTATACCTGTCAATCAGTCTATATACACATCTATCTGTGTTTGTTAATATGTACATCTGTCCATCCATGCATTCATCCATCCATCCATCTATCCATGCATCCACTAAGTATTCATTTATCTATCCCCTTATCTGTCTACCTACCTCTCCCTCCCTCCATCCATCCTCCCCCTCTCCCTCCCTCCTTCCCTCCCACACTATCTTGTCACCTCTTCACCCTTCCTACTCACAAATTACGTTTACTGTGTCAAATGGAACTTCTCTCCTCCCCCTTCCTCCCTCCCCCTTCTCCTCCCTCCCTCCCTCCCTCCTCTACTCATACTTTCGACCTGTGATGGGCTGTGGATCACTGAGGGTCCCTGTTAGTTACGTGGCCACCATCGGGATTTTTTTTAATGTACCAGGGGTCACTGCTTCAGGAGGTGACATGTTTGCTTGTCCCGCAAGGGAAAGTTCCTAGTCTCAGTGGAATGAATGGAGCTGGGGCCTGATTGACTGCTGCCTACCTTAATAGCGCCAGGCAAGGTTGCCACACAACCCCTGAATATCCACACTGTGCACTGTGCAATTTCCACACTGTGTACGCAGACGCCCCGTCAACTCAACGTACCCGTACATAACGTCATGCATTAGTTATTTATTTATTAGATTACTCATTGTACTTTACTACTTTCTCTTTCAGGTTATTCATACTGGTAGCTTATAGATAATGTATTATAAAATGTAGTTTTCCTTTTCAGTCTTTCCTATGAAATTTCCGTGTCAGTTTTTCCATGCTGCGTGGTGGTTTTTCTCATTTTTTCTTATCAGTTTTAACTGGAGGGTTTGGAGGCGGGGGGAGCCTTCTTGCTTTACTATCCTTATCCTTCAGCATGTAGAGTTAGATCTTGTAGTCATAGTCTACTCTGTACCAAACAGCCTCGAAAGGACCATAAGGTCTGTTGCTGTTT
>NC_137003.1:3563964-3567059 GCF_032717465.1 Coenobita brevimanus
GAGAGAGAGAGAGAGAGAGAGAGAGAGAGAGGAGGGGGAAGGGTGATAATGGAGAGTCCTTGTTAATGATTCACACCCACTCTGCATACACCCATTTAGCGAGAGAGAGAGAGAGAGAGAGAGAGAGAGAGAGAGAGAGAGAGAGAGAGAGAGAGAAAGAATGTTTTGCTTGCTTCCCTATTATTATCTCTCTCTCTCTCTCTCTCTCTCTCTAAACAAACCCAGCCACTCAGTCATTTTCTCATCATTTTTTACCCTCTGTGTTTGCGTCACTTTTAGCTCCGTAACGTAACACCGTGACGCATTTAAGACCAGGGGGAGGTGAGGGAGGAGGAAAGATGGAGGGAGGGAGGGGAGAGAGAAGAGGAGAGGAGGTAGAGAAGGGAGGAAGAAGAATGGGGAAGGATAGGGTAACAGCAGAATAATGAAGCGTAAATATTAAAACTTATAAATATTCTACACCATCTTCTATTCTCTCTATCTTTCCTTTCCTCTCTTTATCTTCGTTATCTTATCTCTCTCCTTCCTAGTAATCCCAAGACTGAAACTAGATAATCTAAGGGGGTTTGGGGAGATGGGCAAGAGGGGGAGGGATGGAGGAAGGAGGGAGAGAACTGGAGAGAAGTGAGGAGGGTAGAGGCAGGTTGGGTTGATGGATGGTGTTGGTGGGGATCAGTGATGGGGAGAGGAGGGAAGATGGATGGAGGGGAAGTGGAGGGAAAGAAAGTTGTTTAGAAAGATAAGGTGAGGGAAGAGTAGGATGGATGGATGGAGGAAGCAGAGGAAAAGGATGCTGCATGGAGAGAAAATGGAAGGGAGGAGAAGGGAAGACGGATGGAGGGGGAGGAAAAGTGGAGGAAAAGGATGTTGTGAGGAGAGAAAAGGAGAGGGGAGGGGCAGAATGAACTGGGGGGGGAGGGAGAATCCGGTGCGGTGACGTCATTTGTTTATCTTGCCGTCTCCATTCAAATATTCAAATTTGGCGTTTTTTTTTTTTTTTCGAAATGGCTGGCTTAGACTGGCTTAGATACAGCCTTGGTTAGTCCGTTAATACCAGGAGGGGTTTTCCTCAGCTGAATAAAACCGTCTGACAGCGGGAAGAATAAAATCAATAAAGACTTCGCCATTTTGAAAAGTTATTGATGGGAAAGAGTGGAGGTATAGAGGGAGTGGGTACAAAAGCTCCCTAACACCTTCCCTAAGCGATTCATTTTGCTGATGACGTCTTACTGTCCTCTTCTGAGTTATATAAATAACAAAATTACCACACTCTGAATAAATAACCTACACAAAGATATTAACCAGCCACATCCAAAAAATAAATCGCTAAAGAAGAGATGTTAGGGAGAATACGGGCAAGGGAAAGATACACCTACACTGCCAATACACACCTGCATTTACACTGAACCCGGAACTGCACTGATGCACACTGATCATCTGTGGAGAGAGAGAGAGAGAGAGAGAGAGAGAGAGAGAGAGAGAGAATCGAAGCCGGAACTGGACAAATTCTGACGCAAAATGACTGAGGAATAATCACACACACACACACACACACACACACACACACACACACACACACACACACACATATCCTCTCCTATATCATCCATGCAAACTACGTCTATATTAAAAAAAAATAGTTTGCAAAATAACGCTAAGGTGAAATATACAAAATAAATCGCTTAGGAGGAGGAGCCAAGAAGCGTCCTATGTTATCCGGATTATGGCCCTATGAACCAATTATTATTATTATTATTATTTTTTAATCGCAAAGCAAAGTTGGGAAATTCTGTGTTAGAGTGATTCCATTCCGACCTTAGTGTACATGTACCCATAATAATAATAATAATAATAATAATAATAAGTTGACTTGGTTTGGCCATGTGCAGTGGAGGGAAAGCGAGAGATTAACGAGGAAAGTCTATGCGAGTGAGGTGGAGGGGAGGAGAGGAAGGAGTAGGCCGAAGGTGAAATGGAGGGATGGAGTGGAGAGGTATATGAGAGAGGGGTGTGAGCTGGGAGCAGGACAGTGAAATGGCGTTGAACAGGGCGACATGGAGGCGATTTGTTTGTGGCCACCCCTTGCGGGATTTAGGCGTCTGGCAATAGATAGATAGACAGACAGATAAACAGATAGATAATAATAAAAGAAATAACAAAAAGACTCCCTCACGCCTTGCAATACATCGTCTTTCACAGTTTACACAAAAATCAACCAAACCCCATTTTCTTTTACCCGCGAGAAACAAAATAACAAAAAACTTGCATAATATTTTTCTTCCTTCAGTTTCTCTTTCATTTTCGCTCCCGTGTTGTTGGTGGAGTGCATTGTTTTGAATTTGTGTTGCTTTGTGTTTGTTTTTGTCCTGTAATTGTATTGTTTTTGTGTTTTTGTGAGTTTTCTTGGCAGTGTTTTCGTTCGAGTGGGAATAAGCGAGGTTGTGGGAACGGTAAAGAAAACGAGGCTTGGGGGAGAGAGGGAGAAAAGAGAGAGAGAAAAAAAGAAGGAATGGGGAGAGAAAGACATTAAGGAAAGGGAAAGGGTGAAGAGAGGGAGAGAAGAGTGGAAATACGAAGAGAGGACACAGAGAGGGAGGAAGATAAAGAGAGGAATGAAGAAAAGGTGATGGGGAGAGAAGATGGGATGAGGACAGGGAAGGTGACTGGGGAGTGAAGGAAGGGAAGGAATAGAGAGTAAAGGGGGGTGAGGGGAGGGAAGGTGCTTTGGGAGAAGAGGAAGAAAGAGGAGGGAGGAAAGGGAAAAAAGTAAGGAGAGGGAGAGAAAAAGTGGGGATGAGAAAAGAAGAAGGGAAAACGAGAGGAAAGGAGGATGAAAAAAGGAATGAAGAAAGGGCGATGGGGAGAGAATAAGGGTGAAGATAGGGACGAAGATTGGGGAGGGAAGGGAGGGAGGGAGGGAGGGAAGGGAGGGAGGGAGGGAGGGAGGGAGGGAGGGAGGGAGGGAGGCAGGGAGGGAGGGAAGGAAGGGAGGGAGGGTAGGAGGAGGCTTCTTCCTTCCCTCCCTTTCCCTCCAGCCCCCCCCCACCTCCTTCAGCCTGTGATTGATAAGACTGGTGTAGAGGCAGATGTGTGTG
>NC_137003.1:3567159-3579659 GCF_032717465.1 Coenobita brevimanus
TAGTTACAAAGATATACCAAAGTTAATTGCACCGACGCAAACACGTATACACAGGTAAGAACACTACTTGGCACCTGACGTCCAGTGCCTGTACGTAACTCCCTCATAGGTTAATCTCGCACCTTGTACTGTACTGTACTGCACTGTACGTACCTTCATATCCTGCTGTATGGTACTGTTGCACACTGAGTCTATATTTTAATGCTATAAATAACGTAGAATACAATATTAAAATGTAATACGGAATATAATTTACTAAGGAAACTGCAAATAACAATGCCAACGTGAACTGTCTTACCTCAGTTGCCTAATCATCAGTTTCCATCCACAAAGGATTGATGAAACGAAGACAAAGCATTTTTTCCCGCGTGTCTTAATGTATGACTCATGGCTGGGATGGGTAAATGGGTAAATATCCACCCAGCCATCATCATCAGCACCATCATCAACAACATCTTAATTCTACATCTTAAATAAAATGAGCAACAAACCGTGTACGACATCTGACGTATACAGAAGAATTACTTTTTCTTACAATATCATAATGTATCGTCCAAGAATGCTGTACACAGAATTATTTACCCATGTACACAGATACAGTATTACTGTAGCGTAAATACAAGACTACCTTTTAAAAGCGACCATTAGAGTACATGGTTGATGGGCCAGGCAACTTGTACAATATGCTATCCATGCAGTTAGGCCGTATTTGTAAAGGTAAATTAGCGGAGTTAAATACACTAAATATAAACACCGCTGCTTCCGTGAATTAAATAAGCCCTTACTGTTTATGAATGTAACCAGCGAAATATAATAATGATCCACACAACTGGAAAATATAATGTTGCCAAAGTAACATTATATTACATGTTAAAGGACAATACAGCCAATTATTCAAAGGCAGTAAACAGCTGAGAAATATATCGTTATAATGTTACTAATGGTTGTATAATATAAAAGTGATATATCTAAGAACAGGTGAAATATATCGTTATAATGTTACTAATGGTTGTATAATATAAAAGTGATATATCTAAGAACAGGTGAAATATATCGTTATAATGTTACTAATGGTTGTATAATATAAAAGTGATATATCTAAGAACAGGTGAAATATACGGTATCACTCAAGAATGACAGGTTATTGAGGATGAAATGATAATGAAGGAAAATAATGGAAAATTTGTAACTGCTGGCACCAAATGACACACACACACACACACACACACACACACACACACACACACACACACACACACACACACACACACACAGACGAGCACAGACTGTGAGAGAAGACCATTGGCTAACACAACATAGCAGTGGTGAACGAAAGGACAAAATGAAGTATACACACACACACACACACACACACACACACACACACACACACACACACACACACAACATAGCAGTTGTGACCGAGAGAACAAAATAGATATATGAAGTACACACACACACACACACACACACACACACACACACACACACACACACACACACACACACACACAACATAGCAGTTGTGAACGGAAGGACAAAATAGATATATGAAGTACACACACACACACACACACACACACACACACACACACACACATACGAAGTACACTGAGAAGAGGTGGAAATGCAAGGGAAGGAGAGAGAGAGAAAAGGAAGATGAGCAGGGAGGAAACGAGGCGAGGCAAAGATGGATGAGGGAGGGAGGAGAGATGGGGAGAGAAGTGCCTCAGAGGGGAAGGGAGAGGACAGAGATAAGGGACAGATGGGAGAGGCAGATTAGAACATACAGAGAGAGAGAGAGAGAGAGAGAGAGAGAGAGAGAAGGGAGGTTGGGGTGGTGATGGGAAGCCTACTTACCCATACAAGGTCTCTTCATTACCAGATACTGTGGTGGAACGCAGTCTCTCTCTCTCTCTCTCTCTCTCTCTCTCTCACCATATACAGTAAGGGGTCCCCGCCCCCCTTCAATTAACCCTCCACCCGACACCAAACACTTCACCAGAGATGGATGCTGTTTCCCTGCTCTCATACCCATCCTCTTCCTCTTCCTCTCCTACTTCTTCCTTCTCCTTCGCTTTTTTCTCTACCTCCTCTCATCTCTCTTCCTTTCATATCCCTTCCTTTCTTTCTCCTTCTTCTTCTTCCTTCTTTTTCTTTCTTCTCCTTTTCTCTCCCTCCTCTCATTCCTCTTCCCTTCATACATCTTCTCTTCCTCCTCCCTTTTCTCATATTTCTCTTCCTCTTTCTCCTCTTTTTCTTCTCCCCTTCCTCCCTTTCCTCCTCTCCTATTCCCTCCTCCCCTCTCTCCTTCCCTCCCATATAAGGCAGCTGTTAACGACACCAGCTAACGGCTGGAATTAATTAACGAAGGGTGTCTGGTGGTTAACGAGGCTGGGATGGTTGGTAATGTGGTGGTATTAACGAAGGGTGTCTGGTGGTTAACGAGGCTGGGATGGTTGGTAATGTGGTGGTATTAACGAAGGGTGTCTGGTGGTTAACGAGGCTGGGATGGTTGGTAATGTGGTGGTATTAACGAAGGGTGTCTGGTGGTTAACGAGGCTGGGATGGTTGGTAATGTGGTGGTATTAACGAAGGGTGTCTGGTGGTTAACGAGGCTGGGATGGTTGGTAATGTGGTGGTATTAACGAAGGGTGTCTGGTGGTTAACGAGGCTGGCCTGGCTGTTAACGTCCTGAGTATAACACTGATTGAGAAGTTCAACGAAAATAGAAATGTTCAAAGCATATGGAGATGTTCAACAAAAATGGACATGTTCAACGAATGTGGAGATGTTCAACGCAAATGCAGATGTTCAACGAAAATTAAGATGTTCAACGAATATGGAGAACGTGAACAAAAATGGAGATGTTAAACGAACGTGGAGATGTTCAACAAAAATTAAGATGTTCACCGAATATGGAGATGTTCAACGAAAATGGAGACGTTCAACGAATATGGAGATGTTCAATGGAAACAGACATGTTCAACGAATGTGGAAATGTTCAACGAAAATGGAGATGTTCAACGCATATGGAGATGTTCAACGAAAATGGACATGTTCAACGAATGTGGAGATATTCAACGAAAATGGAGATGATCAACGAAAATTAAGATCTTCAATGACTATGGAGATGTTCAACGAATTTGGAGATTAAACGAAAATGGAGAGGTTGAACGAATATGGGGATGTTCAACGAAAATTAAGATGTTCGCCGAATATGGATATATTCAACGCTTATGGAGATGTTCAACGCATATGGAGATGCTCAACGCGTAAGGGTAATGGTATGTTTTGTATATAGTACAGTTGATAAGGTGTATTTTATTGTGAGTAAAGCTTAACGATATTACTGTACACAAGGACGGCTACACCTGTGCCAGGGTTACACCTATGGTTAATTAACACAGGCAGGTACACAGCCTTTATCAGCTCAATGTAAGCCTCTGTCCGTGCCTAATATAATAACAATAATAATAATGATGATAATGACGACGATGATGATAATATAAATAATAATAATCATAATCATAATAATAATAATAATAATAATAGGCAAAAGCGTACGTGAAATTTGAGTAACTCGAGAAAAATTATTATATATTGAAGGTGTTTAGCAAGACGCGGGATGTGACGGGAAGGAGAAGCTTGAGAGAGAGAGAGAGAGAGAGAGAGAGAGAGAGAGAGAGAGAGAGAGAGAGAGAGAGAAAACAATTTTCCAGTCTGAAGTATCCAACCTATACTTTACTTATTTCACGCTACCATCCTTTACTCTCTCTCTCTCTCTCTCCACCTGGACAGCATCAGAGAGGGTAATACCTGTCAGGGAAGCCACTCCCTCCCCCCCACCCCTGCTGGCTCAGGTTACACCTCACCACTCAATAGTTCCTTTTCCTTTTTCCCTTTCTTTCTTTTTGTCTTTCTTTTTTCTCTCTTTTTGTCGTGATCCAGCTATTCACTTCCTCACCTGATTATTTGGTTATTTATTTTTCAACATGCTTTATTGTCACCATACTACACACCTTCAGTACAATGACGTGTTTTGCTTTTCATTTATATCTCCACACCAATGTATTCAGCTGAGGAGACAGTTTTGGCAGTGAATGGGTTTGCTACAGGCTTCCTACACTCCTTCACTGCTATGAAGGTGTGCTGTGATGAATAACGCTGTGTGCCACCACCAGCAATGAATAATACATGACGTCATCGGCCTGAAGGAGTACATACAGGCAGAGGGGCGGCGGAAAAGCGCTGGATTATTTTTTATGCCATTTGTGTGAATTACCTTTACTAGAGAACAACTGTATTTTTATATTCTTACTTACGCCATATTATTTTATTGCAGTAAAAAAGCCTCTGGTAAAGACTACTTTATTGAAGGCTGTATCTAACCCCTTCATTGGGTACAGTGTCTCCCAGGCCCGTAGTCCCGTAGCTTAACCAAGCTCTGTAGCACCTCTTCCTTAGCGATTTGTTTTTAAATAGGGCTGGTTAATATCCTTTTGTACGTTATCTACGCAGACTGTGGTGATATTGGAATTACTTAAGTAACACTGAACAGGACGGCAAGGTGTAATAAACAAAATAAATCGCTTAAGAAAAAGTGTCAGGTAGATTCCTTAGCCGAAGAAAATAAGGTCAACAGGTCAACTCTGGAATTGTCTCCCTCTGTCTGAATTTCCTACTGCCTATGATCTCCAGTCTTTCAAACGCAGTGTCCAGGCATCTCAAAATGAACGGATCTTGAATCTGGCTCTGTTATCTTGTTTTTGTCCTTTCTTGGAGGGAACAATTTGCAGGCTCTGGCCGTTGGTTCCTTCTTCCTTGAATAAAAAAATTAAAAAACAGGACCCAAGAGTATCAGCAGTGCAGGTGAGGGGAGGGGCTGCGGGGATGGGGAGTAGGTGAGGGAGGGAGTGGGACAGTACTACCGGAGAGGGGGGGAGGTGTAGGGGTGGGGGTGGGGTAGGTAGGATGGGTTAATGGAGAGGTGGGGTGATGATGAACGGACATTATGGGTTTGTGAGGTTTGGTGTGGGGTGTGGGGTGACGGATGGAGTGGGACAATATTGTGGGAGGGGAAGGGCTGTGGGGGTCTTGTGGGTAGGATGCAATGGGGCTGTTATACGGGAAGGGGTGGTGGGGTGTGGGGGACTGTGGTAGGGAGAGGAGAACTGTGGTAGGGGTGATGGACTGTGTTAGGGGTGGAGGACTGTGGTAGGGGTGGGTGTCTCTGTGGTAGGAGGTGTGGGACTGTGGTAGGGGTGTGGGACTGTGGTAGGGGGTGTGGGACTGTGGTAGGGGGTGTGGGACTGTGGTAGGGGGTGTGGGACCGTGGTAGGTGAGGGACTGTGGTAGGGGTGTGGGACTGTGGTAGGGGGTGTGGGACTGTGGTAGGGGGTGTGGGACTGTGGTAGGGGGTGAGGGACTGTGGTAGGGGGTGTGGGACTGTGGTAGGGGATGTGGGACTGTGGTGGGGGGTGTGGGACTGTGGTAGGCGGTGAGGGATGTGGTAGGGGGTGTGGGACTGTGGTACAGGGTGTGGGACTATGGTAGGGGGTGGGGGACTGTGGTAGGGGGTGGGGGATTGTGGTAGGGGGTGGGGGACTGTGGTAGTGGGTGGGGGACTGTGGTAGGGATGGGGGACTGTGGTAGGGGTTGGAGGACTGTGGTAGGGGGTGTGGGATTGTAGTAGGGGGAGGGGGACTGTGGTAGGGGGAGGGGGGAGGGGCAGGGTCTTGTGGTGGATCAATCTCGTGAAATCCGATGACACACGAGATCTTGATTACGGGGACACCAGGTGTACACACACACACACACACACACACACACACACACACACACACACACACACACAATCGGTAAAGAGGTGGCTTGCGGTCCTACCGGACCCAAGTTCAAATCCCCGCTGGGGCAGGGAACAGTTTAAGGATTTGAATTTCATTACGGCAGACTTTACTGATCTACCAGAAGACCCGCCGACATGTCGTAAAAGTACCCCCGCTAATACCAATATACCAGACCTGTATGAGACAGCTCTAACATGTATTCAATATGGACGGTGGGTGTTAGCGCCGAAGTGGTGACATGTTGAGGTGTACGATATGTAGGAGGACTACTGGGCCTTGGGAGCAGGCTGTGAAGCCTATGCCCAGAGTCGAGCATATAAATACACACACACACACACACACACACACACACACACACACACACACACACACACACACACAGGCTGGCAGGTAGCCTTCCCTCCCTTCCCCTTCAATCCTTTCCCTTTCCCTCCTTCCCCCACAGTGTCGGGTGACGCGCCGGGGTGACGTATGGTCTTCGGGCACGAGGAGGAGAAAATGGCCCGGAGAAGTTTTTTGTGGGAAAGAGGGGACTTAGGGGTGGGGAGCGTGGGCAGGGAGGGAATGGGAGAAGGTGGGAGGAGGGAGAGATGGGGGATAGGAGAGGGGAGAGACAGAGGAAGGGGAAGAGAAAGAGGGAAGAAGGCGAGAGGGGAACTGGGAGGGAGGGAATGTGGATGGATGAGAAAAGGGACGAGGAAGAGGTAGGAAGGGAAGAAAGATGGAGGAGAGAGGAGTAGAGGAAGAGGGTGCAGGGGAGGAGGGGAAGGAGAAATGGAGGAGAGAGAGTGGGGAGGTAGAGGAAAGAGGGAGGGAGGGAAGGAGAATGGAGGGGAGAGGGGAAGAAGTGGGAGAGAAGTCAAGGGGAAGTTGGGAGATGGGGGAGATGGGGGCAGGATGTAGGGGAGGAATCATTCTCATGAACTCTTATAGTATACACAGTTTTTTGTGATAATATTATGGAAGGATTTTTTTCTTCTGGCCGGAGTAAATTGCGGATAAATGGACAATATAGTATTTATGGCACTATTTATTTGTTGATTTATTTATGCAGTGTCTCTCATCATTCAAAATTTCAGTATCTTATTCAGGGATTCCAGATATTCTCTCTCTTTCTTTCTCTCTCTCTCTCTCTCTCTCTCTCCTGATTCATATGTCTTTTTTACTGTTTCCTGATTGTCTTAATGGTGGGTGTGTGTGTGGGGAGTTATGAGGAGGGGAGGGGGAGAGTGAGGAGGGAGGAGGAGGGAGGGGAGGGAGGAAAGGAAAAGGGAGAAAAGGAGAGAGAGGGAGGTGGGGGGAGTGGAGGGGGATGGGGGAGGGAGGGGGTAGGAGGAGAGGGAGAGAGGAGGAGGGCAGAGGGTAGGGTTGAAGGAAACAGGGGAGAGGAGTGGGAGAGAGGGATAGAGGGAAGGGAGAAAAGAGAGAAGTAAGGAGGAGAGAAGAAAGAGAGATAAGGAAGGGGAAGAAGAGGAGAGAGGAGAAGGGGAAAGGGTCAAAAGGAATGAGAGGATTGGAAGGAGGGAGCAAGAAAGGGTCAGTGAGGGGGAGAGGGAGAAAGAGGAGACAGGGAGGAAGGTGGAGGGAGAGAGGGGAAAAGCAGGTGAATGGGAGGAAGGAGAGGTGGGAAGAAGAAGGAAGACTTTGGAGTGTAGTACAGCAGATGAGGGAAGGGAGAGAAGGAAGGAAGGTGGGAAGGAAGAAGGGAGAATGAGGAAGAGGGAAAGGGTGGAATGGTAATGAATAGGTTTACTGCGGACTGTGAAGGAGAGAGAGAGAGAGAGAGAGAGGGGAAAAGAAATGTTCAGAGACTGAGTGAGGGGATGAGGGCGAATGGCAAGGGGGAAAAACGAGTAATAAGGAATAATAGATGAGGGGAGGTGTGGCAGAAGACACACACACACACACACACACACACACACACACACACACACACACACACACACACACACACAGTGACACAGAATTTGGCTGACACTTTATGGTTCAAATGTCGTGTGTGTGTGTGTGTGTGTGTGTGTGTGTGTGTGTGTATGTGTGTGCACACTTCACCTTGCGTGTGGAATTTGAAATTTATGTGGATCCTAATATATATGTTTGTTTTGTGGTTTGTGTCATTTTAGTGTGTGTGTGTGTGTGTGTGTGTGTTTTGTATTCCTCTTTCTCCCTGCTTTTCTTTTTCCCTTCAATTCTTCATTCTTCCCTCACCTCCGTCTTTTATTATACAGTATACATCTCATCCTCTTTTCTTCCCTTTTCTCTCTTTCACCTCTACACATCAACATGAAATTCCCGGCAAAGTACAAAGTATAATTTAATTCTTTTAATATGGAGCCGTCATTATTATTATTATTATTATTATTATTATTATTATTATTAATAACAACAACAACAGCTACTACTACCACCACTACTACTGCTACTACTACTACTTTATTATTATTATTATTATTATCATTACTATTATTATTATCATTACTATTATTATTATTATTATTATTATTATTATATTGTTGGTGGCTGCAGCCGCCCATATTCCCTGGAGTACAGGTGTGTCACAATAAAGACATTAATAAAGGCTACATCTAACCCATACAGGTACAGCTGGCCGCACTCCCGCGAGGGCCACAGCGTTGTCAACGCTGGCCAAGATATTTACTCTGAAACACTAGTAGAGAGATGCGTTCGAAGCATCCACAGCCAGTAAGAGAGAGTCGTACAGAGAGAGTTTGGGGGAGGGGAAGGTTATGAGGAGAGTGGGGGGATACCTAAGTAATTTTCTGGTGCGACGAGAGGTGAGGGATGACGTCTGAAACAGATGAGTGGAAGGCTGGAAGCTATATATAATAAAAATCTACAATACCTGGTAACAAATCATATATATTTTAATACCTTTATTGTCAAGTTATTACCGCTGTGAAAAGTGGCACCAAGTTAATGCTTGGAAACCATAAAGCATAATGCTATTGAATATAGCAAATGTGAATCCTTAATACTGCATGCGGTAATTGCTGACACCCCTAGCACACACCTCCGTATCCTCCTTATCAAGCGTTTCCTAACACCCGACAACAAACACCGCATTTAGGGATGCTGTATCACTCTTTTAGCCTTTACTATTTTTTCTACATTCTGATTCAATGATACTAAACGCTAAATGCTATAGTCAGATTTTGCTATGTAAAAATTTACATAGTACGAGATAGGCAAAGAGGCACGGACACGATGGCAACAGATGGTTGTTTGTAAAAATGAAATTATGGGTGTCTTGACCAATGAGGCTTTAAACAATTTTTGTCTGTATTTTACAGCGTCCATTGCTTGGAAACGACAATAAAATAAAACACGATTAAAGTCTACAATTATGAATCTTGATCGGTTGTCTTTGTTTTGCAGTATAATATTTAAAGTTGATCTTTTTACTTTTCATGATGGCAAAAGTAACACCGAAAAAAAAAAAAATTGTTTTGATAAATATTACACTTTTCTGTCGCCTCAACAATCGTCATATCTCGCCTCTCGTGTACAGGCACCCACCTGCCCACCTCAAACCCGCTCCCTCCCTCAGTCCTGTGAATGCTTCGATCAGAGCTCACTACTAATGATTCGCGGTTACTATCTCGGCCAGCGTTGACAACACTAAGGTGGCCCTCGCGGGAGTGCGGCCAACTGTACATCACTCTCTCCCAAGCTGAGTTTATTGGAAGAAATGAAAATATATTATAGAAAAAACGTCACTGTACGGAAAAGAATTTACCCATATTATTATTATTATTATTATTATTATTATTTTTACTATTATCATTAAACACAACAGATACAAGAACAACAACAACAGCAACAACAATAATAATAAAAAATAATAATAATAATAATATAAAAATTATTATTATTATTATTTTTTTTTAAATATTATCATTAAACACAACAGATACAAGAACAACAACAACAACAACAACAATAATAATAATAATAATAATAATAATAATAATAATAATAATAATATAATGTAAAAACTGTTATTATTATTATTATTATTATTATTATTAATATTATTATTATCATCACTGCATTACGATCAGTTTTATCTCAGTCCACCCTGCACCTCTCCGGCCAATTCCCGTGCAATTTACCGCCCAATTCCTGTTCAATTTACCGCCAAATCCCGCCCAATATACCGCCAATTGCCGCCAACTTACTTGGGCGGGATTTTGGCCAGAGTGCAGGAGGTGATTAGGAGGGGCGGAAGCTGCTGCCCTCTGTTTTATGACTGGTTTTTATTTTTTATTTTTCATTACTGGCATTAATTATTTTTTACTCTGTTTGTGTGTTCCCTCAGCCCACCACATCTAATGCAGTCTTACCTAATTCAACCCAACCTAACCCAACACAACCTAACCTAACCCAGCCTAACTTGACCCAGCCTAACCTAACCTAACCCATCCCAACCTAACTTAATCCAACCTAACCTAACCCAACCTAACCCAGCCTAACTATCGGGCTGGTGGCGTGTGTGGTTAAAGCCATCATAGTCTACCACACCAACATGAAAGACACGACCATTTCAGGCACACATGGTTGACTCAGTGGGGAAAAATGCATGGTAGGAAGCGTGTATGTTTGTGTGTATGTTGTGGTAAAACAGTTGGTGTGTTTGTCGTCTGTTTCAGCCTGTACCTCACAAACACAAGTGATGTCAGTGTTGTATATATAACTGTAGTGTATATGTCCTTATCATACTATATACAATTTCACACAACTCACAAACACAAGTGATGTCAGTGTTGTATATATAACTGTAGTGTATATGTCCTTATCAGTTCTTATCAGTTCTGTAGTGTCGGTCACATATTACAATTTCACACACAAACTCTTTTAAGCCTTTCTGTCCTATTGACCAGAAATTCTACATACATATCCAATGGTGATTTTGTGTTGAGAGATATTTTGGAATACATTCTCATTATATAATTTACCTTGCTTTATTTTTCAACCATTTTTTTTTTCTCCATCGTTAGCAACAAAAGTTTGACTCCGAACACACACACACACACACACACACACACACACACACACACACACAGTAAATTCACAAACAACCTCTGTTTCTTCGCTAATTGGTAAGCTAAGACCCCGCCCGGCTGTCAACATAATCGTGTGTGTGTGTGTGTGTGTGTGTGTGTGTGTGTGTAAATGTCGTGGTAAATGTGTATGAGGGTCAATGTGCCACAAGGCTCTAAAGGACAGTTGATGATGATGACGATGATATGATGACGATGATATGATGATGACGATGATATGATGACGATGATATGATGACGATGATATGATGACGATGATATGATGATGATAATGATGATGAAGGAACAAAGAGGGTGGGGACGGGGAGACGTTGACGGGGGGGGGGGTAGAGGAAAGAAGAGGGGAAGTGCGGAGGGAGAAGGATGGGGAGACATGGAGGGAGGAGGAGGAGGGGGGAAGGAAAAGGAGGGGAAAAGAGGAGAAAGAAAGAAAGGGAAGGGAAGAGAAGAGATGGCGAAGAAGCGATTAAGAGGAAGGAAGAAATGGGATGGAAGGAAGAGGAGGGGATGGTAAGGAGGAGACGGAGGAGGCGAGGAAGGGAGAGAAAGAGGGATGCAGAAGCGGGCGGGGAGAGAAAACGGAGGAGGGAAGAGAAGGTGGAAGCGGAGGGAGGGAAGAGAATAAGGAAGATGGAACGAGAGAGAGAGAGAGAGAGAGAGAGAATGTGAGCGAGCGAGTTCAAACAGTAGAGATAATCGGCTTATCTGGCCCTGACATGGTCACCTCCATTTACATATCACACAAGCTGGACTCTGAGAGTGTGTGTGTGTGTGTGTGTGTGTGTGTGTGTGTGTGTGTGTGTGTGTGTGTGTGTGTGTGTGTGTGTGTGTGTGTGTGTGTGTGTGTGTGTGTGTGTGTGTGTGTGTGTGTGTGTGTATTTTTCCGTCCTTGGATCTTTCAACCTGTCAGAGAGAGAGAGAGAGAGAGAGAGAGAGAGAGAGAGCATGGTAAACAGGCGGTGCTACGTTTACCCCAGCATGACCTTACTATACAGAACACAGGGGAGGGGGAGGAGGAAAGGGGGAGAGGGGTTGATAGCAGGGAGCTGTCACCCACACTGCCTGTTTGCTGTCCTTCATCTCTCTCTCTCTCTCTCTCTCTCAGCCAGTTGTACTCAGAGGAGTTGTGTAAGTCAATAATCTCTTCTGGTTGAGTCAAGGTTCATATTCATAAAGTCTCTTAAATCTAACGCTGGTACAAGAACGTTGGATTATACTTCTATTTCCCTCACACACCTGCCAAACACCTGACAACCAACAAGGGCCAATGATAAATAAATAAATAACACTAAGTATTTCTGGCAATAATTTCCCCTCCATCTGATGAATTATTTTTTGTGGTATATTTTTACTTTCTTCAGACGATTTTCTTAGCTTTCAACAAATCATACATGAAGCCAGGATTGCCAGCAGTCTCCATTAACCGCTTCAAGATATTATTCATCTCCATAAGCTGATTATATGGGGTAGATGAGGGCGCTCACCAAACACTCACTCGATGTAGTGCTGCTCTCGGGTGTCTACCCTTTCCTCTCCTCCATCCTTCTTTCCTTCCTTCCTCTTCTGTCTT
>NC_137003.1:3587159-3637159 GCF_032717465.1 Coenobita brevimanus
CATTAATACTAAACAGGTGCAACTCTCACTGGCCTGGAACCAATTTAAAACTAGACTGTCTGTCTGTCTGTCTGTCTGTCTGTCTGTCTCTCTCTCTCTCTCTCAACACTGATATCACTTTACTAACACATCGTCCTGGTGGAACACTATACTCACAAACTGCAATTGTGTTTATTGTTAAGCTAAACAGTTGTGGCCCGACTTGGACCCTCTTTAGGTATGGAAACTGTTGCCTGTTCACAGTAAACCCACATTTCATCCAACAGGTATAAGCGCTGTCATGGCAACAATCACACAACACTTAACATTTAGGACAGTATTTGGTTTGACGCATTATTTACCTTAATTACTGTAGTTCTATCGTGAATGTGTGTGTGTGTGTGTATGTGTGTGTGTGTGTGTGTGTGTGTGTGTGTGTGTGTGTGTGTGTGTGTGTGTGTGTGTGTGTGTGTGTGTGTGTTCTTCCGAGTCTATCCATCCTATTCTCTATCTAATGTAATTCTTGTCCACATATCACTACATATACTTCCCTATCACTGTCTCTTTATCTTTTGTCAACCAATACACTTCCTGTCACATCCTACCTACACCCATCCCGCCTCATCCAACCCCGTCTTTGCCCATTCACTCCTGTCTCATTATATCATCATCATCATCATCATCACATCCAGACCCATTCCACCGTATCCCATAGACTCATCCCATCCCACCTCATTTGGGTTCATCCTTTTTCTTCCATCCCATTTCATTTTAGTCCATCCTTCTGTCCCATCACATCCAATTTCGTTCCGCTCCCCCTTTCATCCCATCTCATCCCGTTGTCAAATCCATCCCATCTCATACCGTCGCATTTTTTTTCTTTCACGCCCTCTATTCCATTCCATGCCATCCCTTGCCATTGGCTCACCATGCAGGCTGGCAGCAGGCCATGCATATTCGGCCTCACCACCAGCTCGGTGTTCTGGCGCCCGTACCGAAGGCGAGGCGGCCACCGAAATGACCCCCTGACATTATACACGGATGGAAGGAGGAGGGGAGGGGAAAGGGGGGAGAGAGGGGAAAAAAGGAAGTAAGAGGGGGGGTATAGGAGAGGGAAGGAGATGGAGGGAGAGAAGGAAGGTGAAAGATAGGAAGGAAGGGGAGGTGTAGGAGAGGGAGACACAAGACGAGGAGAAAACAAACTATACACAAACACTGCACAAAAAGCGTGGTGTTTCCTCATCAAAACTAAATCACTACTGGCTAACACAACCACCCTCCGCGTGTCATAGCTTTGCATTGAGACAAAATATTAACCCTTTCAGACCGAGCACATCTTTGTTATTTTACTCCTGTTGTGGCCACACGTTTTTATCCAGCTTGAGGCAGACTCTCTTAATGATGGAGTATATTTAGTTTTATTCTTGTTAAACCAGGATAATTTTTTGTTCTTTTGTTGCTAAACCAGACGAGTGTATTCAGCTAAGGACATAATTCCTTAGACAGCAGACTTAGTAAAAGGAAAGACGTTCAATAAAGCTACCAAAAATACATATTTATGGTCACCGATATATACAAATTCACAACCATAAACATTAGTAACAAAAACTATATAAGCAAAAACGTCCACGTAAGAAAAAAAGTAAAATTTAAAGAGCCTACGTTGCCACATATGAAAAAAGGTAAAACCCAGAAATAAATATATCCCGCCCACGTCCACCTTCACTGGCTGTGTTACGAATTTCAGAATACTTCACTGTGGATGGAAAAACTCATTGGTCTTTTTAGGTATTCATGAAACTGTGGTTTATATATATTGCACTGGTAGTGGTTAGTGTCAGAGTGTGTCGTACAGCAGAGAGAGAGAGAGAGAGAGAGAGAGAGAGAGAGAGAGAGAGAGACTACCTCCCCCCATCTCTCTCAAATTATCCATCACACAGTACTTTGCCTTCTCCCATTTCTTCTTCTTTATTCATAATCCTACCATCTCCCTCGCCATACCCTTCTACACACCTTCTCCCACCGCACCTTTCCTCCCACACCCTACGCTACACCTCCTTCCCTCCCACACCCTTTCCTCTCCTCACATCTTCCTTGACCCCCATACCTCCTCTCCCCTCCCCTCTCTCCCCCAGCACAACTCACCCCAAGAGCAGATCACACACGGCCTTGTTTTAAAGTCACGACAAAAATCTATTGCAAAAATCTATATGCAACACAAACTACACAACACAAGGGAAGAAACAGCAGTGAGCCAAGAAGGGTTGGATCCTATCTCTGCACCAACGTCGTAAAAATGTCAGCCAGTCGTGAACCCTGCTGACTCCATGGCTGACTGGCTGACACATGGCCGGGTTAACCCCTTCTGTCCCTTGAGCTGACTCCATGGCTGACTGCTGACTGGCTGACAGATGGCCGGGTTAAGCCCTTCTGTTCTTTGTGCTGACTCCATGGCTGACTGCTGACTGGCTGACAGATGGCCGGGTTAACCCCTTCTGTCCTTTGTGCTGACTCCATGGCTGACTGCTGACTGGCTGACAGATGGCCGGGTTAACCCCTTCTGTGCCTTGAAGTGTTATTTAGGTCTTGTTTCCACCACACCATTGTAATCAACTCAGGACAAATGTTTAAAAGTCAAGGCTGTAATAACATAACAGACATAATCGTACTGAAGGGGTTAAGTTAGTCTGCCAGTAATCAGTTGCTTTGCCTTAACAACTGTTTTATGATGGTATTTGACTATGGATGGCACAATTAACACCTTTCTTTCTATGGACATACTGCACACTCAGAAAAAAAAAAAATCATTTATTTTTCACTTTAATTCCTTCTCCCTTTCCCCTGTTGGCTAATATTGCTAAGCTGATAAAGGCTCGGAATTTTTCTTTACTGTGTGTGTAGCGTCCGATCATCAGCCAGACTGGCGCCTCACACCACTAGACCACCAGGCGCCAGTACAGACCACAAACCATTAAAACGTATAACATATTAGTTGATAATTATCCTACAACCAACAGCCCGTCAGGCTAGGGTATTGAGAGGCAGGATGGCGCTGTGTTAATGGCTGCATAAATCGCCAACAGCCTTACCTCACACACGCCTTAAATCTGTGGAGTCAAAGCGTAAACAAAGCAGCGATCATGTTTACTGCCGGGCTGCCTCGTAAAAGATAGGGAAATAAATGTTGGGGCAGGTTTATCACGGCGGCTGCAGGCAAGCACGGCCACCAGGCGGAGGAAAACTGGCGGAGGGAAAGGGGGAGAGGGGGTGAGGAAAATTGTGATGTAAGTGGGATGAGGAGAAGGAAAGAGAAAAGAAAGATGTTGAAGAAGGAAGGGGAAAAAAGTGAAGTAAATGATATGTGAGATGGCTTTAAGAAAGCATGAAGAAAGATGGTGAGGAAAATGTTATGTGTAAGGGAGGTGGAAAAGCTTAAGGAAGAGTAAAGGAAGAGAAGAGGGAAAGTTAGGAAAGCTTGAGTGAAGAAGGAATAACGGGAGTGAGGAAAATTGGATGGAGAGAGAGAGAGAGAGAGTGAGTACCGTATATGTTAACTTACTTGGCTACAAACGCCCGTCTCTCTTCGTTCTAAAACATTATTTACGCAGAAATAAAGAATCAAAGGCCTAAACCTTTAACATAATTCCCTGTATAATGTTAGGTAAATAAAACCGATGCCACACCACAACAAACACACATCCAGACGCCTGCACACACTACTGTATACATCTTACCACAGAATAACACCACAACAAACACACATCCACACGCCTGCACACACTACTGTATACATCTTACCACAGAATAACACCACAACAAACACACATCCAGACGCCTGCACACACTACTGTATACATCTTACCACAGAATAACACCTTCAGTCTCAGCACCTTAGTTGTGTTTTATCTTGCCCATACAAAGCCACTTTATTCACCTTACCAAAGGCCTCTCGTACTGAAGGGGTTAAAGAACACTGTGTTTAACCATTCAAGGTCGAAAACCTCCATTGGCCAAATACAAACGTCCTGGAGACAGCATGAATAAATTTAAAAATACGTTATTGACGTGAAGGGGTTAATGCCATAAAATTCTCGTGTAAAATCATCATTTAATTTACAACATTCTAGTCATCACGAATGAAAAGGGCAAACTACAGTGCTGACAGCTAGGTGGCCTGCTGCAGTAAACTTATGACCAGATTATCTCAGAGAAATAAATCAGTATAATCTTAATGCATTTCACCTTCCTACGACCTTTTATCTTCCTTATTAGAAGTATTAATTTTTTCTAATTCTTCGCAACATGATGTGAAAATCTATAGTCAAATGAGTACTGTCATAATCAAAAGTTGGTGGACCCTTCCTGGCGGCTGTGGCGATGGAAGGTGTTACATGAAAATACTGATGTGACAGCAACGTGAAGGACACAAGACAAGAGTGTGGGAAGGAAGGATACTCCATGTTGTTGGGGAGGAATAAGGAATATGGAAGGCAGGACACAATGATGGCAGGGAAACGTCGACTTTGATTGTAAATGATAAGAAAAAACACCCACATGATAAGAAAAAACACCCACACTGCTATAAGGCTGACCACCACGTCTGAAGGAAGGAGGGGGACAGAGGAAGAATTAGATGATGAAGAAGTGAATTAAGACGTGAATTTCAGTATAAGCAAAGTGTGGGGGACTTAACCCAACACGCTGGGGCGACATTTTGTGTGTAGGGACTAACAAACATATACAACTGTAAGGAACATGGAAAACAAATACACATTGCCCCAGATCATGACACACAACCGTCCATTTACACATCCAGGTCCCTAATTCAGTTGTAGATGCCTTTGTTGGTCATTGCACAATATTACACAACAACACCAGTGAACACTTACCAACGCCTGATGACCACACTGCCACTTAAGGCTATTGTTGTACTGACCTGAAAAAATAAAGAGAAAGTTACAGATTATTACTCAGTAGCAACTTTATATTAGGGAGGGAGGGAGAGAGAGAGAGAGAGAGAGAGATGTGTAATTCATGCATAGTAATAATGGACGAAGAAGAAGCATAAACAACACTGACTCACACTATCTATCCATCTATCCAGTCTATTAATACCCCATCAGAAGCATAAACAACACTGACTCACACTATCTATCCATCTATCCAGTCTATTAATACCCCATCAGAAGCATAAACAACACTGACTCACACTATCTATCCATCTATCCAGTCTATTAATACCCCATCAGAAGCATAAACAACACTGACTCACACTATCTATCCATCTATCCAGTCTATTAATACCCCATCAGAAGCATAAACAACACTGACTCACACTATCTATCCATCTATCCAGTCTATTAATACCCCATCAGAAGCATAAACAACACTGACTCACACTATCTATCCATCTATCCAGTCTATTAATACCCCATCAGAAGCATAAACAACACTGACTCACACTATCTATCCATCTATCCAGTCTATTAATACCCCATCAGAAGCATAAACAACACTGACTCACACTATCTGTCCATCTATCCAGTCTATTAATACCCCATCAGAAGCATAAACAACACTGACTCACACTATCTATCCATCTATCCAGTCTTCCAATACCCCATCATAAGCACAGGGTCTTGGGGATAGGCTAATCAGTCTAGACAGTAAAGGTGAAAGTGACCAGTTGTTCTTCCCTGAGCAGTATCGTGTCAGCAATAAGGCCCAACCAACCTCGGATGCAAACCCTTGTAGGCCACATCCAAATGAGGCGCCTTAACCCACTAGATCACCAGGCGTCCTACACAGGCTAATATTCACACACCATCACTACACACCAACAAGAAAAACATTAAACAAAACTATG
The DNA here is from genome assembly GCF_032717465.1 of Coenobita brevimanus. NCBI lineage: Eukaryota > Metazoa > Arthropoda > Malacostraca > Decapoda > Coenobitidae > Coenobita > Coenobita brevimanus. The sequence continues at coordinate 3,593,005 of NC_137003.1, forward strand.
CAGGATAAAATAATAATCGTGGTGGGTGTAAAATGACCACGTGTGTTATAAAATACTGCCTGTGTGTGTGTGTGTGTGTGTGTGTGTGTGTGTGTGTGTGTGTGTGTGTGTGTGTGTGTGTGTGAGGAGGGACAAAGAGTTGAGGAAAAGAGGGGGAGAAAAGGAGGAAGGAGAGAATGAGGACGAGAGGGTAAGGAGGGACAGAAAAGACAGGTGAGGAGGGGGCGGGGAGAAGGAAGAATAGAGAAGACTTGTATGCTACGTTAATTTTAGAGATTACCGTCCTTACTGCATACCTTCTCTCTCTCTCTCTCTCTCTCTCTCTCTCTCTCTCTCTCTCTCTCTCTCTCTCTCTCTCTCTCCAACTGTACACAGACACACTCATCACACACACACACATCCTCTCACACTTTCCACACATTACCGTACAAGCCACAAACACAACTACCCTCATACTAACCCTTTCACTGCGATGAGGCTGATCTGGGTTAATTACTACTGCCTCCAGACGATTTTATTCAATTTAGGGAAGACTTGTTGATAAAGGGATAATTATTTATTTTTTACGATTATCAGTCAGAAAAGTCTCACAGCCTTAATAAAAGTAGTGATGTAGTAGTAAAGATATAATACATAATAATATATAAAACATCACACACACACACACACACACACACACAGACACACACACACACACACACACACACACACACAGTGATGATAGTAGTGATGTAGTAGTAAAGATATAATACATAATAATATATAAAACATCACACACACACACACACACACACACACACACACACACAGTGATGATAGTAGTGATGTAGTAGTAAAGATATAATACATAATAATTCATAAAACATCACACACACACACACACAGTGATGATAGTAGTGATGTAGTAGTAAAGATATAATACATAATAATTCATAAAACATCACACACACACACACACACACACACACACACACACACACACACACACACACAAATACCACTAAAAAATGGGATCGTAGGATTGTAATTGGCTTAAGTGATTTGTATGCCAGGTGGACCGTGTGTGTGTGTGTGTGTGTGTGTTTTACCGGAAACTGGGAGTGACTGAGTGACGGAGTAAGTAACGTGAGTCAACGGAGTGAAGGAGAAAGCTGTGCAAATACCAGAGTGAGTGAGGAAGAGTAAATGAGTATCACCAGCTGAGTGCGTGAGTAATAAAGGACCAAGACAGGAATAAATAAAGCCTCAGAATGCCAGGATTACCAGAGAATATATGACTAACAAAGAGATATATACCTTTGCTAAAAAATATGACCTATGAGAGAAGTGGGATAGTTGAGTATTACACCTCCTTCCTCCTCCATCTTATGTGTGTTTACCGACCACCACTGACACTGACAAGGGAGGCGGGGCAAGAGGCGACAAGGTAAGACTAGGAAATGTAAGAGGGGAGAATGTAGGAAGGGAAAATGTAAGAAAGGGAAATGTAAGAGGTGAGAATGGAAAAATGCAGAATATATAAAAGAATGTAAGAGGGGACGGTATGAGAAGGAAAGATATAAGAGGGAAGGGTATAAGAGGACTGGTGTTGGGGAATGTGAGGACGTAGGAACAAGGCGTGAGGACTGTGAGGAGAGGAAAAGAGATGAAAGCAATGAATGTAGCGGCAGGAGGAGCAGATGACGGTAGTGAGGAATGAGCAGGGTGAAGGAGTGAAGTGAAAGAGGGTATGGATGGTGAGGAGAAAGTAGAAGAGGAAGGAATGATGGTAGTGACAAATGATGATGATGGTGAAGAGAAATGAGGAGAAAGGAATGATGGTAAAGACAGATGATGATGATGGTGAGGAGCAATGAGGATGGGGAAGGAAGGACTGTTGTTGTGGCTCCAGGTTCATGTGAAATGTGAACCCAGTGGACTGCTGGCTGAAGTTGCCCATCTCCCGCAGTCTACCATCCTCCTTTCGAGGGATAGGGAGGGAGCTGAGGGATGTTTTTGTGCCGCGGGGTTACATGAGCGCCACCACGTGAAGGCGCCACTCTCTAGGACAGTGACGGAAGAGGAGGAGGGTGAGGAGGTGAATGTGGAAAAAGAGGCCCGAGAGGAATATATGAGGGAGGTGATGGTTTATGAGGCGAGACGAAGAGAGAAACATTTGGTTGATCAGGGAAATGAAAAGGAAGCATCATCATCATCGTCATCATCTTCATCACCATCATCATCATCATCTTTATCACCATCATCATTATCATCTTCATCATCATCATCATAACCCTTACTCTCCACCCCAAAAAAGAAGATAAACCCCCTCAAAAAAAAAAAAAAAAAAAAAAAAAAAAAAAATGGTGAAAACTGAAACAAGAGCAATGGTGGTATGGAAGTATTTGTGTTGAAGGGAAACCAAAAATGTGCATCAAATGTTATGTGGTGGAAATTATGAAAGAGAAAGAGAGAGAGAGAGAGAGAGAGAGAGAGAGAGAGAGAGATGGCCCCAGTAAACCCCATCACCACGAGTACGTCCTTTTCCGGCAATTAATACAACCTGCAGACGATTTCCTTAAGCTCAGAGGACACACACACACACACACACACACACACTGTGGGTTGTTTCATACACAGCAAAGGACAGCAAACACCAACACACCTAATGGTCCTCTCGTGGCTGTTTGTTATAAGGAACACTGTGGTATCTAATTTATTTGGTGTATTACACCTTAACCTTCTCTTGTGTACTGTTTATTGCGTTTTTATATCAGCAGTGCATCATAACAAAGCAGACTGAGCTGTACTTTACAAAATAAATCACAAACGAACATGTGCTCAGAAATCAACAAAGCCATTGAGAGTCCGACCCGCGATCCTTCCCAGGACAGTTGCCTCCCCCCCCCCTCCATCACTGCCCTGGGCACGGTTGTTACGCGTTAGCTGGTTGTTACGTCACGTAGCGTCACACCCACGAGGTGCAGGATTACCCTGGGTGATGGATGGGTGTGTATGGGACAGGAGGAGGAGGAGTAGGAGGAGGAGGAGGAGAAAATCATAAATATTTTGTTAAGTCTAACAGAGAGACGGAATGGGATGAGAGGGAAATGAAATGGAAAGGAGGCAAGAACAGGGAAGGGATGTATCAGTGGAAGGGTGGAATGAGAGGAGGGAATATTAGACCAGAGGATATGAGGAAAAACGGAATGAGGAAAAGGGATGAGGTGAGAGGAAAGAGAGGAAGAAAACGACCAGTAAGAAGTGGAGGAGGAAAAAGAAGAGTGACAAGGACTGAGGAAAAGGGAAAGAGTAAGAAGAAAGGAGGACACCGATCAGTAATAAGGTGGAGAAGTAAGAGAAGCGTGGAGGTTAAGAACACACACACACACACACACACACACACACACACACACACACACACACACACGTCAACCTCTCTCATTACTGTGACTTATACATTCACTAACTGTAGCTAATGATCTGACTCCCTGTTCCCTCCACACCTCCTTGTTACCTCCCTCTCCTGCCTCACTTCCTCTCCTTTCCTCCCTGTTCCCTCCACACCTCCTTGTTACCTCCCTCTCCTCTCTCACTTCCTCTCTCTTCCTCCCTCTCCCTTCCAGACCTCCCTTCGGCTGCCCTCTCCTCCCTCGCTTTCAATTCTTTCCTCCCTGTTCCCTCCACACCTCCCTGTTACCTCCCTGTCCTCTAGCGAACTGGTGAAGAAATGAAAGAATGGCACCAAATCGCTTAGTGACTGACAGAGAAAGAAAACAAGAAGTAAAGAAAGGTAAGCAATGCTGGTAGGTGTGTAGACTAGGGTGTGTAGAGTTAATAAAGAAAGGTGAGTAATTTAGGTAGGTGTGTAGACTAGGGTGTGTAGAGTTAATAAACAGCAGCGACAGGTAAAGAGGAAGGAACAGGACACACAGGTAAGGTTCAGCTGCAGGGTGTATATCACGTGGCTTTACTGAACCTCTTCCCTGGCGATTTATTTTGCACATTCCCATTAACATTCTGTATTGTATTATTTATATTACTTTATTAGTCACATAGTTTGAATCAGTAACTTACAAGAGAATATTAAGATGTGATGTGCAGCAAAAATCGATAAGGAAGAGGTATCACGAAATCTGGCTAGCCACTTATAATGGGAGGGTAATTGTGTGTTATTATGTGTTGTTCAGGTAGGTAATGTGTATCCATTGGCAGGATGTGTCTAGTGTGGGTCAACTGGCAGGCTTTACTTATCCTTACATGTTTTGTTGTTTATATAGCAAGTAAGGAAGGAGGAGGGAGTGAGGAAGGCACAAAGAGAACGAGAGATAAAGAGTGGAGGGAGTGAGGGAGGCAGGGAGTGAATGATAGATAAAGGAGAGGGGAGTGAGGGAGGCAGGGAGTGAATGACAGATAAAGGAGGGGGGAGTGAGGGAGGCAGGGAGTGATTGATATATAAAGATAGGAGGGGAGGGAGGCAGGGAGTGGTTGATAGATAAAGGAGAAGGGAGTAAGGGAGGGAGGCAGGGGGTGAATCACAAATAAAGAAAGGAGGGAGTGAGGATGGGAAAGAATGAGATATACGAGTAGACAAAGGGAGGAGGGAGTGAAGAAGGGAGGGAGTGAGAGACAGACAAAGGGATGAGAGAATGAGTGAGGTAGGAAGGCGAAGACTATATCAGTCACAGTGAAGGAAATCCAGAGGGGAAAATATGTGACAGTCTGAGGAAACAGATGAGGAAGGTGGATTACGGGAAGAGAGAGAGAGAGAGAGAGAAGGGAAGGGGGAATTAGGGAAGTCAGGGATTGAGAGGAGAGATACAGGAAGACAGAATAGGATAATAAATCTGTGTGTGAGAGAACAGGAAGCAAATGTTTTCAGGCCAACTGTGTATATATGTGACTGGAATACACAGGGGATATGAAGGGGCTGGAAACAGACAGACAGACAGCATACAGCAGATAGACAGACAGACAGAGATTAGGGAAGTCAGGGAGTGAGAGGAGAGAGATATAGGAAGACGGAGGAGGAACATAAATGTGTGTGTGAAGGAACAGGAAAGCAATACAGTCCTCTGGCAATGTATATGCAACATGAATACACAGGGATGTCTATCTATCTTCATCTATCTAACTATCTATCTATATACAGAGAGAGAGAGAGAAAGAGAGAGAAGAGGGGGAGAAGAGTCAGCAGGGAAGAGATAAAAGGGTATGACCGGGTGCTGGGTGGAATAATATTACACTGTGCTTGACAAAGTGGTGCTGGAGGGAGGGAAGGAGGAAAGAGTGTAGGGGTACAGGGGTGTGGGGGTACAGGGGTCTGGGGGTACAGGGGTCTGGGGGTACAGGGGTGTGGGGGTACGGGGGTGTGGGGGTACGGGGGTGTGGGGGTACAGAGGTGTGGGGGTACAGGGGTGTGGGAGTACAGGGGTGTGGGGGTACAAGGGTGTGGGGGTACAGGGGTGTGGGGGTACAGGGGTGTGGGGGTACAGGGGTGAAGGACGTATAATTCTATAATCCACAGTGTTTCAGCAGCAACCCAATTTTTCTCTTTCCAGGATGATCGCTCTTGCTTTATTTACCACAAATCCCGACTTAACTAACCTGACCTAACACAGTCTACGTTAACCCTAACAGCCTAACCCACCCTAACCCTAACAACCTACCCTAACCCTAACAGCCTAACCTACCCTAACCCTACCAGACTAGCCAATCTTATCTCACGTCAAGAAGCACACACACTAATGTTGCCGTGCCTGTGGCAATCCACACTATTTGACCACTACAATGTGAGGACGATTTTTATATTATATTCTTGCTGCCTCCACACCAATATTTCCAGCCAAGGAGAACCCTCAAGGAGAAAAGGTCACTCTGGCAATAAATAAAGGCGTCTGGAGATAGCTAAGAAATAAACCCTGGCCTCAGTGGGCTAAATAAACAACAATGAAAACCTTGACGGCAAAGGCAATAAAACAACTTACTCATAAATATTGCAGAGGTAGTTTTGCACACGTTTGATTTATGTAGTGTGTGTGTGTGTGTGTGTGTGTGTGTGTGTGTGTGTGTGTGTGTGTGTGTGTGTGTGTGTGTGTGTGTGTGTGTGTGTGTGTGTGTGTGTGTGTGAGAGAGAGAGAGAGAGAAAGAGAGAGAGAGAATCACACCCTACAACTGCCTCTTACTAGCCACATTAGAAGTAACGAACATCATCACATCCACCACCATCACAACCAACACCATCGCAACCACCAACACAACTACCACCAACACAACCACCACCAACACAACCACCACCATCACAACCACCAACACAACAAATGACATCACCAAACCTACTCCCACAACCAAAACAACAAGTATAGTATCACCACAACAACCATTACCATCCCACAACACAACTACCACCACCTACCACTACCACAACAACCATTACCATCCCACAACACAACTACCACCACCTACCACTACCACAACAACCATTACCATCCCACAACACAACTACCACCACCTACCACTACCACAACACCCATTACCATCCCACAACACAACTACCACCACCTAACACTACCACAACAACCATTACCATCCCGCAACACAACTACCACCACCTACCACTACCACAACAACCATTACCATCCCACAACACAACTACCCCCACCTACCACTGACGTACCACCACCACCACCTCCAACATTGATTATCTCAACCCACCACAGATTCTACCACAACTACCACCACGATCATCACAACTTCCAACAGCTACTACAATTACTACCATCATCGCAACTCACAGCTCGGTCTGCTTCCGCCTATCGCCACTTCTACTACCACAAATACTATCGCCACCGCCACAACTCCCAGCAAATACCACTACCACAGTCTAAGTAATATATGCTTAGTAGTGTGTACTTAGACTGTGACTACTACTACTACTACTACTACTACTATCACAACCATCACCATCACATCTCAAAACTTGGCATACCTCCACCCACCACCACATCTACTACCACAGTCCACCACAACTACCATCACCACCACCACTACAACAACCACAACCATCACAACTCCCACCTCTGCCTACCTCCACCCACCACCATATTTACTACCACAACTACCACAATCCACCACACAGACAGGCTTCGATTCCATCCCTCCCTTTGAAAGCATCAGGCCGCATTTTCCCCTTCCTACAATACCAAGACGTGTGTGTGTGTGTGTGTGTGTGTGTGTTTTGAGGACACTGAGCTACTGTATATGCGTGTAAGAAAATTTACTGTATATGTGAGTGTGTATGTATAAATGTAGTCTGTGTGCATATTTATGTATTTTTGTGTGTACGTGTGCATTTTTAGGTGGGTATGTGCGTATGTGCTGGCTACCTGAAATCCATCTATACAAGTGCACACACATCTATACCGATTCTTGCATCCATATCCATTCATACATACACACATACATACCGCCTCTGTGTGCGTGTATTCACCTGTGTGTATGCAGATTTATAGGAACCATTTCGAAAAAAAATGGAAAAAGAGTGTGGGGGAAGAGGCAGAATTGGGGTGAGGAGACCAGCCATTGTTGGAGGTTTGGTGGGGAGGGGAGAGGAGAGCAGAGCAGAGGACAGGAGGGCAGAGCAGAAAAGAGGACAGAGAAAAAATGAGAAGACAGGGGAAGAGAGGAAATGAGAGGAGAGGAGAGGAGAGAGAATAGACGATTCTACAGAAGGAAGTTGGGAAGAAAAAACGAGGAGAATGGAGGAAGAAAATAGGAGGCTGAGGAGGCAGAGAATAGGGGAGAAAGAAGTGAAAAAATGAGGAGACCTGAAGGAATAGTGGATATGTTAATACGGAGAGGACAGGAGAGGAAAGGCAGGTGGAAAGAAAACACAAAATGAAAAGACTGGAAGAGAAAGCAAAAGATAATCAACTAGAAGAATCATCACTACCACCACTACTACCAGACACCACAACCAACACTACCACTAATACCACCTACAGCATTAACATAATCCCTCCTTCCACCACAACTGCTACCACCACCTTCACTGTGATTACCACCACCAGTCACTCATTATCACTACCTCCATCGCCACTATAACTATACTACCACCCTCACCACCATCATTACCACTATTACCACCATCGCTACCAACATCACCACCATCACTACTTCTATTGCCACCACCATCACCAACCTTATCACCAGCAGCACACTAGTGACCCAAATATTGATGTCCTTTACCATAAAAACAGCAAACTCAATCACTACATCCAACACAACATTGGAGAATTGACAGGGAATGTCATTATTCTCTCTTCCTAACTTCCTCCCACTCTTCCCTCCACACCTTTCACTCCAGTCCTTCCCCCCCCCCATGTCACCTGCCGCCCTCCCTTCCTTCCACTCTTCCTTCCCCACCTTCTGCAATCCTCTCCTACCCAAGTCTCTTCCTTACCTCCCTTCCTCCCACTCTTCCCTCCACACCTTTCTCTGTAATCCTCTGCTACCCAAGTCTCTTCCAACTCTCCCTTCCTCCCACTCTTCCCTCCCCATCTTCCTCTCCAGTCCTCCCCTCCCCAATTCTCTTCCCTCCCTCCTACTCTTCCCTCTCCACTCTTCTCGTCCCTAATTCTCCCTCACCTAAGCTCTTCCCCTCCACCCATCCCCACCTCCTTACCACTGTCTGGAACTCCAAATTTTTATTGATATTCTCGGTATTATAATAGTATCCACACACACACACACACACACACACACACACACACACACACACACACACACACACACACACACACAGCACATTCACATCCCCTGCAACAACGTCACCATCATCTCATCATCATCATTATACACTTTATCAGCCACCATCGCAGTTTGTTTGTCTTTAATTAATGAAGCTGAGTGACTTGGTCCGACAAGAACAATGTGCTTTTTCTTACTCATTTACTGATTATATGATGAATGAATGTGATAGTAGTGCTGATAATGACAATGATACGAGAGGACTGGCAATATAGCAAAGATGATGATGATGATAATGATATTCTCTTTATCAATGACTGTTAATCAATAAGGCCAAACTGTCTGCCGAACCCAAAGTGGTTTTCAAAGTCAGTGTGGGCCACACAAGGCAGCAGATGTCACCGCCTCACCACTGCACCCACACACCTCAGCCTTAAATGGTTCCTAACACTGCCTAACACTGACACACTCTATATATCATCTTGCTGGGTTAACCTCTTAAATGGTTCCTAACACTGCCTAACACTGACACACTCTATATATCATCTTGCTGGGTTAACCTCTTAAATGGTTCCTAACACTGCCTAACACTGACACACTCTATATATCATGTTAGGTGTAGTATGCTGTAATGTGATGTGTTGAGGTGTATTGTACTGTCGTGGAGTGTGGTGTACGAGTATTGTGGTGCGATGTGGTGTGCTGTGGTGTGATATGGTGTGGTTTGGTATATGATACAGTGTGGTGGGTGGTGAAGTGGTATGGTGGGGTTAGGTGGCTGGAAGTAAAGTTTGCCCTCCCCCCTTCTCTCTCTCTCTCTCTCTCACACACACACACACACACACACACACACACACACACACACACACACACACACACACACACACCTTTCCCATTAATAATTCCAGTAAAGTCGACAGCGGGCGAGACAATCTATATTTAAGACATCTGAGTGACGGGGACATGAAAGAGAGAGAGAGAGAGAGAGAGAGAGAGAGAGAGAGAGCGCTACTCCCCTGATTACTGGACGTCACTTCTATGTAATTTGTTGAGGGTGTGGACGTGAGAGGAAGGGAAGGAGGGAGGGGGGAGGAAGGGAGGGAGACGAAAAGTGGGGAAGGGGAAGAAAAGGAGAGGAAGAGAAGAGGAGGAAGAGGAAGAGGAAGGGGGAAGTAAAGAGGGGGAGGGGAAAGGAAGGGAGAGGCATGGGAAGGAAGGGAAGGAAAAGGAAGAGGCAGGGGAGGAAGAGGAAGGGGTGGAGCGAGCATGTCAGGGAGGGAGAGGGGTAGGGAAAGGGAAGGACAAGGAAAGGAACAGAGAGAAATAAGGAGGAGAAGGGAGGAGGGGTGGAGGGAGAAATGGAGGGACAGGGTGTGGATGGGATGGAGGAAGGACAGAGAGAGGGAAGGGGGAGGATAGGTGGATTGTGGGATAGACAAGAAAAGGAACGAAATATGTAGGGAGGGGAAATGATAGAGGGTGGAAAGGAAGGGAGGGGCAGAAAGGAAAGTAGAGGTAGGGAGAGGAGGAAAGGGAGGAAGGAAGTGGGAGGCAGAGAGGGAAGGGAAAGGAGGGAATGGAAGGGCAGAGAATGAAACAGAAGGGCAGGTAAAAATGATAACAGGTAATACCATTTAACCCCATCCAGGCGTAGGGTGCCGAGGCTTGGCTATCACAGTGCAATACATTTAAGGGTAGATGACCAGTGTACTTCCCTTGGTGGCATTACACAGCGCAGTACATTTAAGGGTAGATGACCAGTGTACTTCCCTTGGTGGTATTACATAGTGCAGTACATTATAGGGTACATGACCAGTGTACTTCCCTTGGTGGCATTACATAGTGCAGTACATTTAAGGGTACATGACCAGTGTACTTCCCTTGGTGGCATTACATGATTAAAAACCTCCAGTATCACTCCTTGGGAGGCAACCTATGGAAGGCCGTGACGTCACCCCCACTGGCGCCTTACAACCACTACACCACTTCACTAGATTTATGGAGGGGAACTGTGGACTGAAATTATCCTGTACACTAACCCTTCTTAACAGCGTCATCAGCATCAGCATCACCATCATCATCATAATCATCTTCATAACTATCGTAGTCACCATCATCATCATCATCATAACCATCGTAATCATCATCATCATCATCATCATCCCGTGACCAACAAGGACAGCACCCACACACTACCCTTCACTATGACACACAACCGTCCAATTTACAATACAGGTCCCTGTTTCTGTTCCGGGTGCCAACAGGTTTACGTGGTGGGCCGGGAATCGAACCTGGAACCTCTTGGATGCATGCCGAATATGCTTCCAATTACACCACCGCCACCACCTCTCTCTCTCTCTCTCTTACTCAGTTATGTAAATGAGAACTGCAAATCCCACCGTTTCCTAAATTTTGCTGCGACGGCAAGATGCTGCTGGGAAGAATTTGGAGAGAGAGAGAGAGAAAGAGAGAGAGAGAGGTGGAATGAGTGTGGTGAAGGTTAAGGTATAAGAATGGCTTAGGTGGAATACAATACAATACAACACAATACAAGAGAAGGCGTCACCATGGGAGGCGTTAACACAAAACTACAACAATTTTTCCACAACAAATTCTTCATTGTTGTTCCTTTACTACCTATTACTGACCAACTCTTATTTACCTTTATACATACAACCTCTTTACTACCAGGACGGATTTTTAGTTATAATAATTCTTGTTCTTTTACTACCTTGTACTGGCCAACTCTTACCAACCTCCTTACTACCAGGATGTATTTTTAGTTATAATTCTTCCAATCTCTATATGATTTTATTGATCCTGTGGCAGGTATTTTAGATGCAGGCGTCATATGCAGCCTTCAATAACCCTTCCATTACCTGAAGTCTTACCTGAGCAGAACAACTTCGTCCGTAAGAGCCAAAAATAAGATAAAATAAAATAAAGAACATGGGAGAAAAAAAAAAAAAGATGACTCAGTGTCGGGAATCCTGAAATGAAGAAGAATGAAGGAGTTTTCTCTCTCATTTCAACCTCTCCCCTCCCTCCTCCTCTCACTCTACCTCACCATCTCTTTCCACCTCCCTCTCTGTTTCGCTCCAAGACTATCCCTACCACTCTCCCTGCCTCCCTCTCATTCCCTCTTCTCTTTACCCTTCTTCTCTCCCTCACCCTGTCTCCTCTCCCTTCAAGTCGTCTCTCCCCTTCTCTCCTCTCCTCTCCATATCCCACTCTCCTACTCTTGCTCATACTCCTTTTTCTCCTCTCTCTCTCCCATTATTCTTTTTGCTTCCCTATGCTTATCTTCGACTCAAAAAAAAAAAATAATAATAATAATAAAGAAAGAAATGAAAAACAGTCACAGTCTTCTCTGTAACAAACCGCCTTGAAAGAACCATTGCCTTTGGTACTGTTTGCTTTCATTTGTACTCCCTTTCTCTTTCCCTCCCCCTCTCTCCTTTCGTTCCCTCTCGCACTATCCTTTCTCCACTCTTGCCTCTTTATCCATCACCACCTCCCTCTCTTTCCATTCCCTCCCACCCTATTTTCCATCCATTCCCACACGCTCTCATTCTATCCCTATCTCATTTCCCTTCCTTTTTCTTCCTCTCCCACCCTCTCCCTTCTCATCTCCCTGTCCCGTCCTCCCTTCCTCTCTCCCTCTTCCCCTCCCCTTCCTTCTCTCCCTCACCCCCTCTCCCTCCGTCCAGTAATTCGTCATAATTGAAGTCTTAATGACATTTTCTCGCTTTAGGTCTCAGTCACTGCCGCCTAATGAGGATTATATCTTAAAAGGTGAGACAGAGATTAAAATGCTACGCCTCTCTCTCTCTCTCTCTCTACCTTCAGGCTCTTCCTTCTCTTCCACCTCCTACTCCACCACATCCTCCCTCTCCACCTCCTGCTCCTCCCTTTCAGTCTCCACCTGCCACTATTTTTTCCTGTCCCATTAAAACTTATAATTTCCATCAACCTGGAGAAAAAAATCCACACCAGGAAGAGAGAGAGAGAGAGAGAGAGGAATGTTAAAGTTTCCAGTCCGTCTCTCTCTCTCTGTCATGCCGGAACACGATCATCAGACATAACAGGTGGTAATAACACTCCGCTCTGTGCATCTCATGATTGGCTGTAGCTTAGGTCACACACACACACACACACACACACACACACACACACACACACACACACACACACATCTGGTATGGTGCAGTCGATAGGCATTATCCCTTCAGTCCAATTAGGTATTTCAAACTGTATTAATTAGTAGGTACATAAGATTACATTTAGCTTTGGATAAACTAATGTAATTGTAGGAGTTGGAGACAGGCTTTATTGACTCCTTTACTACAAGATGGATCCCTTGATTGCACTAATATCCTGTGCTATTAACAACATTATTAGTAAAAGCACAGCATTGCACTGAACACCTACACTCCTTACTTCCTTCCTTTGATCTCTCTCTCTCTCTCTCTCTCTCTCTCTCCAGCGTCCCCTATTCACTAATTGGGGTAATTTTGCCACGAGGCCGCCCTGCAGATTATGCCAGTTGTGTGTGTGTGTGTGTGTGTGTGTGTGTGAGAGAGAGAGAGAGAGAGAGAGAGAGAGAGAGAGAGAGAGAGAGAGAGAAAGAGAGAGAGAGAGAGAGAGAGAGAGAGAGAGAGAGAGAGAGAGAGAGAGAGAGAGACGTAAACAACGCGTGATTCGCAGTTGTAATTTTTTGTTTAATGCAAGAAAAAAGGAACCAAAGGCAAACAGCCCACAAACCGTTCCTTCCAAGGAAAAAAAAAAAAAAAATAAAGGGAGCCAAATTCAAGATCCGATCATTTCGAGATGCCTGGACACACTGCGTTTGAAAGACTGGAGATCATAGGAAGTAGGAAATACAGACAGAGGGAGACGGTTCCAGAGTTGACCTGTTGCATAAATGAAGGACTTGGAGTAACGGTTAACTCTTGCATTAGAGAGTTGGACAGAAAAGGGATGAGAGTTTGTTGTTAGACGGGTGCTACGAACCCGTCGTAGTGGTGAAGGGATGGAAGCAGACAGTTCAGAGGAGCAATGAAGGTAATATGTCGGTCATTAAATGTGGACCAGAATTTGTCCAGGGTATAGTACTTTTGTCAGCTGGAGGGTTTGTGGGTATACATGGTGGATGTTGTTTATTTGTTGTTTTGTTAGAGAAACAGACACCTACACAGAAAGTTACAAAGACAGACAGACAGCTACACAGACAGACAGACACCTACACAGATAGACAGACAGTTACACAGACAGAAAGACAGACAGCTACACAGACAGAAAGCCAAGCAGACAGACAGCTACACAGATAGACAACTACACAGACACAGACACACAGCTACAGACAGACAGACGGCAACACAACAGCCAGTGTGTCAACAGGTTCACCATCAGGACGTATTACTGTATATATACGGTATATATTTCCGTCTCCTGATGATTTTATTCGGGTCAGAAATACCTGGAACAGAACAAGACAGATATAGCCTTCAGTACCTCCTTTATTATTATTATTATGGCCTTCAGTAACTCCTTTATTATTATTATTATTATGGCCTTCAGTACCTCCTTTATTATTATTATTATTTTATTATTATGGCCTTCAGTACCTCCTTTATTATTATGGCCTTCAGTACCTCCTTTATTATTATTATTATTATGGCCTTCAGTATCTCCTTTATTATTATTATGGCCTTCAGTACCTCCTTTATTATTATTATGGCCTTCAGTACCTCCTTTATTATTATTATGGCCTTCAGTACCTCCTTTATTATTATTATGGCCTTCAGTAACTCCTTTATTATTATTATGGCCTTCAGTAACTCCTTTATTATTATTATGGCCTTCAGTAACTCCTTTATTATTATTATGGCCTTCAGTACCTCCTTTATTATTATTATGGCCTTCAGTAACTCCTTTATTATTATTATGGCCTTCAGTACCTCCTTTATTATTATTATGGCCTTCAGTAACTCCTTTATTATTATTATGGCCTTCAGTAACTCCTTTATTATTATTATGGCCTTCAGTAACTCCTTTATTATTATTATGGCCTTCAGTAACTCCTTTATTATTATTATGGCCTTCAGTACCTCCTTTATTATTATTACTAACAGGGGTACCCGGCGTTCCTCCTCCCCCCCTTATTTATCTTCCTCCTGCCCCTTCCCCCGTCTCTCTCTCTCTCTCTCTTTCTCTCTCCTTCATCCTTCTCTCGTTCCCCCTCCTTATTTATCGACTCTTACTACTCTGCCCCCCTCCCTCAAACCATCGGTCAGTTTGGTCTTAAAACCTTCCTTGTGTCATAAGACCAAAAAGACTAATACTCCAATCCTATTTGTTCTAGTTCAGTCTTTCTTTCTACTCCAGAAAGACCATGTACCTCTCATGCTTTTGAAGAGGGATTATACTGTAAGAGGTCCTGGAACTTTCCATTTCAGCTTTCACAGACTAACGCACAGTATTTGTGCGTGCTTGTTTACCATCACCGTTGACCTCAAATAACCTCCGACCGGTGACCTCAAATGACCACGGAGTCAACTTCACATAGCCTATGTCCGAACTGAAGGTCATGTGTCTCCATGCCAAAAATTGGGCTGCAAGGGTGCCCGGCGTTGCCCGGGCCAAAAAGGCGAACACTCAACCGGTGACCTCAAATGACCCAGAACTGAATTTTGACCCCCCCAAAATCTTCCTTGGGACACAAGGATTCCAAATATGTAGATTAATGCCAGGTAAAATGAAAATTGGGGGGGGGGGGGTAGTTCGTGAACAGACAGAAAGTGCCCTTTATATAGTAGATGGCCTTCAGTGATTCCTTTATTATTATGGCCTTCAGTAATTCCTTTATTACTATGGCCTTCAGTAACTCCTTTATTATTATTATGGCCTTCAGTAACTCATTATTATTATGGCCTTCAGTACCTCCTTTATTATTATTACGGTCTTCAGTAACTCCTTTGTTATTATTATGGCCTTCAGTAACTCCTTTATTATTATTACGGTCTTCAGTAACTCCTCTATTATTATTACGGTCTTCAGGAACTCCTTTATTATGGCCTTCAGTGCGTCCTTTATTATTATTATGGCCTTCAGTAACTCCCTTATTATTTTTATGGCCTTCAGTACCTCCTTTATTATTATTATGGCCTTCAGTAATTCCTTTATTATTATTATGGCCTTCAGTAACTCCTTTATTATTATTATGGCCTTCAGTACCTCCTTTATTATGGCCTTCAGTAAGTCCTTTATTATTATTATGACCTTCAGTAGGTCCTTTATTATTGTGGCCAGTGTTAAGGTGAAGGAAAACAAATGGTAACAGATGGAATTATATATATACTACGTCATTAGGTTGGTGGCCTTAACAAACAGAAACACGGTATGAGAATTATGGCAACTGGAGGTTTGGAGGATAAATAAGAAGAGTGAAAATAAGAGGGAAGGGAGATGATGATGATGATGATGATGATGATGATGGTGGTGGTGGAGGTGGTGGTGGTGGTGGCGGATTCATTTATTTGTTTATCGTTTTCTTTACTACAGTATATTTGTACCACACTTTATTCTTAATACTTGTTTCGACTCTTCCTAAGAAATCCCCCCCCTCCCTCCCTCCCTCTCTCTCTCTCTCTCTAAGTCTTTCAGTTTATTAAAATGACAATCCTCCATTCTCCCTCAGCAGTATTATAATCCAGAGAGCAGACACAAAGCCGCAGCGGGAGGGAGGCACGGAGAGAAAGGGAGAGGAGGAAGGAGGGAGGGAGGAAGGGGGGAAGAAGGGACGTGGGGAGAGAGAGAGAGAGAGAGAGAGAGAGAGAGAGAGAGAGAGAGAGAGAGAGAGAGAGAAGGACATATTAGGATAGAGTATAATCATCTGTCGGTGTAATCATCTAAGGCAATATATCAACAGTGTTATGAAGCCTGCCTTGCTACATAAACCCTCGTTTGGCTTCATAAAGTTAGAATAAGTAAACAGTTTAAATAAGTAAATAATTAACAAGTATATCATCAGGTATAACTAGACGTGCAACAAGTTAGGTATTCAGTTCAGGTGTTGTTGCTACTCGTAGTTTTGTGTGTATAAGACTATCAATGTGTGTGTGTGTGTGTGTGTGTGTGTGTGTGTGTGTGCAGGGTCACATGTGCAAGCCACAGTGGTAAATAATTGCATGGCTAATGATACGGTTCAGAGGAAGGCTGTCACAACCATATACACAGCAGCCACCAAACCCGATCCTTAGCCACAATTTCAAGACCAATAACAAAATTTAGGCTGGTGAAAGGTAACGTGGTAAAGTAATTATTCAGCAGGAAATGTGCAGCCGTAGCATTATATTTCCTGCCACTGAGCTACGGCAAATAAATACAAAAGGACAAAGTCTCCATGAGTATTGTCACTAAATCCACTCACGTAAATTATTCCAATGATCCTCTCTAAGCCGCAGATATACTTCAAAAAATAAATAAATAAATAAAGGTGAAATGCACTATCCGAAACTCGGCAACTTCCCTCACTGCCCCAGCCTCCCTTCACATTATTCAAATTTCCTGCACAATTTTTTATCCATTATTCCCCGTGAATCAAAATTTAGTAAAACTGTAAGAAGATAGTAAGAATATGACACAAAATACGTAACTGTAATGAGGAAGTTAAATATCAAACCAAAAAGGAAAATACCCCATTACTTCACCTTTCTCTCTCTCTCCAAATTTCCAAACGCGTTTTTCCTCATCATTTCCCCTGGCACAAAGTTTGCCTGTATAAAAATACTCGGGGTATTTTTACATTGCCCTAATGACCGGCAGAGTTCTGCTGGACTATCATTTCCAGTGGTGGTGGTGGTGGTGGTCAGGTGGTTTCACAAGTGGTGTGTTGTCTGAAAGGACGCGAGTTCAATCCCAGGCGAAGTTCTACTGGACTATCATTTCCAGTGGCATCAGCAGCATCAGCGGTGGTGGTGATGGTTAGGCAAGTGATGTGTTGTCTGAAAGGACGCGAGTTAGATCCTAGGCTCGGGAACAGTTTGATTATTTGAATTTTGTTAACACAGAATTTACCAGCCATGTCATAAAAGCACCCCCACTAATACCCTCACACCACGAGTGCAGGAAACAGCCCCAGCATGTCCATAATACGGACGGTGGGTATCAGCGCCGAAGTGGAGGCATGTAAAGGTGTGGTGCACACAAGACTGCTGGGCATCAGAGAATGAACTGCCAAGCCTACGCTCACAGTGAGACATTAAAACAAACAAAAAAAAACTTTCAGGCAGGCAGGAACCGGGCAGAACAGCAGGCAAAGACAGGGAGGCAGAACGAGAAAAAAAGAATGAAATGACAGGACGCAGCATACGCGGAAAATCAAATGACAAGAACAAAAAATTCTAAATTATTAAAATGTTGACAAAGAAGAGCCAAGAAAAACTCAGGGTAAAAACGATAAGAAAACATTAAAATATTCACCGACATTAAAAAAAAAAAAATGCCTGATTAAAAAGTGAGAGAGGGAGGAGACAAAATTACAAATTAAGGTCAAACTATAGAGTTGATGAGTTGACTAGGATGACGGTTGGTATTGGTGCTACTGCTGCCAGATGGTCTCACTCAGCTTATAATAAAGTCTTACCGCCTGTGCTCACCCTTCATTTGGTCTCACTCAGCTTATAATAAAGTCTTACCGCCTGTGCTGATCCTTCATTTGGTCTCACTCAGCTTACAATAAAGCCTTACCGCCTGTGCTGATCCTTCATTACCATGATGTCAGTTTACTTCGCATTTTTAAAATCTCCAGATGATATTCTTCACCTAAAACATTTTCCCTCTTCACCTAAAACATTTTTCACACAGGATGGGTTAAATATATTCTCCAAGAAACCTTCAGAAACGAAAAGTTTTCCTAAGCTGAATATAATGGTCCGGAGGCACCAAAATACTGACGTGATCGTACACGACAATGAAACTGATAATATTTTGAAATGGGAGTCAAAGTAGATACATTAAATATCTTTACATGAAAAAATGTGATGTTACCCAAGAACTAACATTACTAGAGATAAAAGGTGGAGGGGGAAAGACATGGTTGTCATGGTACCGGTAATCCGTCAGTGTTGATTCCACTAACTCTCCTGGAAATGATTCTAGTCAGCGGCAGTTTTTTCCCTCTCTCTCTCCTTACGTCCCTTCAGTCGCCTTTTACGCTACGTTTGGAACGTGGTGTGTGCTATACACTACTTCATTCCCCTCACCCTCTCCCTCTCCCTGTCCAGTACAATGGCGTCTGCTATAGGCCAGCTTTGCATTCATTTTACACACTTTTCAGCCTGGGGGTTGCATACCTGCCTAAGCATAATCAACTCTTAAATCAAAGCTGAATAAATCTGGTGAATAAACTCGCCTGGTGGTTGTGTGATTAAAACGAAGACATCATAGTACTGAATAGGTTAAAGCTGACCATGTAGCCTCACCTAACCTACCACACACACACACACACACACACACACCATCGTCTCATACAAAAGGACATATTTATAAACCAAGTACAGGCAGATAACGGGTTGAAAGGATACATCTTGATTTTCATAGGAATGTTCCCTTTCACAATCAGGATATGTGTTTGCAGGAAGCACAGTATAATACTGCATAACATGTCCATGTTTTGTGTTGCTCCTGTGAATACAAATTAAAGCTGTGACACAGACTGGATGTACGTGTGTCTGTGCAGCTCAGTGCTGGTGTGTGGTGGTGACAGGGGCGTACAGGCAACCGCTGCTGCACTGGTTAGCAACTCAGCCTCCCAACTGGATCAACCAGAGTTCCATTCCCACACTGGTAAGCCTCTCCAGCAAAGTACGGTAGGTCTCCTTGTCCCACTTCACACACACACACAACGTGTGTGGTGGCAGCAATGCAGACTAATGCTTACTGACTGGCCTACACGAGGGTCATCAAGGCAGACAGTGTTTATTCCAAGTCATAATCTTCTCCTAGAATACCACACACAACACTGGGATTTACATCCACATCCCCGGCAGTACTGCTGCGTGAACAGGGACACAGAGGAAACAAACTGTGCTCAAGAGTCTGACCGGCCCGGGGACCGAACTGGAATATTTGCAGTTGCGGGCTGGCTGTGCTAACCATTACACCACCGGCTGCCCCGTACTAGGGTGTTGTACTGTCAGGGACAAAAGTTCGCCTGCTGTTCCACTGCGTCTGCATCTCACTCAGGCAATGTCCCTCACTTCGCTCGCTGATGCAGCAAATCAATGAAGATCATCTATGGGTAAAAACACGTGCAAAACCTCCCTCAGGTTAAGAATATTTGCCAGCAGAGGAAAGTGAGACGCGGAGGTGGTTATATACTGCCAAACTTCTGTCCGTGACTGTACAATAATGTGGTGGCGGCTGAGAGCGGCGCACCACACACCCTCTTATCTCCACGGTCACACACGCACTAACTGGCGGACCCGCCGCCAGCAGTAGAGTGGGCCAGTGGGGTGCAGACATCCTGGGTGCAGGTGTAACGCGGTGGTGGAAAGGTGGCTACTTTCCATTCTCATGTCACTCATCCCTACCTGCCCTGCCATTCTCACCTCACTCATCCCTACCTGCCCTGCCATTCTCACCTCACTCATCCCTTCCTGCCCTGCCATTCTCACCTCACTTATCCCTACCTGCCCTGCCATTCTCACCTCACTCATCCCTACCTGCCCTGCCATTCTCACTTCACTTATCCCTACCTGCCCTACCATTCTCACCTCACTCATCCCTACCTGCCCTGCCATTCTCACCTCACTCATCCCTACCTGCCCTGCCATTCTCACCTCACTCATCCCTACCTGCCCTGCCATTCTCACCTCACTTATCCCTACCTGCCCTGCCATTCTCACCTCACTCATCCCTACCTGCCCTGCCATTCTCACCTCACCCATCCCTACCTGCCCTGCCATTCTCACCTCACTCATCCCTACCTGCCCTGCCATTCTCACCTCACTCATCCCTACCTGCCCTGCCATTCTCACCTCACTCATCCCTACCTGCCCTGCCATTCTCAAACATACTTGGGATACATTCTATGGCGTAACCTGGATTTCTGTTTTGCAAGAACTAGACATTAGAAATTCTACATTTTCCTTTCCTTGTCCTTCCTGCAAAAACAATGTACAAACCAACTATAATTTTCCTTCCTAACCAACATTTCTTATTGTGGGAGGAACAGACATGAAATGGGCTGGAATTTCTATTTCCTTGTACTTACTTTCAACAAAAATTATTAATTCAGAGAAATGACGTCGTGTATGAATTGAGAGAGAGAGAGAGAGAGAGAGAGAGAGAGAGAGAGAGAGAGAGGAGGGAAGGCAGGGCTCCCCATAAGTGTTATACATGATTCTTAAAAGTTTTACACCTGAAGTTTTCTCATTCCTTCACAGCCCCTCTCCCTCTCCTGCCCCTCCCCCCTTCTTTCACCAGGTCATCCCGTACCTTTCAACCATCCTTCAACACAACACCTGCATCCCCCCCCCCTCTCTCTCTCTCTCTCTCTCTCCAGTTTCAGTCATCTTGGTTCTCCATTCCCACTTTCCTCTAGATTTTTGTTCTCCCTGTTTTCTCCTTTCTCTTCTTTCTCTCTTCTATTCCTCTTTTCTCCATCTTACCTCTTTTTCCTCTTAATTCCCTTTTCCGTCCAGATTTTTCCTCTTACTACGTCTTCTTTCCTCTGTTCTTCTCTCCGTCTCTAGATCTTCCCTCTCTCTCCTCTGTTTTCTTTCCATATCTCCCTCTTCCCTCCCTTTCCTCTTTTTTTCTCTCTGCCTCTCCCTCTTCCCTCCAACACCACCTCCCTTAGGCATGGTTTCTAAAGTTTTATAGGTGTGTTTTTCCTCCCTCCCTCCATTCTCTCCCTCCTTCCTTTTTCTTCTCTTCCTCCCTCCCTCCTTTCTTCTTTCCCCTCCACCCTCTCTATTGTCTTTTTTCCCGCCTTTCCCCAGTGTCCCCCTTCTGTCTTCTCTTCTTTCCTTCATTTCCCTCTTTCCATGCTTTCCTCCTTCCTTCCATTCCTCTCTCCTTTCATCCCTCCATCCTCTCTCCCGCCCACGCTCCTTCCTCCCTTTTTCTCTCCCTCATTTCTTACTCCTTCATCCCTTTCTCCTTCTCAGTCCTTTCCTCCCTCCTACCTCCTTCCTTCCCTCTCTCGTTTTTTTCCTTCCAGTCTTTTCTCTCGGTTTTTTTCTCCTCCCTGTTTTCCAGCCCTTTCCTCCTCGTCCCTGTCTCAATTTCCCGTTCCCTCAACCCACCTCTCTCATACTTAAAAACTGAATTTTTAATACTGTTAGATGATTTTAATTAAATTATAAGAGTTCCTTAACTCAAACCTATTATTCGATCTCTTCTGAGAAAAGAAGAGCCTTAAGCCTTTGAAAGCTGGCAGCTGATTGGCTGTCCGAGTGCATTCGTAAGTAACGATGTATTTTTTTATTATCAAGGCAACAATAACCGTTTCTAATAAGACTTGCTCATATATCTACATCCATCTATATATCTAGTTATCTGCACAGATTAATTTTTAAACGAGGTCATCAGAGGGCCTAGGTAGGCTACCGTGTGAAATTTTCAGGTCTGCCCAACCAACACTTTTGGACTAAATTATACGAGTTCGTTTATTTTTACACTTTTGGACTAAATTATACAAGTTCGTTTATTTTTCCCACGTTAAGGCAAATTATGCAGAATTATACGTCATTACTGCCACATTGTATTGATTGGCACAACTGAAAGTTTCACACGTATTTGGCCCTCTTGTACACTTTGTAAAGCCTCCTTTTAAAATTTATCTATGCAAATAATTATTTTTCTTGACAATGTTATCGTCACAAACTGTTACTGGAACCCTTATAATACAGATTATAAAAAATAAATCGTTACTAATGAATGCACTGGAACAACCAATCAGCTGCCAGCATTCCAGTTTAAGGCAAGAGTCTTCTCAGAACACATGCAATGGCCGTGAACAGGTTAATGAAGGCTGTATTTATCCCCTCCAGTTGGAAGCAGTCTCTCCTGAGCTGAATAAAATCGTCTGCTATTACCAAGAATTAAAATTGATTTTTCTTCAATTTTTGCTGCTGTCAGACGATTTTATTTACTTTAGAAGGGTTCCTTTCTAACTATACTCTTTTTACTTTAACTTAACTTAGATTTTAATTCTTTTGTAGCTTATTTCACGTAGCTCAATGAGTACAAAATACTACGGCTACACATCTTTTCCACAGCACTTCCTCATGACTAGCATTTTACTGATGTGTTACTCTGTTATTACTTATTAAAGCTCGGCCTTCAAGATGGAGATATGGCAGTTTTAGGCCAAGTTAAACAGAGTAGAGCCGTAAAATTGCTATCTAATGACCTTCAGTGCTGGGTTATAACAACAGATTAACACTAGAATATGCTGCTAGTCACGAAGAAGTGCCATGGGAAGGATGTAGAGCCGTAGTAGTCTTATTCTGATAATTAGCACAAGAATATGCTGCTAGTCACGAAGAAGTGCCATGGGAAGGACGTAAAGCAGTAGTATTGTCTTCTGACAGTAACACTAGAATATGCTGCTAGTCACGAAGAAGTGCTATGGGAAGAATGTAGAGCCGTAATATTATCTTATTCTGCCACTGAGCCTCGTAAAATAAGCTGCAAAAGGACAAACACCTAGACCAAATTCAAGTGAAAAGAGAGTACCTAACACCTCTTCCTTAGTAATTTATTTTTGGATATGACTGGGTGGTCTTTTTTGTAGGTTATTTATGCAGAGTATTGCGGTACTGGAAGGATTTATATAACACAGCAAAGGGTAATAAGGTACAATAAGCAAAATAAGTCGGTTAGGAAGAGGTGTTATTTATGCGGAGTATGGCGATACTGGAAGGATTTCTATAACACAGCAAAGGGTAATAAGGTACAATAAGCAAAATAAGTCGGTTAGGAAGAGGTGTTAGGGAGCCATAATTTCCCTCCATGACTCTGGGTGAGGCAGGATTTGGACACTGAAGGAAGGGCAGCAGAAAATTAACAATAATTACACAACATGGACAGTGAAACAATGAACTATATCTGTCTATCTGTTTACCTTTAACCATCCATATCTCTATGTATTCATCCATTCAGATCTATCTATATCTGTCCATTTCATACCTATCTCTTCTACTGTCTATGTACCTATCCATCCATTTATATCTACCTCTTCGTCTGTCTATGTATCTATCTATCCATCCATCCATCCATATCCATCTATCTATCTATTTGTATCTATGTAGTAGTGAACCTGGAGAGACAGCAATTTCAGGTCAGGTAGGTCAGTTACCTGCAGACAAATTAAGCTGGCTTGGTGGAGACTTTTCCAACGAGAGAGAGAGAGAGAGAGAGAGAGAGAGAGAGAGAGAGAGAGAGAGAGAGAGAGAGAGAGAGAGAGAGAGAGAGTTCTGTAACAGGTTTTCATCAAAGTTTTATCGGAGTGGCCTGGCACTGATTACGGGATTACAAAGGGGGGAGGGGAGAGAGGTGAAGGGGGAGGGGGAGAGGGAGAGAAAGCAGGTGGGGGAGAGGAAGGTGAAGTGGGAGGGGGAGAGGGAAGTAAAGTGGAAGGGAGAGAGGGAAGTGAAGTGGGAAGGGGAAAAGGAAGTGAAGTGGGACGGGGAGAAGGAAGTGAAGTGGGACGGGGAGAAGGAAGTGAAGTGGGACGGGGAGAAGGAAGTGAAGTGGGACGGGGAGAAGGAAGTGAAGTGGGACGGGGAGAAGGAAGTGAAGTGGGACGGGGAGAAGGAAGTGAAGTGGGACGGGGAGAAGGAAGTGAAGTGGAAGGGGGGAGGGAGATGAGAGAGACGGAGGGGGGACAAGGAAGTGAAGTGGAAGGGGGAGGAGAAGAGGGAGAGAAAGAAGGAGGGAGAGCTGAAACAGTTGAACAAGAGAAGGAAGTGGAGGGGAGGAGAGAGGAAGAAAGGAGAAGGACATGCAGAACAGGGAGAGGAGGGGAAGAAGTAAGGAAAGTGATGGAAAGTGGGAAAGGGAAGAATGACAGGGAAGGAGACAGGGGGGTGAAGAGGTAATGAGTGAAATCAAAAGTAACCTTGGTGAACAGCAAGAGGAAAGAGAAGAAAGAAAGGAACGAAGTAGTAGTAGTAGTAGTAGTAGTAGTAGTAGTAGTAGTAGTAGTAGTAGTAGGAGGAGGAGGAGGAGGAGGAGGAGGAGCAAAGGGAAACGTAGGGAGGGAAAAAGATTACGCGAGCGCGCATGGTTTGTATTCGGATAGTATTTCCTATTCAGTTTAATATACAACTGTTTTATTATAGATATTTTAGGAAATAACCCCTCTCTCTTTTTCTCTCTCTCTCTCTCATCATTTTCTGTTCCTCACTTATCTTTTTACGCTTCGTGTTCTTTTCCATTTTTCTTTCCTCATTCCTTTCCTTTGCCCTCAATTCCTTTTTTTCCCCTCACTCCCACTCCCTCTCCCTCTCTCCTCACCCCTGCCCTTCCCCCTTCATGTCCCCGAAACATGACAATATTTTCATGTCGGTATTTTTTAATACTATTGAAACCCGTTGTGTCCTTTAATTAAAAACAACACTCATACTTTTTGGCCTGGCAGTGATGTACAGTACATACATACACGCACATGTATGTATATATATGTATACTATGGGTTGTCAATATATTGCACCCTCTCATCTTGTGTTGCGAGGACGGCTCAGTCTGCTGGCGTGGGCAATACAGACATGCTTTGCACCTCTCCTGGTTGCTACCCCCCTCCCCCACACACACATCACTGACTCTGTCCAGGGGTATTAACTGTTTTAATTGGCGGTGCCGAATTGGAGGTTTGGCACGCCCTCACACACAGACATACAGTATACACAAACACATAACACGGTCCGGCACTCATACTTACCCATATACAAACTCACCCTGCTACACGCACACACACACACACACACACACACACACACACACACACACACACACACACACACACACACACTGAAATAATTTCTCTTAATTCATTCTCATGATTTTTTTAATACCTGGTACCTTCACATGGTTTAATTTATCTTAGGTAGTAGCCTACTTAGGAATCTTGAGAAATACAACCGTCTGGATAATATACATACAGTAAATAAAAATACGCGCAAATACATAAATAACATAATTATCATATTATGGGTGATTTTTCTTATTACATTTTACTTAATTCCACCTTTGCTACCTCAATTCCTCCTCCTCCTATTCCTCCTCTACCTCCATTCACATTGTGCATTTTCCACATTGTGTCTACGGACGCCCCGTTAACTGACCGTACCCATAGGTAATGTCGTGCCGTAGTTATTTATTATTTATTCATTTTACTTTACTACTTTCTCTTTCAGGTTATTCAAACTGGTAGCTTATAGATAAAGTATTATGGAATGTAACTTCCCCTTTTCAGTTTTCCCTGTGAAATATCCATGTCAGTTTTTCCATGCTACATGGTGGTTTTTCTCACTTTTTCCTGCCAGTTTTAACTGGAGGGTTTGGAGACGGGGGGAGCCCTCTTGCTTTACTATCCTTATCCTTCAGCATGTAGAATTAGATCTTGTAGTCATAGTCTACTCTGTATTCGCAGCCTTGATAGGACCATAAGGTCTATTGCTGTTTGCCTTTCTTTGTATTCCTTTGTACTCCTCCTCCTCCCCTATCCACACCGGTTCCCTCTCTCATCCTCTTAACCCCTTCAGGTCAAGACGTCTCATGAAGTATATTCTTGTTGTTACATGGATATTTTATGAAACTCAGACATGATATCTAGTGGTGGAGGTTCAATCAAAGGCTGTATCTAACACTATCAGCCCTCCTGACCTACAGTGTTGTTGTTGTTATTGTTTAACCCACCGTGGTGTGTCCACCACAGGTCAGCTGTAGCTTCTACAGGAACAGTACAGTACAAGTATCGTGTATGGATCCAGCGACCCCTTGCCGTACAAAGCACTCCACCAGGGTCCTTCCCACGGCGAGGTGCAGGCATATACATAAGGTTTGTCTCCCGGGTGGACACCACAGCTGCTCCACCCACCAGGGTCCTTTCCACGGCGAGATACAGAGATATACGGGAAGGTTTGTCTCCCGGGTGAACGCCACAGCTGCTCCACCCACCAGGGTCCTTCCCACGGCGAGGTGCAGGGATATACGGGAAGGTTTGTCTCCCGGGAGGACACCACAGCTGCTCCACCCAGGGTGTACACAATGCACAGTGTCACCACGTGTAGGCTCCCCGTCACCGCCTTCTGACCTCAGGAGAATCGCCTGAACATAGCAAGAATTAAGAAAGAAATATGTCGTCGGTGTGAAGAGATCCAAGCACCCTTATCCTCCTCGTGTGCCTCCCTCTTCCTTCATCTTTACTCATCCTCCTTTATCCTCCTCCTCCTCTCTATTCCTTTCTCCTCCCCCCCCCTATTCCTTCCTTCTCTTCCTCTCTATATTTTTTTCCTCCGCCACCTCCATACTCTCCTCCTCCTCCTCCTCATGCGTCCCTCCTCCTCGTGAAGGGTGTGGGAACCAGATAGTGTATTTATTCATAACCTTCCTCTTTTCTCTCTCCCTCCTTTCTTCTGCCCCTTCTTCTTTCTTCTACTCCTCCACAAATATTCTCCCTCCCTCCCCTTCCCTCTCTCTCTCTCTCTCTCTCTCATTCCTCCAGTTCTAAATCTTATCTCCTAACCTATACATAACAGAAACACAAATACGTCCTCGAGCAGAACAGATTAACACAGTCTATGTGTCTATCGATCAGCCTACCTATCTATCAAACGTAACTATACTAATATCTATCCATCTATCTGTATCTATCTATCGCCACCAACCCTCCAGCTCACAAAATGGCTAAACTCTGAAAAAATTCAGGTCCACCTTTAATGACCGAGAAATTACCTTCATTTATTAACACACCTGGGGATGGCACGGATTGTTTACCTGGTTAGTTCTCTCTCTCTCTCTCTCTCTCTCTCTCAGTTGGCGCAAATCAGCAAAACGGCTGTGTGGCAAATTAACTCAAATACTGAAGAGAGAACGCTAGGTTGGAGAGAGAGAGAGAGAGAGAGAGAGAGAGAGAGAGAGAGAGAGAGAGAGAGAGAGAGAGAGAGAGAGAGAGAGAGAGAGAGAGAGAGAGAGAGAGAGAGAGAGAGAGAGAGAGAGAGAGAGAGAGTGTTATAATACCGGTATCTTGTGCTATATAACCCCTTCAGGCTGAGATGGTCATTACTGCTGCTGCCACCATCACACTGTATAATTATGTTGTTTACCACAGTTCTCAGGCAGGCAAAGAGCTAAAGCAATGTTATATCTTACGCCTGAATTCCAAAACTGTCGTAAGTTAAATAAACAGTATGGAAACAGCAAAAATGACAAATAATATATAAAAACTACGTGATGGGACTGAAAGGCGTTGATGTGAATAAAAACTGCTTAAAAAACTTGAGGTGAACATTTTGGGCTGTGAGTGGCTAGTAGTGGACAGAACAGTGTCTACTTGACAAACGTTGACAGCGACTGAATGTAGTACACAGGTGGCACAGCACCTGTAGTACACAGGTGGCACAGGACCTGTAGTACACAGGTGGCACAGCACCTGTAGTACACAGGTGGCACAGCACCTGTAGTACACAGGTGGCACAGCACCAGTAGTACACAGGTGGCACAGCACCTGTAGTACACAGGTGGCACAGCACCTGAAGTACACAGGTGGCACAGCACCTGTACTACACAGGTGGCACAGAACCTGTATTACACAGGTGGCACAGGACCTGTAGTACACAGGTGGCACAGGACCTGTAGTACACAGGTGGCACAGGACCTGTAGTACACAGGTGGCATTGGACCTGTAGTACACAGGTGGCACAGCACCTGTAGTACACAGGTGATAAAGGACCTGTAGTACACAGGTGGCAATGGACCTGTAGTACACAAGTGGCACAGGACCTGTAGTACACAGGTGGCACAGCTCCTGTAGTACACAGGTGGCACAGGACCTCATAAATGTTGAGAGAGCGACTGAATGTACGAGTAGTACACAGGTGGCACAGCACCTCATAAATGTTGAGAGAGCGACTGAATGTACGAGTAGTACACAGGTGGCACAGGACCCGTAGTACACAGGTGGCACAGCACCTCATAAATGTTGAGAGAGCGACTGAATGTACGAGTAGTACACAGGTGGCACAGCACCTCATAAATGTTGAGAGAGCGACTGAATGTAGTACACAGGTGGCACAGCACCTGTAGTACACAGGTGGCACAGGACCTGTAGTACACAGGTGGCACAGCACCTGTAGTACACAGGTGGCACAGCACCTGTAGTACACAGGTGGCACAGCACCTGTAGTACACAGGTGGCACAGAAGGCTTTGAATCAGTAACAAAGAGGGCACTGAGGTGTAAGTGCATTACATATCGCTAACGAAGACAGGCTACAAACTCACCAAAGTCACTTAGAATACAAACCTCTAGCTCAACTGTAGGTATGTATTTGCATATAATACATACGGACATTTATTGTTTTAATATCAACAAACTTTGTATCAGTAACATACAGGACGATACGAAGTGTAAGTGTAGTATACTGTATGTCACTAAGGAACAGGTGCTGCCTACAACCTGTACAAAGTCGCTGTAAATACAAAACTGTAAGACAAACAATGCACTTCCCCGGTAAGTTGGAGGCACGGGCTTGGGCCGGGGCTGTCTGTATTCTCTATGGCCTCACTCACTCCTAGGGTTTATTTTGGTATTTAGTTTTGCAAAGTAATTGTTTGGCTGAGATAAAAGTCTACTTGTTTATATTAGATCAAGGATAAGATGGAAGGATGGAGTGGAGAGAGACATGACAGAATGTGTGGGTTGGAGGAAGGGCAGCCAAATGACAGAGGACAGGGAGACGTGGAGGTGATTTGTTTGTGACCACCCCTTACGGGATAAGGCGTCTGGAAATAGACAGATAGCTAGATACAAAGAGAAATACGTGTGGTGTGCGATATTCCGTAATAACAGCTGGAAAGATAACAAAACACAGGAGTATGCCCAGAAAATGAGGGAACATGAACCAAAACAAGGAAGATGAAGGTAAAATAAGGAAATGATGACAAGAAAATAATGACTGGTGAAGATGATGCGACGACGAACAGACAAGATAAGGGAATATGATAAAATGAAAGTGAGATGTGGGGGTAAGACAGAAATATAACAAAAAATGAAGAGAAGCTGAAGGTAAGAGTGAGATAAGAGGAAGATGTGAGGGAAGATGTAAAGAGGGGAAAAAGAGGGTGAGTCACTCCAGAACTGCCTCTTTACTGTCTGAGATGAGATGTCCATTATTCCCTCTTACCTCCCTACCCTCACACTCCCTCCCTCCCTCCCCTCTCCTTTCTTCCCTCCCTCCCTCTTTCTTGGTTCTGTATTCTCTCCTTTTATCCTAATGTCGAGATGCATCGCTGCTCTTCCTCTCTCTCTCTCTCTCTCTCTCTCTCTCTCTCTCTCTCTCTCTCTCTCAAAAACATCATTTGTAACTAATTGATTGTTTGCCTGTTAGTGAAAGCGAGGGAGGGAGGGAGGTAAATGAAGATAAATGGGGAAGGGGAGGAGAGTCAAGAGGAAGGAAGGGATGAGGGAAGGGAGAGTCAAGAGGAAGGCTGGAAGGGAGGGAGAGAGGAAAGATGGGAAAACAAGAGGAAGAATGGGAAGGAGAGAGGAAGATAAGTGGAAAGAAGAAGAAAAAAGGAAAACGTAAGGAGAGAGAGAGAGAGAGAGAGAGAGAGAGAGAGAGAGAGAGAGAGAGAGAGAGAGAGAGAGAGAGAGAGAGAGAGAGTAAAAACAATCAAGCATCGTTAAGGGTAGTCATCTCCTCCCTTCCTTCCCGACCCCCACTGCTCTCTCACTTTTCTCCCTTTTTTCATCTCTCTCTCTCTCTCTCTCTCTCTCTCTCTCTCAATTGCACCTTCCCTGCCTCACCCTTCTAAATATTTCCGTGTCTTTCCTTCCTTCGTTCTGTTTCACTTATGGTCGCTGCCTTCTTCCTTTATCCTTATTTAATGTTTCTCTTCATCTTCTTAGTTCTTCTTTGGCTTCCTCTCCCTTTCTCCTCCTCTCCAGTTTTATTCCTGTCTCTTCTTTCATCACTGGTCTCCTAATAAATCATACGTATCTTTCAAATAACTCACTCTGGCCTCACCATAATGCCGCCTCTCACACCATAACACACTCTCTAATCACCTCAAGTATTTCACTGTTACAATACAACTCATATACAGTGCACACTACCCTCACTATACTGCCGTCCCTCCACACCACTACACACTCACCCATCATCCACTACACACTCACCCATCATGCACTACACACTCACCCATCATGCACTACACACTCACCCATCATGCACTACACACTCACCCCATCATGCACTACACACTCACCCATCATGCACTACACACTCACCCCATCATATACTACACACTCACCCATCATACGCTACACACTCACCCATCATGCACTACACAGTCACCCATCATGCACTACACACTCACCCATCATGCACTACACACTCACCCCATCATGCACTACACACTCACTCATCATGCATTACACACTCATCGTGTACTGCACACTCACCTATCATGCACTACACACTCACTTATCATGCACTACACACTCATCACGCACTACACACTCACCCATCATGCATTACATACTCACCGCATCGTGCACTACACATTCGCCCATCATGCACTACACACACCCCATCATGCACTACACACTCACCCATCATGCACTACACACTCACCCATCATGCACTACACACCCATCATGCACTACACTTACAGTACAAATACACGTAGAACATACTGGTCTTATCGATACACAGCTCTTTATAATACAACACACATACTCACCTATGACATTTACTTTTATAACACAGATTATCCTTCACCATCACATCTATCTATCTGTCAATCTATACTGGGTGTTTCAAAAGTCCCTCACTAATTTGATTTTCAATTTTCTTTGCAGGTAGTCGACCAACGACGTTCATCTTGTGGTAAACTCTTACTCAGTAGTTGAGAATATTTTTGAGTCTACATTTGAAGTTTTGCATCGTTTTCTTCTGCTACCATGCTGACTGTAGAGCAGAGGTGTAAAATCGCTGCATGGCAGGAAGTTTTTCAATCTGTGGTTGAAGTGTAGCGATGATTGCGGGCAGTCTACGGACAGCATTATGCACCGGATAGGAACACCATCGTCGCCACCCACCAGAAGTTTATGGAGACCGGATCCGTTAAGGACACTCCGATCAGGAGGACCTCAAAGTGGGTGGAGTAAGGAGAATGTCGAAACTGTCCGTGAGGCTTTTGCTCAGAGTCAAGGACTTCTGGTTTGGCCGCCTTATCGAGTGGACGTGCTGATTTTGCTCCGTGCCTGGCCTGCTGTTAGAGAAGACAAACTTCTGCAAGTAAGCAACTAACAACTTTGTAACAAAGAAAATGTTGACGGCAGAGGACATCAAGATCATGCTAGAAATGCAACAGAAAGCATATAAGGATGCAATGGAGTTAATTCTGAATGACATGACTAACAGAATGAGGCAACTCGAGCTACGAAACACTGAGTTGACTCAGTCAGTGGAATTCACACAGAAGGAAGTGGACAACTTGAAGCATGATAATAAGACTCTCAAAGAAGAATTGGCTACACTGAAGAAGGAAATAAACAACAAATCTACCTTTGAGGAGAAGATAAACAAGCTAAACGAACGGATGGATTACCAGGAAGACTACTCGAGACGGAACAATCTTCGATTTGACGGACTCGAGGAAAACCCAAACGAGACGTGGGAACAAACTCAGGCCAAGATTCAGCGACTGCTTCGAGATAAGCTGGAATTGGGCCCAGTTCAGCTTGATCGGGCTCACAGAGTGGGCTATACTGCCAATTCGGGAGTCACTCGTCCCCGTACTGTGGTAGCTCGCTTCAATAACTTTGAAGATCGTCAGCTTGCCCGACGAAACTCTGCCAAACTTAAAAACACAAACATTTATATTAGTGAGGACCTGTGTGAATCGTCTGTACAAGCAAGAAGAGCCCAATTACCGGAGCTAAAGAAGGCAAGAGCTGAAGGGAAAATTGCCTACTTCAGTCATACTAAGTTAATCATTCGAGAGAGGAAGGAAAGGATATCACTGTCGCAGGGATTCAACACGAAGACCACAGAGGAACATCGGGCTGATTTGAGTGCTGTGGCTGATGCTGTCCCGGCCGGTGCTGACTGCTTGGGGGCTGCTGTTCAGCTAGATGGGAGCCGCTCAGCTGCGAGTGCAGCTACTGCTGAGGCTACGTCAGTGCAGCGCCCTCCAAGTCATTTAGCCGACCGGGCAGATGAGGAGCTCAGAGACAATGCAATGGTCCGAAGTACAAGATCGAAAAAGATAAGAGGTGCCCTGTAAGTACTTGTATGGATATGAAAAATTGTATAGTACTCAAATAATGTACAGTTTTCATTTATAATGGCTTTTTTTCCTCACTTGGATGATGATGAAATTCTTGAGCTGCTGCATGAGAGTTCATCAGTGTTAACATACGATGAATTTAATACTTTACATTATCATTTTAGTGTAAATTATGATTCAAATGATTTAAGTAAATCTGATGAATTAAGTGGTTTAAATATTTCATTGCCTGTTTCTAAATATTATAATCAAGAAGATTTTGATCAATTGTTAACCAGCAAAACTTCTTGTCCCATATTGTTACTCTACAACATAAACAGTATTCCCACTAATTTAGAAAAGTTTTTATTATATTCTGGTATCTCTGCAAATTGTCATAATATTGATATAAAGGCTTATTGTCAAACACGACTTTCCAAAGATACTGAGGATTTATATAAACTGAAAGGATATAAATTATATACTAATAATAGGAATCATTATGGAGGGGGGGTTTGTCTGTATGTGAAAAATATTATTGCTTGCCATATTTGTGATAGTTTATGTATGATGAGTGATACTATTGAAACATTATTTATTGAAGCCTCTTACCTAAGTAAACGCATAATTTGTGGTGTTTTGTATAGGAGACCAAATGCAAGCATCCTGTCATTTATAGAATTATTAGAAAAAATTCTTAGGGACATAGCTGCAACTGGTAAAAAAATGTATTTTGTTAGGAGATTTTAATATCAATTTACTTAATAATTCACAAACAAATGTTAGAATGTTCATAGATTTACTAGCCAGTTTTGGATATTATCCATGCATCAATAAACCAACACGAGTAAATAAGAAGAGTGCCACGATCATTGATCAGATATGGACTAACAGCCTCGATTATATATCAGGATCCGGTATTTTGTTGACCGATGTGACTGACCATTTTGCTCCAATTATTCATTGTAAAAGTAAGATTGAAAAAGAACCATTAATATTTTCTTATAGAGATTATAAAAACGTCAATCAAGAGCTTTTATGCCAGGCTATGAAAGAGGAGTTCAATAACATACACATGGATGATAATCAAAACACTGCATACAATATAGTTTCAGATGCCATAACAAATGTAGTAGAAGAAAATATTCCTCTTAAAACAATAAAAATTAAAGCAAAAGAAGTCAACAAACCATGGGTCACATCCGAGCTACTTGGGCATATTAAGGAGAGACATAAATTATACAAGAAATATATAAAACGCCCTTTGACATTTGGAGCTCGTTATAGGGAATACAGAAACAGGGTTAACAACATGTTGGAAACAGCCAAGAAGCGTTATTATAATACTAAATTTAAAGACACTGCAGGTAATTCTAAAGGAACGTGGAAATTAATCAATGAAGTGATCAACTCTCAAGATAAAAGCAACCAAAACATAGAACGTATGAACATCAACAACTGTGATACTAGTGATCCACAAACTATAAGTGATTACATTAATAACTACTTCTCAGATATCGGTCTTCAGTTATCTAGTAAGCTTCCAACCTGTAATTTATCTCCCATGTGTTATATGTCAAACACGTACCAAGACTTTATACTGCTGGATACATCAGAGGAAGAAATTATTTCTATAATAAAATCTATAAAAGATTCAGCACCTGGATATGATGGTATTCACGTTACGGTAATAAGATTAATCGTAACAATCCTGGCTCCCATTATCTCAAAATTAATTAATCTGTCTTTTCGATCAGGTATTTTTCCAGAGAGGTTAAAAGTGGCTAAACTCATACCTATTCACAAAGGGGGAAAACTGGATGACGTTTCCAACTATCGACCGATTTCAATACTTCCCGTTTTAAGTAAAATCTATGAACGAGCTATGTACGATAGACTGAATTATTTTCTTACAACTAATAAAATCCTAACTGAATCTCAGTTTGGATTTAGGAAGAATCTTTCTCCTAAATTAGCAATTACAAAATTAATGACCCATGTGCTGCAGGAATTAGGGCGGGGCAAGTATGTAATAACAGTATTTTTGGATTTAAGAAAAGCTTTTGATACATGAAATCATGAAATCTTAATTATGAAACTGCAGCATTATGGTATAAGAAATACTTGTCTTAAATGGTGTCAGAGCTATTTATGCAATAGAAAGCAGTATACTTCACTAAATAAAATATTGTCCGGAGACGTAGAAATCAAAACTGGAGTTCCCCAAGGATCAATATTAGGTCCTTTACTATTTTTGATATACATAAATGATATTGTTAAGTCATCAGACTTATTAAAATTTATTATCTTTGCTGATGATACAAATATCACTTATTCAGCATATGATATACTCTTATTATCAAGGACATTAAATCTTGAATTAAATTATGTTACAACTTGGCTAACAGCAAATAAACTATCTATAAATATTGAAAAAACAAAGTATCTAGTATTTGCTGGCAATAAAATCTTGGAAAGAAATGTTACGATCAAATTATGCAGGGAAACAATACAGAGTTCGAATTCAGTTAAGTACTTAGGAGTTTTGATAGACCAAAACATTAATTGGAAATACCACATAGCATATATACACAATAAAGTCTCTAGATTATCGGGCATACTACATAAAGTAAAACATTTATTAACCACTGACACACTCCTCACACTATACTACACATTAATTTATCCTCATTTACATTATTGTAATGTTGTTAGGGGTATGGCACACATGACTAATTTAAAATCACTACAGTTGCTTCAGAAAAGGATAATAAGAGCTATAGCAAAGGTTAACTATTATGAACACACTGAACAAATATTTAAAAACTACAAAATTCTTAAAATTAGCGATATTTATGTACTTGAATGTTTAAAATATTTCCATGAACAACTGTATATAATTAATTCTGTTGAACTGCAGAGAGCATATCAAATACATAATATAAATACCAGAAACAGAAATCAGATTAGACCACCTTTTCCAGTTACTGAATCTCAAAAAAGATTTGTAACGTATTATGGATGTTTAAAATGGAATGATCTGCCTGAACACTTAAAATGTATTAATAACAAAGCCACGTTTAAAATAAATACAAAGAAATATATACTTAGCACATATTAATTACTCATTAGTCATTCATATATTGTTCATCCGCTAGGCATTCATATGAGTATGTATGTGTATATACAAGTGTTTCTATATTTATGTGTATTAATTCGTTAATAGAATCTCATGTATATATTTTGGAATTTAAGCTCATTGTAAATATAAATTATTGCGATTTATATGTTGATCATATATGCAATGTACAATATATGCAAAAGTTTGTCTGTATATAAGTACTGGACATTTACAAGGCGTCGTTATTTTATTTATATTTTCTTAGGGGACTGTAAAAAATGCTTCATTTAACGGTCTCAGCCATGTTTATATATCTTGTATTAAAGAAAAAAAAAATGTACCTATATATTTATATATATATGGCTAATAAACTGTTTGAATTGAATTGAATTGAATTGAATTGAATTGAAGGAAAGTCCATTTGGCGAGCAGTTGCGGAACCGAACATCAGCGTGATATCTACCCAACGGATTTTGCGGCGTGATCTCAAGCTGTATCCGTACAAGATCCAGGTGGTTCAGAAAATGGAACCTCAAGACTACGATTGCCGGGTGGAGATGTGTGAGACACTGCCGCATCACTACGAAACAGACCCATCGATCCTGCAGCACATGTGGTTCAGTGACGAAGCTCTCTTCCACCTTCTGGTCGCGTCAATCGGCACAAAACCCACATCTGCGGAACTCACAATCCTGTGAAAATCCGTGAACATGAAAGGGACATGCCGAAACTGGTCGTCTGGTGTGCCATCTCCTCACCTGGCTGATTGGTCCGTTCTTCTTCCGGGATGAAGATGGAAATTCCGTGAACATCAACGGAGACAATTACCTTCGTATGCTTCAGGAGTTCTGCATCCCCCAACTGTCAGCTGTAGCCGACATGCAAGAAGTCATTTTCCAGCAAGATGGTGTCCCTGCTCATTACTCGCGTGAGGTTCGCTCA
Source organism: Coenobita brevimanus (assembly GCF_032717465.1). NCBI lineage: Eukaryota > Metazoa > Arthropoda > Malacostraca > Decapoda > Coenobitidae > Coenobita > Coenobita brevimanus. The sequence goes on from NC_137003.1 coordinate 3,630,304, forward strand.
TTTCTGAATGAGCAGTTCCCAGATCGGTGTATTGGTCGCCGTGGTCCCATCGAATGGGCTGCTCGCTCGCCGGGTCTTGCACCATGTGACTTCTTTTTGTGGGAAGCAATGTGTACGCCACCAAGCTGCGAGACCTCCCCACACTAGAAGAACGGATCAGGAATGCGTGTGCTTCTGTTAATCCCGAAATGTTGTCCAATGTCGGCCAAGAATGTGTAAAACGGTGGCTCGCTTGTTTCGAAAAAGGCGTTGCCCACGTTGATGTACCAGTGACTTTCCAGTAGACTGATGAAGCCAAGTTTGATGCCACCAAAATTCTCGTGAATCGTAGACTCAGCAACCAAATTGTCATTTGGTTCCTCTTGAAATAGCAATTTTAATAAATTTTAAATAATAATGAGGGACTTTTGCAACACCCAGTATCTATCATCCATCTATATCTATCTACTCATATCATTCCATCCATCTATCTATCTATACACACAACACGGCTACCAACCAACTTATTACCTTACACATCTACACACACCTTTACCCATCTCTTTCATGTTTATACTGTCTCATTTTTATAACTACCTCCCTCCTCCTCTCTCTCTCTCTCTCTCTCTCTCTCTCTTTCAACACTGACGTCTTATACAGCAGCCCTCACCACTATTAGCGAGGTGGGAAGGAAACAGGAAGACTAAGGGAGAAAAGAAAGAAAGGGAGAGAGAGGCTGAGTGGACATGAATGGAGAGAGAGAGAGAGAGAGAGAGAGAGAGAGAGAGAGAGAGAAGAATCAACTGAAATTACAGGCAATACTCCCCTCTTCACTCTGTCTGTCTGTCTGTCTCTCTCTCTCTCTCACACACACACACACACACACACACACACACACACACAGTCACTCTTTCTCCCCTCTTCCTGTACGCTTACGTTTCCTTTCTTCTAAGTCTTCAAAGCCTCTCTCTCTCTCTCTCTCCTCCAGCACTTTACCCACACTGACCCTCTGTATTTACTTTTGGGGGATGTGATGCAAACCTTTCAACTCCCCCCCTCTCTTTCTCTCTGTCGCTGTCTCTGTCTGTGTGTGTGTCTGTCTGTCTCTCTCTCTCAACCGCCAACGCCACACTGTTTTTGAGTCCCATATTTTCCTCTTCATTTTTCCCTTTCACTCTGATCGCCATTTTTTTTTTTCGTCCTTCATTCATATTTTTTCAACTTTTTTTACCATCTGTATTTTTATTGTATTTTTTCTATAGATTTTATCATCATGGATTTTCCTTTGTTCTTTGCACTCCGTTCGGGATTTGATTTTTCGCTGGTTTTATTGAATTTATTGCGTCTGCTCTCTCTCTCTCTCTCTCTCTCTCTCTCTCTCTCTCTCTCTCTCTCTCTCTCTCTCTCTCTCTCTCAATATATTAAAGTGGTAATACTTTTTTATCCCTCCACAATATTATAATCCAAAGCGAGCAGCCACAAAGCCTCAGTGAGAGAGAGAGAGAGAGACAGAGAGAGAGAGAGAGAATGGAATCAGAAAGGAAAGGAGGAAGAGGAGGAAGCGAAGAGAAGAGAGGAGAGGTAAGAGGGAGGGTGAAAGGAAGGGAAAGCTGAAAGACAGGGAGGGAGGAAGGGAAGTAGAGGAGGGAAGGAAACAAAAGGAGACGTGAGGTGGAGAGATTTTAATATAGTGTCCGGATATGAACACGGGTTGTGGAGTAGGAGGAGGTGGTGGAGGAGGAGGAATAGGAGGAGTGAGGTCAGAAAGGTGGAGGAAGAAGAGGAGGAGTATGGGATGGAGGAGGTGAATGAGGAAGAAATGGATAGGATGCAGGGAGAAAGGGTTGGTGGGACTGGTGAGAGGGAAGAAAGAGGAAGAGAAGAAAGATAGACTAATGAAGGGAGGAAGGAGGAGAAAAAAAAAGATAAAAGAAAAAGAAAGAGAAGATGAAAAGGGAAAGAGAAAGACGGGAGGAAAACTAGGATGGTAAGAATGTAACGAAGAAGTATGAGGTGAAGAAGGGGAAGGGAGGACGGAAGGGAGGAGAAGAATAAGGCAGCAGCAGTAAACATGAGACAGGAGGCTGGAGGGCTAAAGACAGAAGCTAAGGGCACACCAGACGCTTTTCCTCATCAGCATGGCTTTGTATGGCAGGCAGTATTTTACCTCCTGTGTTTTATTTACCGTGTTATAATTATAAATGATGGGTAATACTGACCATAACCTTATTAGTTTATTTTATTCCAGCTTGTTAGACGGTTTTATTGAGCCAACAGTGAGTCAGTGCAGCCTGAGAGTGTTAATACCGTCAGCATAACCCTGTCACAGTGAGTCAGTGGTGGCTGACAGTGTTAATACCGTCAGCATAACCCTGTCACAGTGAGTCAGTGGTGGCTGACAGTGTTAATACCGTCAGCATAACCCTGTCACAGTGAGTCAGTGGTGGCTGACAGTGTTAATACCGTCAGCATAACCCTGTCACAGTGAGTCAGTGGTGGCTGACAGTGTTAATACCGTCAGCATAACCCTGTCACAGTGAGTCAGTGGTGGCTGACAGTGTTAATACCGTCAGCATAACCCTGTCACAGTGAGTCAGTGGTGGCTCAGTGGCAAAGTGTACAACACCAGGTCAATATTGTCTTGTACTGGCAGCCTCCTAACACCACACACTGTACACTCAATACACAAACACCTTTCCACTAACCAACAAATGACCTCACCTCTGGCTTACTTAATTACTACTTGTACTACTACTACTACTACTACTACTACTATTACTATTATTATTATTATTATTATCATCATCATCATGTGGATGTGATAGGAAGCGTTATGAGGAACACACTGAGGTGGTTTGGCCATGTGGAGAGGATGGAGGGTGAAAGACTGACGAAGAGTGTATGTGAGTGAGGTGGAGGGGGAAAGAGGGAGGGGGAGGCCGAGGATGAGATGGAGGGATGGGGTGGAGAGGTATATGAGAGAGGGGGGTGTGAGTTGGGAGCAGGGCAGTGAAATGGCGGGGGACAGGGCGACTTGGAGGCGATTTGTTTGTGGCCACCCCAAACGGGATTGAGGCGTCTGGCAATAGATAGATAGATCATCATTATTAATCCTATGCAACTTACCTTAACCTGGAGGTGAGAGAGAGTTTCCATCAACCCCTTCAGTACCATGACGAATTTTGATACATAATTTTTTCTACCGCCAGCCAGTGTAATTTGGCTTAGGGCAGGCCTGTGGTAGTGAAGGTGTTAATAGATCTGAACCACAGCACCAACACTGATAACAAGAACCACAAACACTTCAGTGCTAATATATGAGGCCTAACTGCTAACACGGAATACTAGCAGGGCAATAATAATAATAATAATAATAATAATAAAACACTTCAGTGCTAATATATGAGGCCTAACTGCTAACACGGAATACTAGCAGGGCAATAATAATAATAATAATAATAATAATAATAATAATAATAATAGCCCGATCTCTCTTGAGGGCCTGGGGGATTTAACTCTCTCTCTCTCTCTCTCTCTCTCTCTCTCTCAGCAAGAGGATAATAATTCTCACCTCGATTCTCCCTCCTCCCCTCTCCATATTCCCTCCCTCCATCCTCCTTTCCTCCAGATCCTCCCTCCCTTCCTCGATAATCCTGCCAATAATTAGACGACTCTCTCTCTCTCTCTCTCTCTCTCTCTCTCTCTCTCTCTCTCTCTCTCCCTTCTTTATCCTTCTCCTTCCTCTTTCCTTACCCCTTCTTCCATTCTTTCCTTCATCTTTCTCTCTTCTTGTTTTTCTTCTCTTTCCATCTCTCTCTCCCTTCCATCTCTATTTCCTCTCTCCTCCCTCCTTCTTCCCTCTCCATCTCTATTTCCTCTCTTCCTCATTTCTTCCCCTCTTCTTACCTCTTCATCTCCATTTGCTCTCTTCTTCTCTCTCCGTCTCTATTTCCTCTCTTCTTCTTCTCTCCTCCCTATCTTCTTTCCTCTCCATCTCTGTTTCTTCTCTTCCTCTCTCCTCTTCTTCCCTCTCCATCTCCATTTGCTCTCTTCATTTCTCCTCCCTCTGTTCTTCCTGTTCCATCTCTATTTCCTCTCTTCGCCTCTCCACTCTTTCCCTTCTCCCTCAGCCTCCTTGAAGCTGGTATCGGCATTATAATCATCTGCTACTCTCCCTACGCCTTGGGGGAGGGGGAAGGGTAGGGGAATGGATTGGGGAAGGCGAGAGGGTGGGGGAGGGGAGGGTGAATGGATATGGGGAGAAAGGAGGGGGTGGGGAGGGGGAGAGGGGATGATGATGGGGGCCATGGAGATGAATACAGCCTTTCTTGTCAACACTTTCCAGGCACAAATACACCACTACACCAACACCAGCTAAGACGTTACCTTGTTTTTATTTATACTCTTTCCTGAACCACGTGTCTACGATGACGTCTTTGTATTGCTACTTCCACACTACTTTACTCAACACAAGAAAGGCAACTCGTACTGATGAGGTTAATGAAGGCTTTATCTATTCCCTCCAGATCGTAGGGTCACTGCTAAGCTACATAAAATCATCTAGAAGTACCAAGAATACAATAAAAAACAAGTCATCCTGTTTAAGAGCTAAAACTATTCTTTGTTCAGCCTGGTTATATCAGTGGTACAGTTTGTATTACCTACGCCACCTACTGTATGCTGATCCAGTACACCATGAGACAGAAGCATTACTTTAGGACATAAAATATAATCATGGGATCTTAACCACAAATGGTTCAAGAGACATATTACTGTAAAGACAAAAAAATTTATTAATAGATTCTCATAACTTCTTTAGTCATTGTACGCAGATCATCCTAGTCAGCTGCCACAAGACGATATTTTCATCTTAGAGGCGATTACCTGAAGAGGATGGGTTGGATACAGCCTTCATTACTTCCTTAAACACCATCTTGGCCAGGTTAAATATAATCGTCTGCAGGTAACAAGAATTAACCAAGACACAAAACATCTTAGTGATACTGACATACAGACTTAGGGCACTAATAACTGATTCTCTCACAACTTCTACAGACACCGTATTTCCTGCTGCTCATCCCGGTGACATAAATAAGAGAAAAATGTATAAATATTTTGTGTGGAGGCGGGGATGATAACAAAATAGGAGGAAATAGAGTGGTAATGTTTGGTGGTGGTGGTCAGTGGAATTGGCTGCTTCAGCAAATTGTTTTCTTCATTCCTTCTTGGCCGCCAGAAACCACTGCTGCCATCAGCGGATCTTTATTTCCCTGCCCGTCCCCGTACTGACCTGTTTTTCCTTGTTTTGCCATGTCTTTCTCTGCCCTGCCTGCCCTTCCCTTCCCTGCAATACCTTTTACTTTCCTGTTCAGACCTGCTACCCCATCAACCATGTATAACTAATCTATCGTCCAGCTCTGACATGTTCCGCCTCCACAAACTACCGGCACTTACACCAATCAACATAACCCTTCAGCACATTTTCCTTCCCATCCATCTGTTATCTTCCTACCTTTCCTTCTATCATATTCTCCCTTTTTTCTTCCTTTTTCTCCTCATATCCTCTACGTCTTACTTCCCCTTCTCCCTCAATCCTCTTTTCCTTCTATCCGGTTTTCCTGTTTTCCTTTCTTTCTTTGTAAGTCCGACTCCTATTTTTTTCCTCCTCATATCCTCTACCTCTTCCGTCTATCCTCATCTTCCTTCTCATTCTGTCTTCTTTCCTCCTTCTTCTCTTTCACTTTTCAACCTCATTTATCCAGTCCTTTCCTTTCTCCCTTCCCCTCACTCTTCTCTCTCCTTTTCTATGTTTCTCCTCTTCCCCTCCCCTCCCCCCTCTCTCTCTCTCTCCAGGATCCTTTTCTTCTTCCTCCTATTTCCCTCCTTCCTCCATCCTTCCATCAGCCTCCCTTCATCTTTCCTCCAACTTTTTAAATTCCAACTTTTTCTTCAACTCCCCTCCTTCCTCCAATTCCTTCATCATTACTCTAACTTTCCTTCAACCTCTTCTTCCATCTCCTCTCCTCCATCATCCTTCCTTCTTCTATATCCCAGTTCACAAAAACCTGCTTACACTTCCACTTCTCTCTCATATATCAATTCCATTTTGCCTAATATTTTTTCGTATCGTTCATTCAAGGATTCTCTCTCTCTCTCTCTCTCTCTCTCTCTCTCTCTCTCTCTCTCTCTCTCTCTTTCTCGTATCACCGTAAGGGTAGTGATGGACTATACTGTCCTCCAACTTCCCTCCATCTTCTCTCCTCCACATTATCCTTCTCCTTCCCAACTTCCCTCCATCTTCTCTCCCCCACATATCCTTCTCTCTCCCAACTTTCCTCCATCTTTTCTCCTCTACGTATCCTTCTCCTTCCCAACTTTCCTCCAGCAACTCCTCCAACTCTCACACTTCCTCTGACTCATTAGTAGCCATATGCCTTTCCTCCACCTTCCATACTCCCTCTGGTTTTTCTCCATCCTTCCTCCTCTCCTACACTTTCCTCCAACTTTCCTCCATCTTGCCTCTTCCCTTATTTTTCTCCTCCATCTTCTCCCAATCTTTCCTACTCTTGCACATTTTCATCAAACTTGCCTCCATCTTTCCTCCTCCGTCACATTTGCCTCCATCTTTCCTCCTCCCTCACATTTGTCTCCATCTTTCCTCCTTCCTTACATTTTCCTCCATCTTTCCTCCTCCCTCACATTTGCCTCCATCTTTCCTCCTCCCTCACATTTGCCTCCATCTTTCCTCCTCCCTCACACTTGCCTCCATCTTTCCTCCTCTTCCAGTTTTTCACTTATTTCCACCTCCCTCATCCCACCCTCACAAATGCCCAAAATATTGAGTTGCAACAAGAATTACACCAAAATTTAACATAAA
>NC_137003.1:3642159-3702159 GCF_032717465.1 Coenobita brevimanus
AAAGAACAAGAAAAGAAGAGCGAAGATGGAGGGGGGGAAAAGAGGGACGGGGAGGGAGAATAAGAATAGGGGAAGGAAGGGAAAAGGGCAAGGACAGGGAGAATGGAGGGCAGGAGGACAGAAGGAAGGAGGAGACGAGGGAAGAAGAGAAGGAGGGGCAGAAGGAGAGGGGCAGGAACAAAAGGCCAGTTATGTCCAATAATGTTGATTTGAGAGACAAGTTTGGTGGTTAGTGGTCGTGTGGTTGGTGGTGGCTGTGGTGGTTGTGATTGTGGTGGTGGTGACTGGTAGTCACTGTGATGGTGGTTGTGAATGATAGTGGTGATTGTAACAACGGTGGTGGCAGTTGTGGTAATGATGGTGTTGGTGATGGTGATAGTGGTGGTGGTAAGAATGATGATGATAATGGCAGTGACGGTGAATGGTTGCAGTAATAGTGGTAGCAACAGTGATAGTCATAGTGGTGACTAATGCCAGTGATGGTGTTATAACAGTAATAGTAACAGTGACAACAACAGTGATAATATTGGTAGTAATAGTAACTAATAACGGTAATAGTTATAATAGTGGTAGTGGTAATGATGCCTAGTCTTTGGTTATGTATCATTAGTCTCCATCAATCTTTACACCACCACCATCATTCATCTCTCTCTCTCTCTCTCTCTCTCTCTCTCTCTCGATGGCAAAGTATGGTGCCATCTCTCCTGACCACCACATTTGTACACACTGTCCTGGGATTTACATACACACACACTCACACAATTTACAGTGTACAGCCAGACGAATAAAGTACACATACCGGTACACACTTACACACACATACCAAGGCTACACGCACACACGAAACGTACACAAAATAACCCACACACTCTTAACACTGAGGCTACTATGACTACCTCTCTGTTAAATAAAACTGTCTGACGATCACTGAAAAACAATACTGGGTTTGTGTATCTGACCTTCCCAGGGTTTAATGCATATATATAACTACACATGTGCACAAAGACTACATATAAAGTACACATGGATACATTACATACCCATATACAGTACATATTTACACACACACACACACACACACAAATACTACATACAGACCACATATTCTCGTACACACATTCAGATATATACATGTCAGTACACAAACACTCAAATGTGCCCATATATGTACACAAACACACAAATATTTCACACAAAGTACTCACACACACATAACCACGTACACAAGAGCACCTGGCCAAACACACAAGTATACTGTACATTGTACATATTAGTAATTACACAGGGAAACATTTGTTAGTGAAAACTTTACTCTCTCTCTCTCTCTGTTCTAATTCTGCCATTCTCAGGATAATTCTACTATAAGACGCAGATATATTGCTAGACAGACAGATCCATGGACGGACAGATACATAGGCCAATGGACAGATCAAATGATAGACAGATCGACAGACAGATCAACATACAGACTGAGAGATAGTTTTATATATATATATATATATATATATATATATATATATATATATATATATATATATATGAGAGAGAGAAAAAAAACTTTACACCAAAATTATACCTCTCTTTTTCTCCAATCCATATTTCCTCAGATACTCCTCTTCCTTTCCTACTCTCTCTCTCTCTCTCTCTCTCTAATCTAATCTATATTCATTTATATTACTTTCCAATTTTCTTCTCTAACCTCCGTCTTCCTCTCCTCATCATTCTTTGTTTTTTCTTCTTTCTCACTCGTCCTGCACCTCTCCCTCCCTCTCTCTCTCTCTCTCTCTCTCTCTCTCTCTCTCTCTCTCTCTCTCGTATATTTCCCCCACTCTTCCTCTTACTACTCTTCTTCTTTCCCATTCCTCTTTTCCTTCTCCATCGATCCTACTCCTCACATTTTCCTTCTTTCCTCTCTCCTTCCATCACCCCTCCCTCTTCTCCAACTGTTCCTCTTTTCTACCTCCCTCCTTCAACTCACAGCTCTCCCATGTCCCTCCCTCTCTCCTCCCCACTCCTCCATTCCATCCTCCCGCCCTTCTTTCCATCCCTCCTTCCCTTCATCACCTCACGCACTCCTTCCCTCTCAACTCCTCACCTCCCTCCCCCTGCCTCTCTCTCCCTCCTCCCCATCCCTCCCCAACCCACATGTCCCCAAGAATAGCTTTCCCCATCAGGCAATATTTTCACTCAGAGTTTTAAGATCCTGGTTGAAGGAGAGGGAAGGAGGAAAGGAGAGAAGAGAAGGAGGGAGGGAGGAAAGAAAGGAGAAGAGAGGGAGGGAAGGAGGTATGTAGGAGAGAAGAGAGGGAGGGAGAGAGGAGGAAGGGAGATATGAAGGTAAAAATGTGGATAACATAGGAGAAGGGAGAATATGGAGAAAATAATAGGGCAGTGAGACCATAAGACGCAGACCGAGAGAGAGAGAGAGAGAATTGCTAGACAACCAAAATAACTGAGTATGTCATTCAGAGGTAGTGTGTTTTATTAAATAATAAAAAAAAAACAATAATCTGTCCCATTGTGTACTGTGGTGGTGACGTCAGCATAATGTCCAGCAATTTTGTGGGTTTGTGCAGGTACAGAAAAGTTCAAAGACAATGTTAGATGAATATAAAGTTACAAACCTGTGTGTGTGTGTGTGTCTGTAAGGTACAACGATTTCTGTTAATATAGTCTCGTATTCTCATCGATTAAGAAGCCTCCCTAACACCTATTCCTAAGCGATTTATTTTGTTTATTACACCGTGTCGTCTTCTGTATTCCTTGTCATTCCAATGTCACAATACTCTGCTTAAATAACGTACAAAGCTGTATTAACCAGTCGTATCCAAAAATAAATCGGTAATGAAGAGGTGTTAAGAGAGCTTCCTTAACCGCCAAGACTACCGGCCAGAGTCTACCAAGTCTCTGATTATTAGTTAAGGTTCTTACGACCGTCTTATTGTGACCTTAAGATGTGTGTGGTTTTGTATGCCTGTAACTGTAACGCGCGCACACACACACACACACACACACACACCTTAAGATGTGTGTGGTTTTGTATGCCTGTACCTGTAACGCGCACACACACACACACACACACACACACACACACCTTAAGATGTGTGTGGTTTTGTATCCCTGTAACTGTAACGCACACACACACACACACACACACACACACACACACACACACACCTTAAGATGTGTGTGGTTTTGTATCCCTGTAACTGTATCGCACACACACACACACACACACACACACACACACACACACACACACACCTTAAGATGTGTGTGGTTTTGTATCCCTATAACCGTCACTGAAACACACACACACACACACACACACACACACACACACACACACACACACCTTAAGATGTGTATGGTTTTGTATCCCTGTAACCATAACTGTAATGCACACACACACACACACACACACACACACACACACACACACACACACACACACACACACACACACACACACACACACACACACAGATAGACAGATAGATAGTTTAATGACCACAACAACACTTTGTTACATATATAAACTTTTACAAGATTGGTCCAACATAAACCCAGCTTTATAATACAGGAATAAACACTTATTGCTAGTCCAGTGAAAATACAACTATCTCGTTGCTTCCATACAACTGATAAAAATGCTGAATGTATTACATGGTAATGTAAAATATAAAACAGCTGAAGCAATCATGACAGGTACTTGTCTACAATAATAAAACACTAAAACAAGGAAACGCCATCTCAAACAGCGTCAACTATAAAAACATAAAGATCTGAGAGTATAATCATGTTTACAATTAAGACCAAAATAAAAGAAAACACACATACTGTACTTCATACATTCATACAGTTCTAGACATACACGAATACAGACATAAACAGCCCACATAGCTTCATATACACACACACATACAACCATATGCATACAAGTGTACACATATATGCACCTATACATTTACACATACACACACGCATAAAACATGATACATGTCACGAATAAATATCCAGGATCTGTCTTATGATTCTACAGGAGGATTCATGAGTAAATGTACCATCAGAGATGATGAATTCTAGAGAAATTGTGGGAGTTAGGTAAATGCTGAGTGAGCGTCCAATATTCCACTACGTGCACCTGCGTCTGTATCTCACCACAAACACACAATCTTTCCTCTACTGGTATACACACAAGCATACATACACACATCTATATATACTCGTACATAAACATACATACACAATGATACATACATACATACACACATACATACACATATACATGCATACATACATACACACACATGCATATATACAGTACACAAACATACATACACATAGTGATACATACATACATACATATACACATACACACATACATACATATACACATACGTACATATATACATTCTCTCTCTCTCTCTCTCTCTCTCTCTCTCCCTCTAATGACCTTTCCCCTCTCCCCTCACCTGATGACCGCCGCTGGACAGAACTATGGTGAGATTAACAGCCAGAGGGAGAGAGGGAAGGAAGGGGAGAGAGAGGTGAAAAAGAGGATAGGGAAAGTGTGGAGAGGAGGGAGGGAGGGAGGAGAGATAAACGAGTGTAGATGTAAGGATGGAGAGAGAGAGAGAGAGAGAGAGAGAGAGGGGGGGGGGACAGCAATGGTAGGTACTGGAGAGAGAAGATATGGGGAAAGAAAACCCCTCCAGTTTTTACCTCCCTCTCTCACATCCTTCACCTGTACCCTCGAGTACCCTTTTATTTTATTTTTTTATCCCTCCTTTCTCGGGTAACTGGCATCAATTTTTTTTTTTTCATGTTTTCCTACTAACTTTCTTTTTTTTTGGATCTCTCTCTCTCTCTCTCTCTCTCCCCAGGATCATTAGGAGGGGTGACTTTAACATAATTCAATTGGTCCTCCAGGTGGACAGGGAAGGTGACCCGTGTGGCTAATCAACGAAGGAGAAGGGAGGGAGGGAGGAAGCATTAGAAGAGCATAGGAGATGGTGGAGAAGGAAGATAATATGGAGTGAAAAGAAGAAAAGGAAGAAAGGAGAAAAGAGAAAAAAAATAGAAGAGGTTGAGGGATAAGGAAGAACGAAGGAAAAGAAAATAGGAGGAGAGGAAATGAAGAAGAGGAGAGAAAAGAGAGAAGAGGAGAGGAGAAGGGAAGGAACGAACGGAGAGAAGTATACTGTAGAAGGCAAAAGAAAAGGGAAGATGGTGAGGAATAGGGAGAGAAGGGAATTAGGCAATAACAGAAGAGGATAGGCAGACACAAGAGGAAGGGTAGGTAAGAGACAACAGAAAGAAGAGGAAGTGCGGATGGATGTGAAGAGGTAGAGAAAAGGGAGAGAAAGAGGAGAGAAAATTGTAATGAAAAGAAAGAGGAGGGAGGTGGGGAATATGGGGCAGAAAGAGAAAAGGATGTGAGATGAGAGAGGGAGGAGAAGGGAAAGATGAATGAAAAAGATTTTTGGATGAGGGAGGAAGAGACAAGAGAAGGTGAGAAAGAGAAAATGAGGGGAAGAGGAGTAATGGAAGAGATGAGGAATATCGAAGTGAAATATAAGGCATGGAGGAAAGAGCGGGGGTGGGGGGAGAGGGCAAGGAGAGGGGAACGAAAGAAGGGAGAGGAGGGGATGAAGAGGTTATTCTCTCTCTCTGTATGTATGTATGTAAATATATACACAGAGAGGAGGGGGGAACATGATAAAAGATGTATGAAACTGTGTATGGAGGAGTGAAGGAAAATGGGATGGTAAAGAGATGGACACAACAGAGAAAAGACACCAAGATGTATGACTCATTCCCCTCCCCCCTCCTTCCCCTCTGAGACCTTGCCAAACCCTCACCAGGGAGATGACACGTCCTCTGATCTATGCTCTCTCTCTCTCTCTCTCTCTCTCTCTCTCTCTCTCTCTCTCCCTCCCTCCCTCTCTCTCTCTCTCTCTCTCTCTCTCTCTCTCTCTCTCCCTCCCTCCCTCCCTCTCTCTCTCTCTCTCTCTCTCTCTCTCTCTCTCTCTCTCTCTCTCCAGGCGTCCAAGTTTTTCACTTCCCCTTCTCTCTCCCGCCTGTCCTTCACTCCCCCTTGTCTCTCCCCTCAACAGATTATGGAAATGGGCGTGATGTGGAGGAATGTACTCCCTCCCTCCCTCCCTCCATTCTTCTCTCCATTCCTCTCTTCTCACCCTCTCCCTCCTTCCCTCCCTTCCTCCATTGTTCTCTCCCTCTTTCCCTCCCTCCCTCCATTCTTTTCTCCCCTCTCCCTCTGCCTCGTTTTCAGTTATAACTACTCGATTTTTAAGACCCATTTAATTTTTATGAGTCAACCCTCATATCTCTCTCTCATCTCTGTGTCTGTTTGTCTGTATGCATGGTTTTGTCTATCTATCTATCTATCTTTTTATCTAACATTAACAGCTTCAGTATGTGTGGCCTCTTCTGTGCTGAATACAATCGTGTGACGGTATTAACAACACAATATATAAGACACTGTACTAAATGGTTACTTAATATTCACACCCTCACTAACAAAACCCTATTTACCAACTCATTTGTCTGTCTGTCTGTCTGTCTATCTGAGTCAGTCAACAAACCTACCTAACGATACTGTTTAGCGTAATGTAAACAAGAAACACAGCCATAACAAAACAAACGTCTTTAATAAAATAACTGTTTGTCAAATAAATGTTCATGAAATAATTGTTTGTCAAATAACTGTTTGTCAATTAACTGTGAAATAATTGTTAGTGAAATAACTGTTTGTGATATAACTGTTAGTGCAATAACTTAGTGAAATAACTTTGTGAAAAAACTGTCAGTGAAATAACTTAGTGAAATAACTGTCAGTGAAATAACTTAGTGAAATAACTGTCAGTGAAATAACTTAGTGAAATAACTGTCAGTGAAATAACTGTCAGTGAAATAACTGTTAGTGAAATAACTGTTAGTGAAATAACTGTTAGTGAAATAACTGTCAGTGAAATAACTGTTAGTGAAATAACTGTCAGTGAAATAACTGTTAGTGAAATAACTGTCAGTGAAATAACTGTCAGTGAAATAACTGTTAGTGAAATAACTGTCAGTGAAATAACTGTTAGTGAAATAACTGTTAGTGAAATAACTGTTAGTGAAATAACTGTCAGTGAAATAACTGTTAGTGAAATAACTTAGTGAAATAACTGTCAGTGAAATAACTGTTAGTGAAATAACTGTCAGTGAAATAACTGTTAGTGAAATAACTTAGTGAAATAACTGTTAGTGAAATAACTGTCAGTGAAATAACTGTCAGTGAAATAACTGTTAGTGAAATAACTGTCAGTGAAATAACTGTTAGTGAAATAACTGTTAGTGAAATAACTGTCAGTGAAATAACTGTTAGTGAAATAACTGTCAGTGAAATAACTGTTAGTGAAATAACTGTCAGTGAAATAACTGTTAGTGAAATAACTGTCAGTGAAATAACTGTTAGTGAAATAACTGTCAGTGAAATAACTGTCAGTGAAATAACTGTTAGTGAAATAACTGTTAGTGAAATAACTGTCAGTGAAATAACTGTTAGTGAAATAACTGTTAGTGAAATAACTGTTAGTGAAATAACTTAGTGAAATAATTGCTGGTGAAATTACCGTCTGTGAAATAACTGTTGGTGAAAGTATTGTTTCTGAAATATCAGCTGGTGAAATAATGAGGCAGGTTGGTCTTCCACCCTTACTTGATCTGGCTCCGTACTCTCGTCAGTTGACAAAGCTGCTTAGCTTAGCACCTTTTCCTAGGCGATTTATTATTTTTATTACACCTTACTGTCCTCTTCTGTGTTGCATAAAGCCTTCCAGTAGCTATAATGCCCATAAATAACATACAAAAGAATATTAACCAGCCATATCCCAAAATAAATAACTAAGGAAGAGGTGCTCGGGAGCTTCCTTAACAAACACAAGCCCTTGGTCCATAATCTCGTTGGTTATGGAAGCTCCCTAACACCTCTTCCTTACCGATTTATTTTTCGATATGTCTGGCTATTATCGTTTCGTATGTTATTTATGCAGAGTATGATGATTTTCGATGTATTAGGGCAGTAAGGTGTAACAGGCAAAATAAATCGCTTGGGAAAAGGTGTTAGGGAGTGTCCCTAAAGGGCGAGAATACAAGGCCTGGACTACAGTACCCTAGTCTTAATTCCCTCCTAAGACATGTGATGAGGAAAGAACCAAAACCAGAGAAGAACCCGTATTCTCGCCGGCTAAGGAAGCTCCCTAACATCTTTTCCTTAGTGATTTATTTTCCATACTTCACCTTACTGCTCTCCTGGATGTTGTTTTTGTCTTTTAAAAACCAACAAGGCAAAAATAACACACAAGGGTTTATTGTTAGGCTGGATGCAAAAATAAACTGGTAAGGAAAAGGTGTTAGGAAGCTTCCTTCACTGACGAGACTACGGGCCAAGAAGTAAGCACTGAAGTAAAGGAATTATTAGGTAATTAATCAAATAATGAGACAGGCATCATACACGCCTTGTGTGTGTGTGTGTGTGTGTGTGTGTGTATTATAAACTAGTACATGACACAGTATATCCCCTCTGGCATTACCAACACATTGTACTGTATACTCTCGGGACATATTTCTGTGTTATATTTAAGAGCAGCAAATTGAAGCCCTGTCCCTGCACCAGATGCCTTCACACACACAAACACACACACACCGCTCGCTGGTGCAGTTGTAACGTTCCCGCTTGCCAACTGGTGGACGGGAGTTCGCGCCTCGCTCAGGTTGCGAAAAGTTTCACTGACGAAGTGGGTGGTTACTGTCCCCCCTTGAGCAAGGGGATGGGTGTGTGCGTGTGTGAAGGTCACAGCCTTGCCCTTAGATCGGACTATATGAGCTCTCAGCTCCCTTCCGGGAGGGTAAAAGCTGACAATCACGACCATCAAGTGATCGTGATCGAACCGGTGAATTACACACACACACACACACACACACACACACACACACACACACACACACACACACACATATATATATATATATATATATATATATATATATATATATATATATATATACGGTGGTAAGTGGGGGCACTCACTTGATGTAGTACTGCTCTCGGTGTCTGCCCTTTCCTCTCCTCCATCCTTCTTTCCATCCATCCTCTTCTGTCTTTCTTTCCCTCATTCTTTTCATTCTTCTGCTTGCGGATGACTTTACACGCCCTCTTGTTTCTTTCATTCCTTCATTCTTTCCTCTTCCTTCTGCCTGTGGGTGACTCTGCACTGAGTGACAAGCCAATTGGTTTCCTCTACACCAGGAAACCATTTACTACGCTGAGTGGTAACCATATAACCAAATTTTGGCCTCTGATGGTATAGTGGGTAATAACGGTGCTCCAATCGGATTGAGCCGGTGAATGTTTATATCCAAGGGATGGTTGGGGTTTATTGATCACGTATTGCCACTCAGGGATGAGTGAGGCTGGTCACTCTCATCTAAAATGCCAGGACCAACTTGCCTAGCCCTGGGCTCCTACGCTCCTCATGGGGCAACGAAGGATTGGATGATGGATGGATCGATGGATATTATATATATATATATATATATATATATATATACACCCTCTTCTGTCTTTCATTTCTTCATTCTTTCCTCGTCCTTCTGACTGTGGGTGACTCTACACTGAGTGACAAGCCAAAATTTGGTTTCCTGTACGCCAGGAAACCATTTACTACGCTGGGTGGTAATCATATAACCACATTTTGGCGCCTGGTGGTTTAGTGGGTAATTATTGTGCTCCAGTCGGATTGAGCCGGTGAAGGTTTATATCCAAGGGATGGTTGGAGTCTTTTCCTCACGTATTGCCACTCAGGGATGAGTGAGGTTGGTCACTCTCATCTTAAATGTCTGGACCAACTGCCTAGCCCCGGGCTCCTACACTTCTCATGGGGCAACGTAGGTTTGGATGATGGATGGATGATATATATATATATATATATATATATATATATATATATATATATATATATATATATATATATCCTGACTCATACCATCCACCAGTCAGTTGACCAACATGGAGAAACTCATACAGTAGCCTTTGATATTTCTAATGCTTTCGACAGAGTTTAGCTCCGTTCCCTGCTGTCAAACTTCTTTGCTATGGACTAACGTTTTTTGTTCCTCTGCTTTCTTCATATCTCAGTGACAGAAAATAAGAGTAAAAGTAGATGATGTATATTCCATTTTGCACTCAGTTAACGCCGGCGTGCCACAAAGATCAGTTTTGGCGCCATTCATATTCCTTGTTCATATTAATGATATCTTTTTTGTCACCCACAATCCTATCCTTTCATATGCAGATGACTCAACACTTCACAATTCATTCACACTCAGACACCCATTTACAAAGTTTACTATGTCATAACTCTCAACTCAGTACAGCCATCTCTGTAAATCAAGACTTATCTACGATCAGTGAATGGGGACAAAACAACCTTGTCTCATTTAATGCTAGTAAAACCAAATTAATACAATTTACTAATAGACAGATATTGCCAGATTCGTGCATTACCTTCATTTCTATTAATAATCCCATCTCTAAAAGTATTGAAATTCTCGGTGTTTCACTTAACAATGCTCTCAGCTGGACCCCTCATGTCAGATCACTTGCTAAAACCGCCTGAAAGAAATTTGGGTTATTGTACAGAGTCCGTAATTTTTTCACTGACGAGCAGTTAGATATGATTGATAAGAGTCATGGGCGCTCTCATCTACAATATTGCCCACCCTTGTGAAATGGATGTGGAGTGGTTGCACTAAAACAACTAGACAAAAATCAGAACAAATCTGTTGGAATTATTAACAACTCTGCAATTACAAATGAACTACCTCCCCCACAAGGAAGAAGGAATGTTGCCTCTCTTGCATTATTTTACAGATACTTTTAAGGCAAATGCTCAGACGAAGTTGCGTCCATTGTACCACCTCTGCATCTCTTCCCTTGTGCTACACGGGCATCTGGTAGCGCTCAATACTGGAATGTCACTCAGCCATATTGCAGAATTTCTGCCCATAAAAAATCTTTATTCCCCGAACTGCATCTCTCCGCAACTCGCTTTCCCAGAGTTGTTTCCCCCCAAACGGGGAGAAAGGGGATGAGGTGGAGGGATGGGGTGGAAACGTAGTGTACCTCTGTCTATTTATCTATGTTTCTTTTGTCTTAACCTTCATTTCTCTCTCCCTCTCTCTCTCTCTCTCTCTCTGAAGCGATAATAATAGTTCTGCACGTCACGTTATGTTGTGTGTTGTCAGGTGTTATTCTGTGTGTGTGTGTGTGTGTGTGTGTGTGTGTGTGTGTGTGTGTGTGTGTGTGTGTGTGTGTGTGTGTGTGTGTGTGTGTGTGTGTGTGTGTGTGTGTGTGTGTGTGTGTGTGTGTGTGTGTGTGTTACCTTCCTGTATTGCATGACGTGATAAAATGCTGTTTTCTGTTTCTGGTGTTATCTTGTGCTTTATTCTCTGTGCTGCAGTGTATATATATACGTATTGTGTGTGTGTGTGTGTGTGTGTGTGTGTGTGTGTGTGTGTGTGTGTGTGTACCATTTTGGCTTATTTTGTGTTGTGTGATGTATTTCAGTCTGTATGTTGGTTGATATACTGTGATGATGATGATGATATCATGATCATGATGATGGTCTTGGTGGTAGTAGTGGTGGTGGCGGTGGTGGTTATCCTCCTCCTCCTCCTTATCATCATCATCATCATCATCATCATCCCCAACTCTTTTCTCCTCGTAAGGATGCGGTGAGGTGTGGTCCAGAAAAAAAAAACATAAAATATTTTAAAAAAACTAACCAACAAGCACGTCCGGGTGTGTTTGCTTGGTGTTTTACTGTGCCGTGTGTTAGGTAATGGCTTGTTATGTTTAGTACGGCTATGCGATGCTTTGAAATGGTTGACTGTGTGTTAATGTGCTTTGTTCAGTGGGTTATGTCGAGAATTATTGTGTTACGTGTGCTATGGGTATGTCCTGTGTTATATACCGTTGCTGTGTTATTGTCGTTGTTGTGTTATACTGATGTACTGTTCTGAATGTTTGGTAGGCCGAGTATTGGAGTGTGTTATGTCGTCGTGTTAGAGGTATGTCCGGTGTTAGGTGTACTGTGTCTGTGTTAATGTCAAATATCTCTGTGTGTATTTTGCCTTTGTGTTATACGGTTTGTGGGGAGTGTTATAGGTTAAATTATGCTGGGTGTTGTTGTGCTAGGTTCTTTTCAGCATATTCTATTTATAATTTGGATGATGATGATGTTGATGAGTTATATTTTCAGTACTGCTTTCCATTTTATTAATTACTCTTTCCCCTTTGTTCTCTCGGAATTTATCTACCGATTTTCATTTTTTCATTTTTATCCAAGTTCTTCTTTTTATCCTGTTCTCTTCTTTTCGCTCAGAACTCTAAATTCCCAAAGTTATCTTCACTGCGTCCTCATTTAGCAGCTTGTGTGTGTGTGTGTGTGTGTGTGTGTGTGTGTGTGTGTGTGTGTGTGTGTGTGTGTGTTTATCGTTCTCTTATTGTGTTAGTGTTAAAATCAAAGTTTCTCGAATTTACTGTTCTTTTTTGTGGTCTCTCTTCTAAATTTTGCTTTTTTATTATAATATCTCTTTTATTGGTTTAGTTAATCAGGTTTTGTTACCCTTTTTTCTGTATCTTTTATCTTTATTTCTTATTTATTTATTTATTTTTTTGCATTCCGTTATTAAGATCTCTGGATCGTTTGTGTCTGGTGCACGTTCTCCCATTTTTGTGTAAATTTCGTCACTAATACATTTTTTAAGCTAATTCCAAATTGGAAATTGTTTGGGGGAGAATTTTTTTTTTTTTTTTTTAAGTTTGGTTGTAAGGTTAGGTTAGGTTAGTTAATAGTAATGTAAGTTTAGTTAATAACATTAACGATGCGCCAACACAAGATCGTGCAAGCAGAGTGAAAGAAGAACTCTGGACAAATGTGGAAGCGTGCATGGAAAAGTTTAAGAGGAATAAGACAGTGTTTTTTACTGGAGATATGACCTGTTGTAGGATTTCTCTCATTTAAACAAAATTGCCTGAAGTTACCCTGAATAAAATATGTAAGAGTCTCCATGACACGTAAGAACCTAAAAGAGATAGGTTTTATTCCCTTGACATCTGCAATTCCTTTCGGGTAAACAAAAGCGTCAGGTATGAGCCACAACGGAATATCCAGGTGAGTCCACAGCAACGAATGGTTTTAGAAAAGTTTCTCAATCTCTAGACCTTTCCAATTTCTCTCTGCTGAATAAAATCGTCTGCTTTTTAGCTTCAATGAAATGCCAAAGGGGGGTTCAAATAAATCCGAGGTTGATGGAGATAGTTTTTTTGTTTTGTTTTTTTCGGACTTTTAGATATTTTTTTTACAGTTATGTAAGGCGTCCTTTGTTAACGTGAATAAAGCAACACAGTTTCCTCCTAACATTCCAGGATGACTTTGGTCCGTATTCTGGTCAACGAAGGAAGCTCCCTAGCACCTCCTCCATAGCGTTTTATTTTTGGATAAGGCTAGTTAATATCAATTTCTTGTTTGTTACTTAAGCTGGGTACGGCGGTATATGCGTGATTTAATGGACAGAAAATAATGAGGAGTAGTAAGCGAAATAAATCGCTTAGAATAAGGTGTTGCGGAGCTTTCTGACGAGAATACTTGTTTTTCTGTAACTGAAAGAAAAGCCCTAATAGCCGAGAGATTGGAAAGTGAAAAGGTAACAGGAAAAGTGTGATACTGTGGGAGGAATTAAAAGCTAAGTTTAGGGAGATGTGAAAAAATACGTGCTTGGTAAAGGGGAAAAAAAAAAGACGGTAGGATGGATGTGTTGGGGTTGAGAGGTCACTGGGGTCGTCCTCTCATCAGCTTAGCAAGTTTGTGGCACCTCTTTCTTTCCGTTATATTTCTGCACCTAGCATGATAATACTCTCTTTCATGTTATTGGTGCGATATATGGTGACATAAAACATATAGATAGATGATAGGTAGACAGATTTAGATAGATTGATTGATAGATAGATGGACAGACAGATAGATCGATATAAAGGCTTTATCTAACCCCTCCACTTGGATAAATCTCTTATAAGTCAAGTTATATCTTCTGGCGGTACTACAGATAAATTTAAAATGGCATCATACTACAGTGATTAGAAAAAAGGCCCCACAGTGGACGAGAATACCATCCTTGGCGACTGAAGGAAGGCAAGGACACACACACACACACACACACACACACACACACACACAGATAGACAGGATGGAGGAAGATAAATTTGAGAGTATCACGAGAGAGCAAGATTGATTCATGTGACTCAACGTGACCAGGGAATAAAAGGAGAGAGCATGGAAAGAGGGAAGGAAAAATGAATGGAGTGAAGGTCGAGCCCTTCTTTTCGTTGTGTAGCTACAAAAAAAAAAAAAATGTGTGGATTCTTTTGCTTGTGAGAGGGAGCCGGGAATTTAGAAGGCTAGAGTGATGGGTAGAGGGATATGTTGGCCTTTTTCCCTGGACCCTGTGATGATCGATTAGTTTACCCGCCTTAACATTTCCTTTTCCTCTCTCGATAAATGGGTGTATGCAGAGTGGGTGTGAATCATAAACACGGGCTCTCCATTATCATCTATCCTCTCTCTCTCCCTCTGTCGCTAAATGGGTGTATGCAGAGTGGGTGTGAATCATTAAAATGGGCACTCCATTATCACCCAACCTCTCTCTCTCTCTCTCTCTCTCTAAACTGAGAATATTCGTGTGTAATGAGATATTTTTGTAAACGGACAGAAATACAAAATAAACTTTGCCTCAGAAGAAAAGGACGTGAAAGAGAAGAATGAAGAGAGCGAAGAAAGAGGAGAGGAGGGGAGAGGAGAGTATGGGGAACGGAGAGGCGACGGAGCAATGCGGGCAGAGAATTTGGAGAAGAGGAGAGGAGAGGAGAGGAAGGAAAAGGAGAGGAGACGAGAGGAAAAAACACAAGAAAGGAGACAGGAAAATAACAGAGATAAAGGACGGGAAGCAATGGATGAGGAGGGAAGAGAAGAGGAGGGAAGATGTGAGAAAAGAGGAGAGAAAATGAGGAGAAAGGCAACAGGAAATGAGCGAGGGAATGAGGAAGAAGGTGAAGAGGGGAAATGAAACAGAGAGAAAAATAGAGAAAGACCGAGTAAAGAGGGAAGAAAGAAAATGAGAGAAAGAAGAGGAAAGAGGTGAGACGAGGGAGGAGAGAGAACAAAAGAACTGAGGAAGATAGAGAGAGAAGGGGAGAGAAAAAAGATCAGAGAAGTAGGAGGAGGAGGAGGGAAGAGGGGAGAGAAACTTGATCTTGCCTCTAATAAATGTCAATCAGTGACCTTCCATTGTACCCTGCCTCACCCTGCCTTGTCTCACCCTACCCTGTCTTGCCCTGCATCACCCTACACTGTCTCACCCTCCACCCTGTCTCACCCAGCCCTGCCATACCCTTACTCACTCCACACTGCCTCATCCTACACTGCCTTACCCTACCCTGCCTAAACCTACCTTACTCTACCGTGCTCCCCCCTTCCAGCCCCACCACACACTGCCTAACTCTACCTTATCCTACCCCGCTTACCCTGCCCGGCTTTATCCTACAATGCCTCACTCTACCCTGCCTAAAGCTTCCACACTCTACCCCACTCACCTCACCCTGTCTTACCCTGTCCTTCCTCACTCTCTAAATAATCACTCAAGATGTGCAGGCCAAATAACAGAATACAATACGCAACAGACACAAAATACAACAAAAGACACTGCATAATACAACAGGAAAATACAGTACAGAATATACAGCAAAATACACCGTCAAATAATCCATACTGTGCTGGGAATTAAACAGTAATATTTCTTATCCAGGTTACCTTTGTGGAGGTGAAGATTACCTGGACAGAAAAATACAATCATCATAACTCCCAGATTACAGTGCTAATGTAATGATTAAAAGTGTACATGTACGTGACACACACACACACACACACACACACACACACACACACACACACACACACACACACAACGTAATGTCAGGTAAGGAAGGTCACATTTATTTTAGTTATTTACATGATAATAATTTTCATGTACACTCTAACCTTGATCATTTATTCCTGCCTAAGCCTCTCTATTACTACCTAACTTTTTCTGACTGACCTCCTGCCTCTCCATGCCTGTCTTCCTGCCTCTTTCACCTTCTGCTTGTCTATTCCTTTCCCTGCCTCCCTCACCCTGTCCAGTCCTCTCCATCACTTACTCTCCCTGCCTTCCTTCGCATCCCCCTTCCTTACTCTTCTCTGCCTGTCTCTTTTATTATTCTTCTCTTTGCCTCACTCTCCCTGCCTGTCTGTCTGCCTGAGTGGCCCAGCAGTGCGTGACGCGTGCAGTCTGCTAATTTAGGTAACAAATGGAGACTCATGTAGCCCAGTTGAGACCACTGTGCTTGACAGTTCTCTCTCTCTCTCTCATCTTCCACTGTAGCCTCAATTTCCCCTTTATCCCACCATCATCACATCATCACCCTCTTCCCTCCCTGTTATTTACAATTTTACACTTCTGTGCTTTATGACTTTTATTCTTTCTCTTTTATTACCCTTTATAATTATTATTATTATTATTATTATTATTATTATTGTTATTATTATTATTACTATTATTATTTGTATTATTCACTCCTCTTCATCATTCTTACATTTTTCACTTTCTCCTGTTGACCTGCTTCGTGTGTGTGTGTGTGTGTGTGTGTGTGTGTGTGTGTGTGTGTGTGTGTGTGTGCGCACGCGCTACCTCCTGACGATTTTGTCAATTTTTTTCCAACAAGCATCCTCTAGGCTCATCTTCCTGTCGGTTGAGGAAGCTCCCTAACACCTCTTCCTTAGCGATTTATTTTTGGATATGGGTGGTTAATGTCCTTTTTGAGGTTATTTATGCAGAGTATGGTAATATTAGTAGGATTCATGTAACACAGAAGAGGACAGTAAGGTGTAATAAACAAAATAAATCGCTTAGAAAAAGGTGTTAGGGAGCTTCCTCAACCGACAAGAATTTCGAACCCTAATCTTAATAAAACAGCCCAAATGAAGCATAAATAAATAAATAAATAAAGCATAGCAGAATATAGCGATAAATATTTCCTATCCTTTTTAATGGTCAGTTTTTAGACCCTTCGCTATACTCTCTTCACTTTTACTTGGCCTAAAATTGCCATCTCTCCATCTTGAGTGCTGGGGACGAATATGCACTAGAATACGATGCTAGTCACGAAAAAGTGCTGTGTCAGGGATGTAGAGTTAGTATTATCTTATTCTGTCACTTAGCTACACACACACACACACACACACACACACACACACACACACACACACACACAGATTCAGCACTCTCCTCTCTCCTTCAAGGAGAAACTGAATAAAACATGAAACGAATTGAAATGAGGGTGTAGAGAGAGGTGAGTGGACGTGATTGGTGAGGTAAAGGGACATAAGAGGTGAGGTGAAGTGAGGTTAGGTGAGGTGAGGTGCAGTGTGACCCAGTTTTCCTCCGCCATGATAGTCTGAGGTGAATTCAGAAAGAATCTGCACTCCTCAAATATTGTGTCTGGCGAGGAGGAGGAGGAGGAGGAGGAAGGAAGGAGGCGGAGGAGAGAAGAAGAGCGAGGAGGGGGAAGAGGGAACGAGAAAAGGGAAGAAGGAGGGACAGAAGAGAAAAGAGACCAAAGGAGGGGAGGAGAGGGGAAAGGAGAGGAAGAGAAGAAAAAGGGGAGAAGATGGAAAGGAGGAAGGAGGAGGAAGAAAGCGATAATGGAGAAGGATTGAAATAGAGAGAGGAGAGGAAAAAGTGGGGAGGGAAGATGAGGAGGGAGGGAGGGAGGAGAAGGGAGAGGGAGGGAGGGGGAGGAGAGAAGTTCCAGTTGACACAGTAAACAAAACTTGTGAGTAGGAAGGGTGAAGAGGTGACAAGATAGCGAGGGAGGGAGGGAGGGAGGGAGAGGTAGGTAGATAGATAAATGGATAGATAGATGAACTTAGTGGATACATGGATAGATGGATGGATGGATGAATGCATGGATGGACAGGTGTACATATAAACAGACACAGATAGATATATATATATATAGACTGACTGACAACTATGCAGAAATAAATACAGATAGATAAACATTGATAGATAGATAGATACAGAGAGACAAACAGACGGAAGGATGGGTGGATGAATAGATAAATGAATGATGAATGGATGGATGGATAGACGGATAGACTGAGCATCAGACAAAGAAGGAATGGACAGGCAAAATGAAGTGGACAGAAGGACAGAGAATACACAAATGTGCTATGCCTTGTATGCGTGTGTGTGTGTTTTGCTGTCGTCATGCACTATCTCACACACACACACACACACACACACACACACACACACACACACACCTCCACCCCCCCCCACCAATATGGGTCACTATTCCCAGCCAATTTATCGCCTGACTAATTACCCTCATTAACACTCATTAATTACAGCCACAGGGAATTGGCAGGGGTTGTTACGTTATTGGCGTGTCACAATGCTTCATAATGTTACCTGTTTGACTGACAATGTGCTGAACGAAACGATACGAGATTAATATATATTTTGTCATTCTAGCTGTCATTTTGAATTGGTATGCTTACTTACCGTGGCAATTTCACTTACAATAATAATAATAATAATAATAATAATAATAGTAGTAGTAGTAGTAGTAGTAGTAGTTACTACTGCTACTGCTGACGAGGACAGTGTATGCGAGTGAGGTGGAGGGGGAGAGAGGGAGGGGAAGGCAAAGGATGAGATGGAGGGATGGAGTGGAGAGGTATATGAGAGAGGAGGGTGTGAATTGGGAGCAGGGCAGTGAAATAGCGGAGGACAGGGTGACGTGGAGGCGATTTGTTTGTGGCCACCCCGTTTAAGGGGTGGCAATAGATAGACAGACTACTACTGCTACTACTACTACTACTAATAATAATAATAATAATAGTTGCCACCACCACTACTAATAATAATAATGTTACTACTACTACTACTACTACTATTAATAATGATGATGATGATGATGATGATGATGATGATGATAATAATAATAATAATAATAATAATAATAATAATTTGCCACCACCACCACTAATAATAATAATGTTACTACCACTACTACTACTACTATTAATAATAAAATAAAACGGGTCTTACTGATAACTCGGTGAACAAAAATCAATGGGAATGCCATTATAAACCAGTGGCGTTTCAGATTGCTATGGTTACTGATGGTGGGGGTGAGCGATAATATCCGGGAACTACATTACACATCAACTGCCGTATCAAATTGTTTAGTACAATAGACAAGCGATTTATCAGGGAGGGGAAGTGAACGATAAATGTAAAGCAGGTAACATAAAGACAAACTCACCTGGAGGTAATACACAGCCATATAATGTGTCCATAAAAACAGTGTAACGTTTAGTATTCCATTCGTTTGGCTTAATACAATGCAAAGACAACATTTTATTATGCACTGAAATTATTGTATATTGATGACGCTCTGTCAGTTAAGTTATCCATTTCTGTTATTCATACGGGTATCGGAGCCTCCGGTGGTCGGGTGGGTAGCGTATGGGTCTACCAATCCTTGTAACCGGGGTTCAGTACCACCCAGGGGCGGACATTTAACCCTTTGGCTGCTGTGGGTGCACCTGGGGAGTTTATCCAGCATAACACCAGGTAACTGTGTGTGTGTGTGTGTGTGTGTCAACTGGGCCACGTAACAAGCCCTTCTGCCACCTGTTAGACAAGTAGGTGAGAGTAAACACAAATTACTTCACCAAGAGAAGTTACGAAGCTCAACAGAATAAATTAAAGGCAACAGGACTTCCTTTCCAAAGAGGCCACAAGTCAGTGTGAAGGGGGTAATGGAGACTGCGTGTACCCGCTGCCTAACACCACCTGCCTCACACAACACCTGCCTCATACACAACACCTGCCTCACACATAACACCTGCCTCACACACAACACCTGCCTCACACACAACACCTGCCTCACACACAACACCTGCCTCACACAACACTTGCCTCACACACAACACCAGCCTCACACACAACACCTGCCTCACGCACAACACCTGCCTCACACAACACCTGCCTCACACACAACACCTGCCTCACACAATACCTGTCACACACAACACCTGTCTCACACACAACACCTGCCTCACACACAACACCTGCCTCACACAACACCTGCCTCAACACAACACCTGCCTCACACACAACACCTGCCTCACACATAACACCTGCCTCACACATAACACCTGCCTCATACACAGCATCTACCTCACACAATACCTGTCTCACACACAACACCTGCCTCATACACAACACCTGCCTCACACACAACACTGCCTCACACACAACACCTGCCTCACACACAACACCTGCCTCACACATAACACCTGCCTCTCACAACACCTGCCTCATACAGTAAGTAAGTATGTAAGTACTTATTGACCACAGTATTCAGTTACACATACAAGATTTCAAGCAACGATAAACCTTAACATGATAAACAGCACATCAGATATTAGCAAACAATTATGGTCCACAAAACAAGCGAAGTATTAAAGGGTTGATCAGTGCATCTATATAGCCTAAATGAAAGATGGAAATCGTTACACTTCTGATTAGCAACTTAACTACAATTTGACCAATCACGTATTTTACAAAAAAATTCCCGGTGATATATCATGGTTAGAATAAGAGCATACAAAATGAATTAAATACACTTTAAATAACATACAGTAGGTTATGATAAACATTATAGTACACATTAGCCAACACAGGAAAGGACCTTATACACTATCTCCTCAATAGGAAACTGAGCATCGTCACCAATTATTTGACTCCAGGAAGTAAAGTTATATCTTGTACGTATGTGCTGAGTCAGTGGACACACCTCCAGTACATGCAACTCTGTTTGCACAGCACCACATGGACAGAGCCGCTCTGCTACCGGGAGACGTCCCCGTCCACGCCGATTCCAACGGCCCGTCTCAATTGCCAGATTATGACTGATTACCCGCAGCCGACTAAATGCCACTCTGTGTACCTCACTAGTTTTACCACGACATTTATAGATCTCGTGAACTGTTAAGGTAGGGTTCAACACATTATAAATTAGCCTTCTAGAAGATGTAGAGTTAGAAATTGATTGCTTTAAAGATTCAATGCCTACTTTAACATCATCAACACAATTATTAATTAAACTCTCAATGTGTTTACTTGTTGGCGTGTTAGCCGTCATGGTCAGCCTGACGGCGTGCACCCACGGGTCATCGGGCATACCGCGCCTCTTCCCCCACAGTCGCTGGAAAAGCTTGCTCTGCCTTGCTAGTACTAAAGATTTCAGTGGCGGGGACCCGAGTTCCACGTTAACACACGTCCGTGCACGCCGTCATACGAGCTCCCAGCAGCTGTTTAATACCCCAATTATACAATTTTTCCATTGGCCTCAAGTTCCCATTGAACCCTGACTCACAGCCATATAGGATGGTTGACATTAAGGCTGCTTCAAACATTTTCTTTTTAACATAAAATGGTATGTCTACATTCTTTTCCAAAAATGACACAAATTTCAGAATGTGGCACATTTTTGCTTTTGCGTGGGCGGTAATGGCGGACGACAGGGTCCCCTCGCTTGTGAACAGACTGCCCAGATACGCATACCTGTCACACCACTGCACGACCATCTCATCAGCCTCATACACAACACCTGCCTCACACACAACACCTGCCTCACGCAACACTTGCCTCACACACACAACACCTGCCTCACACACAACACCTGCCTCACACACAGGTAATAAACACGTCTGGCCACACTGTCGGTAAACAATAACAAAATATCATCCTACTGACAGCGGTAATACTGACTGTCTAATGCCATCGATTGTCGCTGTTTTCTTTATCATTTTTATTCCGTTATTTATTGCCAAAAGTATGAAGACAAAAATTAAGAAAAATATATAAAAAGACAATAATCAGCAGTACGAACAAAGACAAAGACAAGGAACATGGGAAGATATCAGTTATCAGAAGAGACAGACTGAAAGAAAGAAGCAAAGAAAGAAAGAGAGGAAGAAAGAAAGAAAGGCTGAAGGCAGGCAAAGAAAAGAAATAAAGTAAGAAAAACAAAAACAATGAACATAAACACAAAGCGACAGAAAGTACAACAGCTTAGACAACAACAACAACAAAAAAAAAAGGCAGACGAGAACTGAGAGAGAGAGAGAGAGAGAGAGAGAGAGGGAGAGAATGATCAAATAAACAAGACAAATGCAAGATTATTTCCCTTTCCTTCCCCCTCCCAAGGCCAACTCATACAAACTGATGATTTCTGCCCTGCCCTGCCCAGCCCTGCCCTGCCCTTCCTTACCCTGCCTTGCCATGTCCAGCCTTGATCTGCCCTTCCTTACCCTGTCCTGTCCTGCCTTACTAAACCCTGTCCTCCCCTTACCCTGTCCTTCGCTACCCTGCCCTGCCGTGTCATATTCTACCCTGTCCTTCCCTGTCTTCAGCTCCCTTCCTGTCCTTCCCCACCATCTCCCTTTCCGTGTTCGCCTTCCCTTCCCTCCAGGTATCGGTAAAATGCCTTTGATTTAGCTGTTAGGACGCAAAACGTAATGGCGTTCTCTCTCTCTCTCTCTCTCTCTCTCTCTCAATTGGC
The DNA here is from genome assembly GCF_032717465.1 of Coenobita brevimanus. NCBI lineage: Eukaryota > Metazoa > Arthropoda > Malacostraca > Decapoda > Coenobitidae > Coenobita > Coenobita brevimanus. Next base: position 3,664,964 of record NC_137003.1, read on the forward strand.
ATAATCCGTGGGGAGGCCACGCGTCAAACTAGTCCAATCAGCAAATAAGGGATGTGGAAAGGGGAGGTGAAGAGCAGCATTGAAAAAGTGTGTGTGTCGGGGTGAAGGAAAGAGACAGGAGGGGTGGAGGAAAGAGACGGGAGGGGTGGAGGAAAGAGACAGGAGGGGTGGAGGAAAGAGACGGGAGGGGTGGAGGAGAGAGACAGGAGGGATGGAGGGAAGAAACGGGAGGGGCGGAGGGAAGAGACAGGAGAGGTGGAGGAAAGAGCTGGGAGAGATGGAGGGAAGAGACAGCAGGGCTGGAGGGAAGAGAATTATACAAGGACTATCCACGGTGTCCATAGATTCGTCCAAGGATCTAAACTCTACGGTCATAGAACCCCACTTTCACTTCATAGGTGCGTCACATTTACTGATTGCTGGATCCCTGCCATATCATGTATTAGTGGGAAATGAGGTTGTGATGATGATGATGATGATGATGGTCTACACCTAGGTCATCAACAAAGGCAAAATCAGCAATAACCGAAAAATATTAATAACTGTGTCTTTAAGCAAAACGAAAAAAATGAAATGGACTTCATACCGTGCGGAGAGAGAGAGAGAGAGAGAGAGAGAGTACAGGAAGATAAAAACACCAGCAAGTCTTCCATTTCCTTCAAACGCCATAAAAACCGTACAGAACTTTGTGCAATTGGCTGGACGTAATTTAATGCAGGACTCATTTCCAGCAGTCCTGTAAAGTTTTCCTCAGTCGTATCAATTTCCCAGAGTGCTTTGGAAACTATACTACTCTCTCTCTCTCTCTCTCTCTCTCTCTCTCTGAACTAAGCTTCCACCAGACCCAGCCAGCCGTCATCCAAACACCAGCACTAACACCACCACACCAGACCCAGCCAGCCGTCATCCAAACACCAGCACTAACACCACCACACCAGACCCAGCCAGCCGTCATCAAAACACCAGCACTAACACCACCACACCAGACCCAGCCAGCCGTCATCAAAACACCAGCACTAACACCACCACACCAGACCCAGCCAGCCGTCATCAAAACACCAGCACTAACACCACCACACCAGACCCAGCCAGCCCTCATCAAAACACCAGCACTAACACCACCACACCAGACCCCAATGACACACCAACGTATTCTAAATGCATCTGGACACTTGCTAACACCATTTCCTTAGCGATTCATTCTGCACAATACACCCCAGTACACCTTAGCGATTCATTCTGCACAATACACCCCAGTACACGTTAGCGATTCATTCTGCACAATACACCCCAGTACACCTTAGCGATTCATTCTGCACAATACACCCCAGTACACCTTAGCCATTCATTCTGCACAATACACCCAGTACACCTTAGCCATTCATTCTGCACAATACACCCAGTACACCTTAGCCATTCATTCTGCACAATACACCCCAGTACACCTTAGCCATTCATTCTGCACAATACACCCAGTACACCTTAGCCATTCATTCTGCACAATACACCCCAGTACACCTTAGCCATTCATTCTGCACAATACACCCCAGTACACCTTAGCCATTCATTCTGCACAATACACCCCAGTACACCTTAGCCATTCATTCTGCACAATACACCCAGTACACCTTAGCCATTCATTCTGCACAATACACCCAGTACACCTTAGCCATTCATTCTGCACAATACACCCCAGTACACCTTAGCCATTCATTCTGCACAATACACCCCAGTACACCTTAGCCATTCATTCTGCACAATACACCCAGTAGCCTCATGTATGGCACTGATCAAAACTAGGTCCATATTAACACGATAAAAATATACGTGAAAAAGAATGTTATAGTTTAATAGGCAAAATAAATCGCTAAGTTAATGGTGCTAACACTAACTATAAACAAATAAATAAATAAATAAATGGCAAGGTGTAATATGCAAACTAGAGAGAGAGAGAGAGAGAGAGAGAGAGAGAGAGAGAGAGAGAGAGAGAGAGAGAGAGAGAGAGAGAGAGAGAGAGGAAAAGGGATAGTTATGGAAATAAGTGAGGGAAGGGAAGTGAGGGGAGTAAAGTGAGGATTTACTTAATGAGGCGAGAAGGGAGAGAAGAGGGGAGAGGCCAAATGTGGGAAGAGAGGGAAGGGAGATGGGATGGAGAGAGAGAAGGGAAGGTGAGATAGTGTGGATAGGTATGGAAAGGAGAGGGGATGGAAGATGAGGCTAGGAGACGGGAGTAGACGAAGAGAGAGAGAGAGAGAGAGAGAGAGAGAGTCGTAAGGTAGTGAGGTGTTAAAGAAATGCAGTTGTCGTCCTGGGGTGTGACACGTGTCTTTACCTCTCTCTCTCTCTCTCTCTCTCTCTCTCTCTCTCACATCGCTTATTCCTGTCTCCCTCTGTCATTTTCTCCCCTCGAAGTATCTGGCCATTTTTCTTTCTCTCCCTTGCTTATTCTTTTCTTTTTCCTTTTTATCTTTTTTTTTTTTTACCTCGTCTCCTCCCTCCCTCACCTCGCTACGCACCTTCTGTTATCCATAATGTAAGTCCCAGTCCGCGTCCCCTCACAAGCAGCATAAAACACCACAGTGACCCCTTTAAATTAATCACAGAAAAGGGGAACCAAAACAATAACAAACGGACGCCATCTTTGTTCAGCGCTCGCGGGGTTTTGATCATCCACAGTTTTCAGGATATTTCGCAACACCTTTTCCTCAGTTATTTATTCTTCGTTACAGAGAAATATTCCTTTGTCCATTGTTTAACCGTATCATTTTAAAATCAATACAACTTGTCTTAGTAACGTACAAAAGGATATTAACACTCTCAGGCTCCTATCACTCACTCTGTGCTGAATAAAATCGTCTTGAATAGAATACTAGAGCAGCAAATATATAAAAAACTACGTCATTGAAAGTGTTAACAAGACTGTCGGTCCCGCTAAACACCTTCATTACTGACACAATTACCAGTTATGGGAAAAATGTGATTTGTATAATTAATGAGTGTGTGGTCCTGAGTCATTAAGGCTAAGTGGACATGAGAGAGAGAGAGAGAGAGAGAGAGAGAGAGAGAGAGAGAGAGAGAGAGAGAGAGAGAGAGGAACACGTGGAAAGAAAAAATAAGTACCAGAGGGGAGAGGGAGAGAGAAAAATGGATATAAAAGATGAGAAGAGGGAGAAAAGTGCGAGATTTTGTTATAGTGTCAGCTGAGGTGGTTATGGCTGACTGTTAGTGAGGAGAGAAAGGAGGAGAGGGGAGAAAGGGAGAGGAGGAAAGAGAGGTGAGTGGGGAGAGAAGAAGACAGGAAGGTTGATGAAAAATGAGAGGTAGGAGGGGAGGGCAGGGAGATTAAGAGGGCTAAGGGAGAAGGAAGTAGAAAGAGAGATGAGAGGTGAAGATACCAGATGAGGGGAGGGAGGGAGGTAGAAGAAGAGAGGTGTGAGAGAGAGAGGAGAGAGGAGAAAGGAAGAAAGAAGAAAGAGGAGAAATGGAAAAAAGAAGGGAGAGTGAAGAGGAGGAGGGAAAGAAAGAAAAGTAAAAGAAGGGAAAAAAGAAAGAAAAGTAAAAGAAGGGAAAAAAGAAAGAAAAGAAAAACAGGGGAGGAGAAAGAGAGATGAGGTGAAGGAGAGGAAGAAAGAAAGGTGACTATAGAGGGGGTAAGAGGGAAATGAGGGAAGGAAATGACACCTGGAGGGAAGAAGGAAGACTGGATGGAATTCATATTGATCATTTCACTGACCATGTTCCTTGTTCCTGGATCCTACCTCGTGCCGGCTCATAGTGGGGGAAATTATGATGATGATGATGATGATGATGATGACGATGATGATGATGATGATGATGGTAGTAGTGGTGGTGGTGGTGGTGGTGGTGATGGTGGTGGTGGTGGTGATGGTGGTGGTGGTGGTGTTGGTGGTGATGATGATGAGGATGATGGTGATGGTGGTGGTGGTGATGGTTGTGGTGATGGTTGTGATGATGATGGTGGTGGTGGTGGTGATGATGATGACGAGGATGATGGTGGCGGTGGTGGCGGTGTTGATGATTATGATGATGATGATGTTGGTTGTGGTGATGGTGGTGTTGATGATGATGATGATGATGATGATGATGATGGTGGTGGTGACGATGATGATAATGGTGGTGGTGGTGGTGGTGGTGGTGGTGGTGGTGGTGGTGGTGGTGGTGGTGGTGGTGATAATGATGATGATGATGATGATGATGATGATGATGATGATGATGATGATGGTGGTGGTAGTGTTATGATGATGATGATGATGGTGGTGGTGGTGGTTATGGTGATGATGCTGGTTGTGGTGATGGTGGTGTTGATGATGATGATGATGATGATGATAGTGATGATAGTGATGATGATGATGATGATTCACAGTAATATTATATGAAATTTCAACTGATTTACGAAAAGTCTGGAGAATTAGAGAAAAATTACGTAACAGTGAAGCAAACAACGTAAGTAAGGGGGAGGGGTGGGGGAGGAGGGAGGGGAAGGAGGGGGAGAGGAGGAGAGGAGAGGAGAGGAGAGGGAGGGGGGAAGGAGGGAGGGTAAGTGAAGTATCTGTGTAATACTGGAGAAGAAAATGTGTTGTATGAGAGAGAGAGAGAGAGAGAGAGAGAGAGAGAGAGAGAGAGAGAGAGAGAGATTACCCACTGTACTTCCCCCCCCTCTCTCTCTCTCTCTCTCTCTCTCTCATGCAAATCACACCAAGGGCAGCTCGATCCACACATTCCTATGGGACGGGGGAAATTTTAGTAAAAATTGTATTCTGATTTAAGCTGTGTATGTGTGTGTGTGTGTGTGTGTGTGTGTGTGTGTGTGTGTGTGTGTGTGTGTGAGGGGTGAGGATGGGTGTGGGTGGGTGTAAGTGTATTTGAGTGGGTGTGGGTGGATGTATGTTGCTCTGAGAGGGGAGTGAACAAAGGAGTACCAAGGAGTACAAAGGAAAACAAACAGCAACAGACCTTATGGTCCTTTCGAGGCTGTTTGTTACAGAGTAGACTATGACTACAAGATCTAACTCTACATGCTGAAGGATAAGGATAGTAAAGCAAGAAGGCTCCCCCCGCCTCCAAACCCTCCAGTTAAAACTGACAAGAAAAAGTGAGAAAAACCACCATGCAGCATGGAAAAACTGACATGGAAATTTAATGGGAAAGACTGAAAAGGAAAAGCTACATTCTATAATACTTAATCTATAAGCTACCAGTATGATAAAGCTGAAAAGCTACCAGTACGAATAAGCTGAAAAGCTACCAGTATGAATAAGCTGAAAAGCTACCAGTACGAATAAGCTGAAAAGCTACCAGTATGAATAAGCTGAAAAGCTACCAGTATGATAAAGCTGAAAAGCTACCAGTACGAATAAGCTGAAAAGCTACCAGTATGAATAAGCTGAAAAGCTACCAGTACGAATAAGCTGAAAAGCTACCAGTATGAATAAGCTGAAAAGCTACCAGTATGAATAAGCTGAAAAGCTACCAGTATGAATAAGCTGAAAAGCTACCAGTACGAATAAGCTGAAAAGCTACCAGTATGAATAAGCTGAAAAGCTACCAGTACGAATAAGCTGAAAAGCTACCAGTATGAATAAGCTGAAAAGCTACCAGTATGAATAAGCTGAAAAGCTACCAGTATGAATAAGCTGAAAAGCTACCAGTATGAATAAGCTGAAAAGCTACCAGTACGAATAAGCTGAAAAGCTACCAGTACGAATAAGCTGAAAAGCTACCAGTACGAATAAGCTGAAAAGCTACCAGTACGAATAAGCTGAAAAGCTACCAGTATGAATAAGCTGAAAAGCTACCAGTACGAATAAGCTGAAAAGCTACCAGTACGAATAAGCTGAAAAGCTACCAGTATGAATAAGCTGAAAAGCTACCAGTACGAATAAGCTGAAAAGCTACCAGTACGAATAAGCTGAAAAGCTACCAGTACGAATAAGCTGAAAAGCTACCAGTACGAATAAGCTGAAAAGCTACCAGTATGAATAAGCTGAAAAGCTACCAGTACGAATAAGCTGAAAAGCTACCAGTATGAATAAGCTGAAAAGCTACCAGTATGAATAAGCTGAAAAGCTACCAGTATGAATAAGCTGAAAAGCTACCAGTACGAATAAGCTGAAAAGCTACCAGTATGAATAAGCTGAAAAGCTACCAGTATGAATAAGCTGAAAAGCTACCAGTATGAATAAGCTGAAAAGCTACCAGTATGAATAAGCTGAAAAACTACCAGTATGAATAAGCTGAAAAGCTACCAGTATGAATAAGCTGAAAAGCTACCAGTATGAATAAGCTGAAAAGCTACCAGTATGAATAAGCTGAAAAGCTACCAGTATGAATAAGCTGAAAAGCTACCAGTATGAATAAGCTGAAAAGCTACCAGTATGAATAAGCTGAAAAGCTACCAGTATGAATAACCTGAAAAGCTACCAGTATGAATAACCTGAAAAGCTACCAGTATGAATAACCTGAAAAGCTACCAGTATGAATAACCTGAAATGGGTGTAGGTGGGCGGGATGTGTGGGAGACACACACACACACACACACACACACACACACACACACACACACACACACACACACACACACACAGGCAGTATATATGGTAAGGTCGCTCTGTCACCCTGTTTGTTATTCATATTACACCGGATTTAATATTGTACTGAGTTTGTGTATGTGTGTGTGTGTGTGTGTGTGTGTGTGTGTGTGTGTGTGTGTGTGTGTGTGTGTGTGTGTGTAGGGAAGGTAATTTGTGTGTTTGTGTACATGCTTTGGATAAAGTGTGTGTGTGTGTGTGTGTGTGTGTGTGTGTGTGTGTGTGTGTGTGTGTGTGTGTGTGTGTGTAGGGAAGGTAATTTGTGTGTTTGTGTACATGCTTTGGATAAAGTGTGTGTGTGTGTGTGTGTGTGTGTGTGTGTGTGTGTGTGTGTGTGTGTGTGTGTGTGTGTGTGTGTAAGACCATGAATTTATCTAAACGTAAAACCAATTGTGTTCACTAATTATGGAAAGATTACAGAAAACAAATGAATTACAACAGAAATGAACGAAGTAGAGTTACAAATACGAAGGCACTGAATAAACCCAAGAAAAACGCGAATAATATCTATCTATCTATCTATTGCCAGACGCCTCAATCCCGTTTGGGGTGGCCACAAACAAATCTCCTCCATGTCGCCCTGTCCCCCGCCATTTCGCTGCCCTGCTCCCAACTCACACCCCCCTCTCTCATATACCTCTCCACCCCATCCCTCCATCTCATCCTCGGCCTCCCCCTCCCTCTTTCCCCCTCCACCTCACTCATATACACTCTCTTCGTCAGTCTTTCACCCTCCATCCTCTCCACATGGCCAAACCACCTCAGTGTATTCCTCATAACGCTTCCTATCACATCCACATCCACACCACAACGTTCCTTTATATCCTCATTCGTCAGCCTGTCTCTCCACGTGACTCCACAGGCTCCTCTTAAATAACTCATTTCCACTGCTCTCACTCTTGACTTGTGTCCTTCCAACAATGTCCAAGCTTCACTTCCGTACGTTAGAGTTGGTATCACAATACTGTCATGTAGTAACTTTTTCACTTCCATGCTCACTTCCCTGTTTCTTATCACTGCTTTCAAGGAACCAGCAACCTTTCTTCCCTGCTGTACCCTTTCAAGCACTTCACCCTCCAAACCTCCATCCTTACTCATCACACTACCCAAATACTTAAACGTACTCACATTTTCCAATTCCTCACCATCCAACCTCGCTGTACATTCACTGACTTGACCTCTCTCAAAGACCATCACTTTACTCTTCCCTACATTCACCTTTAGGTTCCGTTTCTTACACACTCTCTCAAACTCATCCACCAAGACTTGCAGCTCCCCTTCGTCTTCACTCAACAACACAGTATCATCTGCAAACAACAGTACAGGGAGTTTCCAAACACTATCCTCTCTCACCAGGGCCACTCCAACATCCACTACCCTACCTTGTACCTCTTTTATTACCCCATCCATGTACAGATTGAACAACCATGGAGACATGACACATCCCTGTTTCAAACCAACTTTCAAAGAGAAAAATTCACTTAGTTCACCATCCACACGCACTGCAGCCTTCGCACCATCGTACATACTCTTCACAGCATTCAACAACTTCCCATCTACTCCATATATTCTTAACACTTTCCACAATCCTTGTCTATCCACCCTGTCATATGCTTTCTCCAAATCCATGAAAGCCGCATACAACTTCTTTCCCTTCTCTAGAAACTTTTCCACTAAAGATCTAAGAATGAATATCTGATCTACACAACCTCTTCCCTTCCTAAAGCCTCCCTGTTCTTCTCCAACTAATTTCTCTGTTCTTTCTCTAACTCTGTCTATAAGTATCCTACCATACACTTTTCCTATTATACTAAGAAGACAAATGCCCCTATGATGACCACACACTTCTTTTTCCCCTTTTCCTTTGTACAAGGGAATAATTATACCTGACTTCCAATCCTCCGGGACTCTACCTTCCTCCCAGGCCAATCTGCACATCTTCCACATCCATTCTACTACTATCTCTCCCCCATGCTTCAGCATTTCACCACACACTCCATCAATTCCTGGGGCTTTCCCCGATTTAACTTTCTTCATTGCTTCCACAACTTCTATCCTACTGATTTCTTCCTGTCTTCTCACCTCCCTCCTTCTCCCAGCCATTCCCCAGCCACTTATACTCGCATTACTTCCATCCTCTACGTTCAACAATTCCTTAAAGTGTTCTCTCCATCTGCTCACTTTTTCTCCCTTCTCCACTAGTAATCTACCATTTCTATCTTTCACTCCCCTGCTAACTTCACTTCCACCCTGTCTTACTCTTTTCACTTCTCTCCAGAACATTTTCTTACAGTCCCTCCACTTTACACTCAAATTCCTTCCAAATTCCTCATCCACTCTCTTCTTACTCTCTCTTACCAATCTTTTCACCTCTCTCTTCCTTTCCACATATAACTCTCTCTTCCGCCTCTCAATTTCTTCCACGCCCCTATTTCTCATCCATTCATTGTATGCTTTCTTCTTTTGTGCCACAGCCTGCTTCACCTCTTCAGTCCACCACGCTGTTCCTTGCACCCCCCTCCGTCTTCTCTTCCTTCCACACACCACGTCACATGCTGCACATATTTCTTCTGTAAATATCTTACACATACCTTCCACGTCTCCCATCTGCTCCAATTCATATTTGCCCAATCGTTCCTCCACTTCTCTCTTATACTCTGCCTTTTTCTCATCCTCTTGTAACCTTTCCACTCTCCTTGCAACTACTCCTTCCTCTCGTCTTTCCCTTCTTCTATTCCTCCATCTTACTTGCATCCTAATTCTGGCCACCACCAAGTAGTGGTCAGAAAGTCCACTCCCCCAACCTCTATACACTCTTGCATCCTTTACACATCTTCGCATCCTTTCATCCACACACACATAATCAATCATTGCCTTCCTTTCATTCAGTTCACAACCCACCCTTCTCATCACTCGCCATGTATACCTGTGAATCATTTTATGCCTGAAGAGGGTATTGGCTATCACCAACCCCCTCCCAGCACAAATGTCCACTAACGCACTCCCATTCTCATCTATCTCAGCAGGCACACCCCACTCACCAACTATTCCATCCACTTTCACATTACCAACTTTACCATTCATATCACCAATCAAAAACACTCTCTCATTCCTTCCAAACTTTTCCATGCACACTTCCACATTTGTCCAGAACTCTTCTCTCACTCTTCTAGCACGATCTTGCGTTGGCGCATACACACACACAATCGCCCACATTTGTATTCCAACAAAAAGAAAAACATGACTAAATTACATAGCCAAATTTATTAAAAAAAAAATTCATTGATATTTTGAGTAAGATTAAAACAGAAAAAGACAATTGCAATAGTTAGTGAAGGATTTAGGCGGTAGGCGGGGTGAGTCCGTAAAAGGTGGCCAATTATTACACCTTTACCTGTGATTGTTGTTGTTATAATTGTTGTTGTTGTTGTTATTATTAGTATTAGTATTACTGTATTGTTGTTGTTGTTACGATTACTACCGGTATTATCATTATTATTATTATTATTATTGCCATCGTCATTATCATCATTAAATATAATTCATCCATCCATCATCCAATCCTACGTTGCCCCATAAGCAGCGTAGGAGCCCGGGGCTAGGCAGTTGGGCCTGACATTTAAGATGAGAGTGACCAGCCTCACTCATCCCTGAGTGGCGTTACATGAGCAATAAACCCCAAACACCCCTTGGATATAAACCTTCACCGGCTCAATCCGATTGGAGCACAATAATTACCCACTAAACCACCAGGCGCCAAAATTTGGTTATATGGTTACCACCCAGCGTAGTAAATAGTTTCCTGGTGTACAGGAAACCATTTGGCTTGTCACTCAGTGTAGAGTCACCCACAGGCAGAAGGAAGAGGAAAGAATGAAAGAATGAAAGACAGAAGAGGGAGTGTAAAGTCACCCGTAGGCAGAAGGACGAGGAAAGAATGAAGGAAAGAAAGATAGAAGAAGATGGAAGGAAAGAAGGATGGAGAAGAGGACAGGGCAGACACCCGGGAGCAGCACTACATTGAATGAGTGGATGGTGAGCGCCCCCACCTATTAAATATAATAATAATAATAATAATAATAATAATAATAATAATATTGATGTTGAAGAATAGATAAGTAGATAGACAGACAGGCAGACAGACAGATAAATAAGTAAGAAAGGAATACTGGACACAAAATGGCGGCCAATGCCTGTGTGACGAAATTAACGCGGCCAGATAGATAGAGAGACGGAAAGTAGACGGAAAACAGGCTCTTTGCTGGTGTGGGCGCTCAGGAATATTATACTGTCTATCTGTGTATCTATCCACCTGTCCCTCTATTTCTGTCTATCTGACTGCCTATTTGTTCATCTACCTATCTGTCTACCTACCTATTTGCCTACCACCTACCTACCTACCACCTACCAACCTGTCTACTTACCTACCTACCAAGCGTTCTACCTACCTATCTCTCTGTCCACCTGTCTGTCTGACTTTCTGTCTGTCTATCTATCTCCCTACCATCTACCTACCTACTTACCTTCGGCTACCTCCCTCCCTACCCACCTACCTACCTATCTATCTCTATCTATCTATCTATCTGCGTACCACTTACCTACCTACTTTTCTATCTAACTGTGTCTACCTCCCTACCTACCCACCTACCTACCTGTCTATCTATCTATCTGTCTGTCCATCCGTCTATCTATCCATGTATCCTACTCCCCCCAGCCAGCCTTATGTGCCACATCTAGCCAGAGCGCCTCGCCCCACTACACCACCAGGCGCCACATAAATCCTCCATCCCACTGCACGCCAACACGCCAAACAGAGCCAGCAGAATTGGCGCCAACGCTTTCCCGATTGGCGCCAAAAGGCAAGAATATTAACACGCAGAGAGAGAGAGAGAGAGAGAGAGAGAGAGAGAGAGATGGGGGTGTGGTGGTAAGGTTGACAGAAAAGTAAAAACAAAGGAAAAGGAAAGGAAAAACTGACAAAGTGAAATGTGACAGAGAGAAAGATAGAGAAGAGTAAAAGATAGGCAGGAAAAAAAGTGTGTGTGAGAGAGAGAGAGAGAGAGAGAGAGAGAGAGAGAGAGAGAGGTGTAAACCAAAGAGTGTGGGTGTAAAACTAATGCTCATCTTCTGCCTAAAACTTTGCATAAAAAATTGTCAAGTTGCAGCCGTGTCCATTGCAACTCCATCATTTACAGCAGGATGCAAAAGTTATCCCTTGCCCCTTCACCCCAATGACGTATTTTATGGGTTATTTACACACACACACACACACTTCTCTATAAATTAGCCCAGTTAATGACAGATAACTTGTTTTAATTGGGGCGAAAATTACTCTATTCCTTCTTTTTAAATTCATATTCTCGTCTCACCTCTTCCTCACCGATTTATTTTGGGATATGGCTGGTTAACATCCATTAGTACTTTAAATGTAGAGAGTATTCCGATATTAGAAGAATTTATGTAACACAGAAGAGGATAATGAGGTGTAACAAGCCAAATAATTCGCCTAGAAAAAGGAGTTAGGGAGCTTCCTTACCCGACCAGAATTCGGGCCTTGGTGTAGTCTAGATAGTCCGTTCCCTAAAGTCCACTAATCCTCTCTCTCTCTCTCTCTCTCTCTCTCTCTCTCTCTCTCTAATAGCGAGTAGTAAGTGGAATTAAGGTGGTGAGCTGACGTGGTGACGCTGTGAGTAGAAAGATTCTTCCGGGCGAGACAGGACATCCACCCATTTTCCCCAAACTGCGAGCCAATTCATCCCCATTTCCCCACCAGACAGGCCCAATTTCCGAGAGAGAGAGAGAGAGAGAGAGAGAGAGAGAGAGAGAGAGAGAATGGGGGGGATAACTGGAAAGTTCAGGCATTTGTTTGGGTTGTTGCTGGGCGGCGTGTCAATGTATGCAGTTTGCGTTAGGTTTGTTGTCTTGTGGGTATTCTCCCCTTCCTCTCCCTCCCTCCCTTGGTCTCCCCTCCCCTCTCTTCCTTCCCTCCATACCTTCCTTACCTTCTTTCCCTATCTTCCTCCCTTCTTTCCCTATCTTCCTCCCTTCTTTCCCTATCTCCCTCCCTTCTTTCCCTATCTCCCTCCCTTCTTTCCCTATCTTCCTCCCTTCTTTCCCTATCTCCCTCCCTTCCTTCCCTATCATCCTTCCCTTTCTTCCTCTGTTCACCCTCTCCCTCTCTTTTCCCTCCACTTCCCTTTTCTTTCCTTCTTCCATTCCTTTCCTTCTTTCTCCCTTTCCTGTATCTTCCCTCCCTCTCCTTTGTTTCTGTTCTTTCCCTCCCTCTATCTTCCCTCCCTCTTCCTCACCATCTCTTTTCACCCCCCCCCTTCCTCCTGTCCCCAGCCCACGCCTACTCCTGAGTTACAGATTCAGATAGACAGACAGACAAAGCGAAAGAAATATAGCTGATACCAGAGAGAGAGAGAGAGAGAGAGAGAGAGAGAGAGAGAGAGAGATGGTACAGAAGGGGTATAATTTAATGCTGGTGTACTTACTAAGGTGAGGGGCGGATCCAGGCGGGGGGGGAGGGGTGTTAAAACTTGACATATGTAAAACTTTTAATTGGATTACTGAATGGAGGGGACTGGTTGGCAGGGAGGCTGGGGTGGTGGGGGGGGTGAAGACTAGGGATAAACAGACAGACAGACAGAGGGTGTAAAGGAGAGAACGATAGGACAGAAAGGAAAGTGACGGACATGCCCCAAGTGTGTACATAGTGGTGTGGGTATGACTATGTTTTCACTATACTCATTTCACCTTAACTTGGCCCAGATTTTCCTCCTTTTGCGGCTTATTTCACGTAGCTCAGTGGCAGAATAAGACACAGTAGTAATTCCACATCCTTTCCATCGCAATTTTTTGTGACTAGCATCATATTCTAACCTCAATCTATTGCCACAACTCAGCATAAAAGATGGAGAGAGAATATTCGTTACAGAACTGTGTTTCCAGATCCAATCCATCGCACTTCTTCGTGACTAACATCATATTCTAACCTCAATCTATTGCCACAACAGCATAAAAGATGGAGAGAGAATATTCGTTACAGAACTGTGTTTCTAGATCCAATCCATCGCACTTCTTCGTGACTAGCATCATATTCTAACCTCAGTCTGTTGCCACAAGTCAGTCTTCAAGATGGAGGGATGGCAGTTTTAGGCCAGGTTGCAGCAAAAGGGGGATAGTAGCTGCAAAAATAAACTTTTAAAATGCGTCATTGAATGCAAGATGGAATGCTGAGTTGTGGAAATAGATTAACGTTAGAAGATGATGCTAGTCACGAAGAAATGCGATTGAAAGGATGTGTGGAGCTACAGTATTATTCTATTCTGCCACAAAACTGCATGAAATAAGCCGGAAAAGGACAAAAATCTGGGCCAAGTTAAGGTAAAATGACTATGGGTGATTTTTATTAAGCTTAGATGCCTCTAGTCTTTCATAAACTGATTAAAAGTGTCTAGTGATAAAAACGCGTTCTCGGGCTAAAGGGGTTCATATCGACACATAAGAATCAAGAGGCTACTGTATTGTACCTGATAAAATAAATCACCAAGGGTAAGGTGTTGCGGAGTCTCCCAAGCCCACAAGGATACGACCCAGCCTCACCTGACTGTCTCCCACGTAAGTCCTACCTTTAAAAAGCTCCCAGGCTCCTTACGATAAATAGTGAGACAGTGAGCGATGACTTTTGAACCTCTAGTGATGTTATCTTTGAAATCCAACAAACTTTTCATAATACTGTGGACGAGTTTCATAATTCTTCAATAAAAAAAATAGAATAATATTCCCAACCGCACCTGTACATTTGCTGGAAAAGAATGATAAAATTTTCCTGACCCCCCAAAAGTTAACATCGCCATATTTTTCCCCAACAGCATAAAGGATACAGTACAGGCAAGATAAATCGCTGAGGAAGGGGTGTTAGGTAATCTGCAGGGCTCACGTTATAGCCCCCACCTGTATCAGTATGCAGGGTTTGGGCCGCCGACTCAGCCCCTCATCAGGCAAGGGTTGTGTGTGTGTGTGTGTGTGTGTGTGTGTGTGTGTGGATTGGTGAAGACAGATGAGTGAGTAAACAGATCAGATAAAACTAGTGTGTGTGTGTGTGTGTGTGTGTGTGTGTGTGTGTGTGTGAGAGAGAGAGAGAGAGAGAGAGAGCATAATTTGCAAAATAAATCGCTAACGAACAGACACTGGGTAGATTCCAAAACCACCTTAAATACGGCCATTACAAGGATAGGTTTTGCGTCCTTAGCTCCCTTCCTAGACTCTCCAGTGTTGCGTGCCCTCCTTTATGTGTACGTCATCCTGATGATCTCTTGTATGTACGCACAGACACGATTTCCGGTGCTTACACGACCATGTGTCACTGTGTTAATGTGTGTACTTCTGGATTAGTGGTGCGTGTGTGTGTGTGTATGTGTGTGTGTGTGTGTGTGTGTGTGTGTGTGTGTGTGTGTGTGTACATGAATTACGTCTACACAAGGCAAACGCTGAAACTTCATACAGAACTAAGCCTCAGCCAGATTACTTATCTCTCTCTCTCTCTCTCTCTCTCTCTCTCTCTCTCTCTCCATGCCGATCAGACTAGGACAATAACTCAAAAAAAAAAAAAAAAAAACTATAACCACTATGGCCTTATTCGTTTATTTCCCCCTCAAACTGTCCGAAATCCCCGCCCCCCATCCTCCCCTGTTCGTAAAAGTTTGCAATGATTTCGGAGCCAACTTGCAACCCGACTTGCCTGGGTCAACACGAGTTTACATTTTTGATGCAAGCGACAAAATACGATCCCGGTGCCCTGTGTGTGTGTTTGTGTGTGTGTGTGTGTGTGTGTGAGAGAGAGAGAGAGAGAGAGAGAGAGAGAGAGAGAGAGAGAGAGAGAAGGGGGTAAGGTGTGTGGGTGAGATTGAATGAGATGTCAGTGTGGGAGTGGATGGATCGGTAGTTTGAGAGAGAGAGAGAGAGAGAGAGAGAGAGAGAGAGAGAGAGAGAGAGAGAGAGAGAGAGAGAGAGAGAGAGTCAGTGTGAGGGAGAGTGAGGTTGAGTCGAATATGAAAAAGGAAGACCAACACAAAGAATCTTTCATGTGTAATCGCCTTGGGATACACACACACACACACACACACACACACACACACACACACACACACACACACACACACACACGTACTGCTCTAAGAGGCTTACAATATTAATTAATATGCAGTGGCTGCCTCTTCTGAAAATATACAAGCCCTCATTTTTTCCCCTTTAAACTTTATACATTACCTGTGTGTAGGAATTGTATAAAGCGTTGATTTCTTACGTACATGCTCCTTGATGCCTACTTTATCGCAGTGGTGTCCGAAATCAGAGACGCGTAACTGACAAGGATAGTACCAACAAATATTGCCCCACACAACCACACCCAACCATCACTATGCACATACAGGTCCCTAGTTCAGTTGTAGGTGCAGAAAGACATCCTCATTCGCATATATTCACATTTTCTTTATCGTGAATGCCCGCCATTAAAACAAACCACCTATGGCAATTCAGTAATGGCGTCTGAAATATACTTCCTCTTCAGTATTTCAAAGCGTCATGGTTTAGAAATATTACTCGAGAAAGCTTTTGTCCATCACCCCTGAATATATGTGCCAGGTCTCTCTCTTTTTTTTTTTTTTCCGGATGTCCATTCAAGCTTGTAAACATCATTTCAGCCTGATAACCGATCTGTTCAGGTAGGGAAATGACAAGGGAAACTTGAAATATCCACCCCTTGGCCCCAGTGATACCGGTTTACCCCGACCGCCATACACTGGCTTGTTCTGGATCACTGCCTGCCAACCCTACCTCTATATACCACTTCAATGTCCTCTGCTCTATATTCTCCTGCATACTCAGCCTTCAGTGATTTAGGACACTTCACACCATCCTATCGGAATATTCAGTATTTTTATAAGGAAATCACAAGCATTGGATGAAGTAGCAAAATTAAGAGGAAAAAGCCAAGCAAAAAATAAAAAAAGGCTGGCGTGAAAGAAATGAGTGAATTGAAATGGGGACTTGCTCAGAGAGAGAGAGAGAGAGAGAGAGAGAGAGAGAGAGAGAGAGCATTATCTGGGAGTAAAATCAGTAAAGAAAAACTGAAGTGAACGGATTAAAGGAAGATCTCTTCTGTTTTTGCTTCTCTTCCTCCTCACCTCAACTCTCTCTCTCTCTAACGGTAAGTGCTCATTTTCCCCTCGCAAGCAATCATTTTCATTTTCATTCATCAGATAGCTTTTCAAACAACCTGATTGCATGGTTAACATACCGTGCATCTTGCCAAACCTTTTAACGATTCATTGAAATAGCCAGTCTAAATTAACCTTAGCAGTAATGTTCTACCGTAATTATGTCCATGAATGAATATTTCTGTGTCCTACATGCTTGAGCGATACATTATGGTATTATAAAAAGTACAGTAGTTTATATTTTTGCGTCGAGTAATGGGGCATCACTTTTTATTTTAAGGCTATGAAGGTGAATTAATGATGATGATGATGATGGTGATGATGATGAATGGCAGGATATTTACGTATTTACCAGTATGAACGCTGGACCCAACAGTAAATGCTAAAAAAAAAATAATAATAATAATATCGTCTTTCCTTGATCAATACTTTGTGGAAAGAAACTGATAATTCAAACAGTTCTCACAGGCATCTTTGATACCATCTCAGTTAGCGAGTTATTATATGTCTTAGTTTCTTATACTCTTTTATACTATTCATTGCTTTTAATTATCGATTTAATATGCATGCGTAATATACGAAGTGGGAGGGTGCAAATCGAATCGCTGAGAAAGTCGAGCATGCGCACTAAAGTCGAGACGTAGCCCAGCAGTGTTTCGAGTTTGAACTCCGTGTGTGTGTGTGTTTGGATGTGTCGGCGCTCCGGGTTTTCGTGTTTTTCGTTGTATCTATCTGTATTTTCGTCGCCGGAGTGATGATATAGTGAAAACAATGCCTACGGATTGTTATGGAACGCAGATTGACTGATGGTGATGAGAAATGGCTTGTGAAATAAGGAAAGAACGAACCAAAACATCCTGGTGCAGCATCAGCGGAGTGAAACAAGAGCATCAACAATAATAACAACATCCATTCCTCCTGTTCCTTCAGTATCATCACTCCTCCTCCTCTCCATCTTCGCCTCCACAACCGGGAAGTAAACCAGGTAAGGTAATATACATATGTCTGACCTTGAAAACAAAACAAAGCAGACTAATGTTATTGTGGACATTTTGTGAGTAGAGTTCCCGTTTTCTGTCAAACGTTTTCTGTTACTTGGTATTGCGATGAGACCAAAGATGCTTGATGGGTTACAAAAGATACTTGAAGGGTTACAAAAGATGCTTGGGTTGCAAAAGATGCTTGAAGGGTTACAAACGATGCTTGTAGGGTTACAAAAGATACTTGAAAGGTTACAAAAGATATTTGAAAGGTTTAAAAAGATACTTGAACAAAAGGTGCTTGAAGAGGTTATGGGTAGGTTAGGATTTGTATCTATAGGATGGACAAGGAAAGGAGAGAGCAGAGTCATTGCGTGCGTTGTTCTTGGGTAAATTATTTTCGTGCGAATTTATACTTATTTTTCGTAGGAACGACGCGGAAAGTGCAGATTATTCACATGCCTCGTTCTATAATAATAATAAATGATACGAGATAGTAAATTGTGTATCCGGACACTGGATAAGAGTAAGAGAGAAGAAATAGACAGGCTAAAGGACAGGGTTATGAAGAAGGGATATGTAGAAGAAAATGAAAGAACGAAATGAAAGGGAGATGGTTCTTTTTATCTGTCCGAGAGGAATTCGTCTCTCTGTCTGTTTCAGTCTGTCTTTCTACTTGGCCATCTCAGTCAACCTGCCCATCTCTATCTATCTGCCTGTATCTGTCAATCTACCTATCATTCTCTCTCTAACTTCCTATGTCTGTATATCGCTGTCCATTAATTTGTGTATCTGTGTGTATCTGTATATTTATCTAACTATAAAATTGTTCAGGATTTTGCCTGTTTGACGTTTCAGTACGCTTTCCTGCGAAAGTGGTGGTACTGCTGTACAGAACTGGAAGTATATAAATAGGAATAAATAGAAAAATTACAATTTGCATGCCAGTTCAATCCTGTACATTTATAACTCGCTCTGTGGTTCATTTTTTTGTCGTGAACCGATATCATACCTACCTCCCCTGACTCCATTTGAGTTAAATATGAAGAAATGAACCAGGGAATGATTCCATAACACTGATATAAGCACGTTAATGATAGAGAAATAAAGTTAGGATTTATTGCCCCACCCCCTTTTCCTCCCACACCTTTGTTTGCTTTATGTCTATTTCATTTCATTTCCTTTTCTTTCTTTTTCATTTTTTTTTTTTTTTTGCATGGTCAGATAAGGCAACCCCATCCAAAACAACCGAATCGATGATGGGATGACACGAGAGTAACACAATGACATCAAATTAATCAGTGCTGCAACAATTAATTTTTTATTTATATCACATTTTAACAAGCAGTGAAATCTCTACAGCAACCTAATTCCGGTACAAAGACAAATCAGGTTTTAAAACAGGTTAGCACTGTATTTAGGGTAAGTATATTTTTGTACTTAAATTTAGTGCAGTATCTGAAATGCGAATAATGTTGCTAAAGATTATATATAACTAAAATAGAAACGCCGTTTTTGTTCTAATCGATTATTTTTGGGCAGCATCTTATTTGAAATATGTTTACGATATATACCTGTACGCGACTGGCTCTTTATTTATTCGACAAACTGTATTACAGGGATATTACTCACCTGTGCGTTATTAGGCTATTTAGAACCTGCTTTGTTGTCACTGGTATTACGGTATTGTTACTTTGAACTTGCTTTATTGTCACTGGTATTACGGTATTCTTGTTACTCTGAACTTGCTTTATTGTCACTGGTATTATGGTATTATTATTTTGAGCTTGCTTTATTGTCGTAGGTATTTCGATAGTTACTCTGAACTTGCTTTATTGTCACTGGTATTATGGTATTCTCTTTACTTAGAACTTAGGCTACTTCGTTGTCGCAGGTATTACGGTATTGTTCCTTAGAACCTGCTTTATTTGGTATTATGGTCCCCCTGGGGGTAGGGGGGTTTCCAGAATACTCCCCCAGTATCCCTGCTTGTCGTACGAAGCGACTAAAAGGGTTGGTGGTGGGTAAGTGCCCCACCCCGTAAAAAGAACTAACTAAACAAACGAATAAAGCGCCTCTGACCCGGACGGACCATACGTTGATGACTATGGAACGGACAAAGGACATTCTTAGGGTGGGAACTTGGAATGTGAGAGGAGTGAATGATGAAGTGAAAGAGAGAGATTGTTCAGGTGCTTGAGGATGCAAGAGTGGATATATGTGGATTGACTGAAACTAAATGGAAAGGTGAAAGGGTGAGAGAATGGGAATATGGTTTAGGTATATGTGCGGGAGTTAATGAGAATGAGAGGGCAAGAGAGGGAGTATGTCTGATGATAAGCAAGAAGTGGAAGGAGATTATAAGAGAGTATGGAACAGTGGGTCCAAGGATTGTATGGGTGAGGATGAAAGTAGGTATACAAGCGTGGGCGATTGTATGTGTGTATGCTCCGACGGAGGACCGAGTGGCAAGAGTGAAAGATGAGTTTTGGGCGAGAGTAGAAGCATGTATGGACAAATTTGAGAGGAGCGAGAGAGTGTTTTTGATTGGAGACATGAATGACAAAGTTGGGAATGGACGAGTGGATGGAGTGGTTGGTCAGTGGGGTGTGCCAGCTGAAGTAGATCGGAATGGTAGTGCTTTGGTGGACATCTGTGCTGGTAAGGGGTTGGCAGTAGCCAACACCTACTTTCGGCATAAGATGATCCACCGATATACATGGAGAGTAATGAGGAGGATGGATGGTGAGCTTGTTGCACAAAAGGCAATGATAGACTATGTGTGTGTGGATGAGCGATTGAGAAGACAAGTGTTGGATGCAAGAGCGTGGAGAGGGTGGTGGAATGGAGTCTCTGACCATCACTTAGTGATGGCCAAGGTAAAGCTGCAAAGAAAATGGTTGAGGAGACGAAGGGGAAGACAGGAGGAAAGAGCTCCTCTGACAAGAGTGGAGAAATTGCAAGAGAGTGAGAAAATGGCAGAGTATAAGAGCATAGTGGAAGAAAGATTGGGAAGGTATGAGCTAGAGCAGATGGAAGGGGTGGAAGACGTATGTAAGATATTCACAGAAGAGATAGGCGCTGCGTGTGAGGTGGTGATTGGGAAGGTATGAGCTAGAGCAGATGGAAGGGGTGGAAGATGTATGTAAGATATTCACAGAAGAGATAGGCGCTGCGTGTGAGGTGGTTTGTGGAGTGAGGAGGAGATGCAAGGGTGTGCAAGGGACAGCATGGTGGAATGATGAGGTGAAATGAGCTGTGGAACAAAAGAAGAAGGCATATAGTGAATGGTTAGCGAGCGGAGGTAGGGGAGAAGATGAGAGAGAGAAGAGAGAGGTATATGTAAGCAGGAGAAGGGAGGTGAAGAGACTGGTGAAGGAGAGTAAGAAGAAAGTGGATGAAGAGTTTGGGAGGAATCTGAGTGTGAAATGGAGGGAGAGTGAGAAATTGTTTTGGAAGGAGGTAAAGAAAGTAATACAGTGTGAAAGGGGAAATAGTAGGGGAGTGAAAGATATGAATAATAGATTGTTGGTGGAGAAGAGAGAGAAATTAAGGAGATGGAAGGAGCACTTTGAGGATTTGTTGAATGTAGAAAGTGAGAGCAGTGGGAGTACAAGTGGTTGGGGAATGGCTGGGAGAAGAAGAGATGAGAGGAGGGAGGAAGAGATCAGTAGGGCGGAAGTAGTGGAAGCAATGAATAAGATGAAGTTTGGAAAGGCCCCAGGAATTGACGGAGTGTGTTGTGAAATGCTGAGGTATGGGGGTGAGATTGTTGTGGAGTGGATATGGAAGTTGTGTAGATTGGCTTGGGAAGAGGGAAGGGTTCCAGAGGACTGGAAATCAGGTAAAACTGTTCCTTTATACAAAGAAAAAGGGGAGAGAGAAGTATGTGGTAACCATAGGGATATTTGCCTTCTTAGTGTGACTGGTAAAATATATGGTAGAATACTCATTGATAGGGTTAGTCATATGACAGAGGAGCTAGTTGGAGAAGAACAAGGGGGATTTAGGAAGGGAAAAGGTTGTGTAGATCAGATATTTGTTCTAGGATGTTTAGTGGAGAAGTATCTAGAGAAGGGAAAGAAAGTATATGCTGCCTTCATGGACTTGGAGAAAGCTTATGACAGAACAGATAGGCAAGGTATGTGGAAGGTATTAAGAATATATGGAGTGGAGGGGAAATTGTTGAGTGCCGTGAAGAGTATGTACGAAGGAGCTAGGGCTACGGTGCGAGTGGATGGTGAGCTGAGTGAGTTTTTGATCTCAATGTAGGACTGAAACAGGGTTGTGTGATGTCTCCATGGCTGTTTAATATATACATGGATGGGGTTGTAAAGGAGGTGCAAGGTAGGGCAGTGGATGTGGGGCTGGCTCTAATGAATGAGGGTGAGATTTGGAAGATTCCGGTGTTGCTGTTTGCTGATGATAGAGTATTGTTGAGTGAAGATGAATGGGAGTTGCAAGGTTTGGTGAATGAATTTGGGACAGTGTGTAGGAGGAGGAATCTGAAAGTTAATGTTGACAAAAGTAAAGTTATAGTGTTTGAGAAGAATGAAGTCACAGAATGTACAGTGAGGTTGGATGGTGAGGATATGGAGAATGTGAGTGCATTCAAGTACTTGGGTAGTGTGATGAGTAAGGATGGAACTCTGGGGGATGAAGAGCGTGAAAGGGTACAGCAGGGAAGGAAAGTTGTTGGTTCACTGAAAGCAGTGATGAGAAATAGGGAGGTGAGTATGGAAGTTAAGAAGTCACTGCATGATAGTATTGTGATCCCTACCCTGACGTATGGAAGCGAGGCGTGGACCTTGCAAGAGGGGAACAAGTCAAGAGTGAGAGCAGTGGAAATGAGTTACTTGAGAGGAGCATGTGGAGTGACATGGAGGGACAGGTTGACGAATGAAGAAGTGAAGGAACGTTGTGGGGTGGATGTGGATGTGGTTGAGAAGATTAGGAGAAATACACTGAGGTGGTTTGGGCATGTGGAGAGAATGGAGAATGAACGACTGACTAAGAGGGTGTATGTAGGTGAGGTGGAGGGAGGGAGAGGGAGGGGTAGACCGACGATGAGGTGGAGGGATGGAGCTGAGAGGTATATGAGGGAGGAGAGAGTGAGTTGGGGGGAGGGTAGTCAAATGGTGGGTGACAGAGCGACTTGGAGGCGTTTTGTCTGCGGCCACCCTTTGCGGGATTAGGGCGTCGGGCTATAGATAGATAGATAGTATTACGGTATTCTCGTTACTTTGAACTTGCTTTTTTGTAACTGGTATTATTCTCGCTTTAGCCCATACAGGATCCGGTGACTTTGGGGTGTTGTATATTTTGTCTTTTGGTTCTTCCTTACTTTAAAAAAAATAAGGTCTCACTTGTACACTTGTATTTTCGTCGGTTAAGGAACCTCCCTAACATCCTTTCCTAACCGACTTATTTCTCGTTATGAGCTGTTAGTACTTCATTGTATGTTACGTAATTATACGGCCTATGTTGTTATCAGGATATGAATAACACAAAATAATAAATCGTAGCATTAAGAATAAATCGCTAAGTAAAAGATGTTCGGAACCTTAGCTGATGAGAATGCAAGCTTTATTTTTCTGTATGGCCATCAGAAATTAATTGTAAAGGAGTTATTGCACTCGTAAATAGCATAGGGTTTCTGTCGTAGGCTAGTTACCATAATTTTCGTCCTCTCTCTCTCTCTCTCTCTCTCTCTCTCTCTTTGGGACAGTGATTAAAGGGAATTTTGAATATGTCGGGGAAAAAAGTCAGAGGCGCTGAAGGGCAGGGACTGGGGGAATTTTGGCCATAAATTCCCTACACCTGCTGCCATACATATACAGGGGGAGGGGGAGAGGAGGGGAGGGAGGGAGGGAGAAGAAAGGGTAGGGAATGGAGGAAAGGAGTGTCAACGAAAGAGGGAAAGAGATGGAAGGGGAGAATGGGAGTATAGGCCAGGTGGAGGGAGTCAGAATGAGAGGGATAGGTCGACGAGGAGTAAGAGAGAGGGGGAAGAGAAGGGGACAAGGAAGGAGTGGGGATAGGTAGGGGGCAGAGTAAGGGGAGGAGTGAATTATGGTGGACTATTATATTATATATATTCTTTATTAATATTCGGGAGTGAGTTGTGTGACGTACAGGCAGGAGTGTGTGCGTGTGTGTGTGTTCAGTTTCAGTTTTTTAGTCCTGTTCATTTTACGTCTCCATATTCTCTCTCTCTCTCTCTCTCTCTCTCTCTCTCTCTCTCTCTCTTCCATCACCTCCATCTCCCTTCCACTATCATGCATCCCTCTTCTTTCTCTCTTTCCCCCTTCCCCCTCCCATCCCCCTCTCCTCCCCTTTCCCTCTCCCCCTCCCATCTTCCCCTCCTCCCCTTTCCCTCCTCCCTGTTGCTCTTTGCAACATACAGTGCACTCTGATTGCAACAATTCAACTCTGCAATATAGTCACTCCAGTTTCACTAATAAACCATATTGCACACACACACACACACACACACACACACACACACACACACACACACACACACACACACCAACTGTGTGTATGTGTATGTGTGTGTGGATGAAATACACAAATAAACATATTGGCCACAAAATATTAATTGATGTCTAGAAATACAACGGGTGTGGAGGGAGGAGAGAGGGAGGGAAGGACGGAGGGCAGCAGGGAGAGGAGGGAGGGAGAAAGGAGAGCAGTAGGGAAAGTGGGAGGGAAGGAGGAAGGATAGAAGAAAGAAAAAAGAGGAAGAGAAGGATGGAGAAGGGAGATAGGAAGGAGATGGTGAAAGAAGGGGAGAGTAAGGAAAAAAGGAAGAAAGTGGCATGAAAGGAAGTTGGGAGGGAGATGGTAAGGGAGGGGGATTGAGGGAGATTGGAAAGTTAGAGGTGGGGAGAAAAGTTGGGAGGACAGGGGATGGAGAGAGTGAGACAGGAAGGAAAACTCCTCCTCCTCCTCTTCCTCCTTTTTCCACTCACTCCTTGTCTTTTCTTCCCCTTACGTTTCTTCCTCCTTGTCTCTCCGCCTTCCCTGTGTTCCTCCCCGTCTCTCCTCTCTTCCATTTTTCCCCTCCCTTTATCGTCCTGTTCCTCTCTTCCCCCCTCCCCTCCTTTTCACTCTCTCTGCTTCATCTGTCCTTACTCTTCCTGCTTCCCTCCTTCCTCTGTATTCTTCCTTTCTTTCTCTTTCACACTTCCTCCCCATCCTTTCATTCTTCCTCTCTCCTCGTCCCCATCCCTACTTCCATATCTCTCCTTATCCCTATTCTTCCTTCCTCTCTTTGCTTCTTCCTCCTTCCTTCCTCCTTCATTCCTACCTCCTCTCCTCCTTCCCTGTCTTCCTCAGAGTCTTCCTTCTTTGCTATAATTACTTTACTAAAACAAACCGTCTTAAAAATCTAAGAATTTTGTGATTCTCTCTCTCTCTCTCTCTCTCTCTCTCTCTCTCTCTCTCTCTCCGTACTGTTATCTTGCCTCCTTTCCCCTTACCTTCTCCCCTCCCTTTCAGTCTGCCTTCCTTCCTCCCTCCCCCGCTTTGCATCCTATCGACCCCCCTCCCTCCCTCCCTCCCCATCAAAGTGAACATTATCTTCCTCGTAACCACAGATTTTCCCTCTTCCCTCCCTCCCCCCCCCCAGAATTACCTACTTACTCCTCCCCTCCCTCCCTTAAACTACCCTTCCCCCCATAACCCTTTCGTTCTTTGTTTAACCCTTTCACTGCGATGACATTTCTCCTCTTCCTACTTCTTTTTCTTTTCTCTTTCTTCTTTATCATTATCATTATCATCATCATCATCATCATCATCATCATCATCTTCTGCTGCTTCTTCTTTTTCTTCTTCTGCTGCTGCTTCTTCTTCTTCTTCTTTCTTCCTTCTTCCTCTTCTTCTTTGGTTACCTCCAGGCGTTTTTAGTAAACTTATGAGACACCCTGTAACTGAAGGGGTTAATGAAGGAAATATCCATCTCCTTCAGTTTAAAAGTATGTTGATAGGACGTCCTCGGGCTGAAGAGGCCTGCCCATTATCCTTGCTATCTTTCTCTCTCTCTCTCTCTCTCAGGTATGGCCAGAATAAGGCAGTTGGAATGGGGATGGGATGGTAATGGCCAGATATTAAAGGCTTTTTATGGCCAAATCCGGAGGCCCTCGTTCTGTACCAAAATGGCGACTGAGAAAGAGAGAGAGAGAGAGAGAGAGAGAGAGAGAGAGAGAGAGAGAAAGGGCGGGAGGGGCGTGAAGAGAGGAAGGGAAAACAAGAGCAAGGAGAGGGTGTATGAGAGTAGGAGGAGGGGGAGTAGGAAGAGAGGGAGGGGAAGGGGAAGGGAAGAGAGGGGAAAGAGGGCATTGGTATTCACCCCTGTGCTCCCCTTCATCCCCTCACTCCTGTGTGTGTGTGTGTGTGTGTGTGTGTGTGTGTGTGTGTGTGTGTGTGTGTGTGTAGTTATCCAGTCCTTTACTACCCCACACTAATAAATGTTTAACTTGTATTTTCTTTCATGACCACGTCTGTGTATACTTAAATATATCAGGTATACCCAGGATGGACCCACTTGTACTCATTAGTATTCTTTTGTATTCCTCTGTATGACGGCACATTAATTGATGTCATTAAGTATGCGAGTATAATTAAGTATACTCACGTTAACACTGACTACACATATACTCGCCTGTATTCATTCATATTCTGATGCATCATTCTGTCTTACATGGAATTCGTTTGTCGTGTACAGCATTTTTTTTTTTTGGTCCGTGTGTAATCCAAAAATTCACATTTTAAAAATATATTTAGCTCTAACATTTTTTTTTCATTGTACTGTTATTCTTTATTTTATTCATTCGTCTTAAATATACTGCATTGCATTATATCCGATAGTACCCACATTGTGCTCTGCTGCTAGTGCTGTATTTCGTACTGTAGTACATTATATTCCTTGGTAAGCCTTTGTACAGTACACATCTCCAGTACTTTGGTCGGCTGGTGATTAGGGAAGTGGTGCGTTCGAACTGACGTGAGTTCGATCCCAAGGTAGGACAGGATATAGTGTGAGGTTTTGGATGTCGTTAAACAGACTGTACTGTACAGCCACACGACCCACAGACACGCCA
Organism: Coenobita brevimanus; assembly: GCF_032717465.1. Classification (NCBI taxonomy): domain Eukaryota; kingdom Metazoa; phylum Arthropoda; class Malacostraca; order Decapoda; family Coenobitidae; genus Coenobita; species Coenobita brevimanus. The sequence goes on from NC_137003.1 coordinate 3,691,879, forward strand.
TACACTCACCGAAATAGACGACCATCACACTAGTCCTAAATGAGGCAATCGTAACACATTCAGTATGGACGGTGGGTATTAGCGCTGAAGTGAAGGTGTAGGCCTATGGCAAGTAAGAGTATTGTATGTGTACCGGTATCAGGAAATTGTGAATACGGTATAGGCTATGAAAGTAACACTGGGTGCAGGTATATGAGGACTACAATAGCATATGTACTCACATTTTTTGTGAGTGCTGTATTACATAGCCTGTTTGTAATTAGTTCACAATGAGATATAGGAAGAGGAGCAAAGAACCCCGTTTACCCCCCCCCCGCTAAAAATTCAAGGGGGGAACTGCCCCCCTAATTCCGTCGTTCATTATCCTATCACCTTATCATTTAATTAATCACGTGTCCACGTAACAAGTCATTTATCATTTGGCCGTGTTGCCTAGTAGTCTTTTTCATCTGCATAATCGACACTTTGTCTGCCTAGCTTACATCTTTTTGTTTGCCGGTTTGTATAGGTATCTATAGCTGTCTACCTGTCTGTTTGTCAGCCAGTATCTATCGATCTTTACATTATCTATCCATGTAGCAGTCTATCTAGGTTTGCCTATGGGCCTGTCTCTCAACCCCTCCCATAGGCTGTATTATCGTTGCTTGGTTAAAGAGATTCCTTGTCATCTTTCTTTGACAGTTTATTTTGTCATACGCCTCACCCTACCTCCCCTGCCTCACCCTACCACCCCTGCCTCACCCTGCCACCCCTGCCTCACCCTGCCACCCCAGCCACACCCAGCCACCCCAGCCTAACCCTACCACTCCTGCCTCACCCAACCACCCCTGCCTCACCCTACCACCCCTGCCTCACCCTACCACCCCTGCCTCACCCTGCCACCCCTGCTATACCCCTCCATCCCCTCTCTGGGATCATCACTTCCCCTGCATTAAAGTCTTCATTTTAGCTTTAATTTAGCTTAATATTTTTACAGTTAGCTTTAGCTGTGTATAAACTTAGCTGAGTTACCTGTGGTGATGCCCAGTAGACACAAAAACATAATGGTCCGTATTCTCGTCGGTTAAGGTAGCTCCTTAACACCTTTTCCTAAGCGACTTATTTTGCTTATTACACCTTACTATCCTTCTCCGTGTTACAAAAATAATTCAAGTGCCGGTATCGCCATAGTCTGCAAAGATAATGTGGGAAAGGATATTAACCAGCCGTATCCCCCCCCCCAAAAAAAAAAAAGTAAAAATAAAATAAATTGCTAAGGAATAGGTGCTAGGGAACCACCTTCCCCGACGAGAATAAGTGCCAATAACAAACAAGTGTGAGGTGAATAACACCTATTCCTTCCTTGACACATCCTTTACTAATACAGGACAGGTAAACAGCCTTATAGCACAGTGGCCAGGTGTGTATGACCCGGATAGAACACTGTACACACACACACACACACACACACACACACACACACACACACACACACACACACACACACACACACACACAGCCTTATAGCACAGTGGCCAGGTGTGTATGACCCGGATAGAACACTGTACACACACACACACACACACACACACACACACACACACAGCCTTATAGCACAGTGGCCAGGTGTGTATGACCCGGATAGAACACTGTACACACACACACACACACACACACACACACACACACACACACACACACACACACACACAGCACAGTGACCAGTTGTGTATGACCACGATATAACACAAAACACAACAGAGAGAGAGAGAGAGAGAGAGAGAGAGTCTAGATTAGATGAGAGTAAAGATGTTATCTCTGTAGATAAACGAGGATCAGGTGCATCACAAAAGGTAAACGGGGGTGAGGGAGAGGGGGGAGGGGAGGAGGAGAGAGAGGAGGGAAGGGGAGGGAGGGAGAGAGAGAAAGGGAAGAGAAGAGTGGGTGGGGAGAGAAAGTGAATAATTCTCTCTCTCTCTCTCTCTCTCTCTCTCTCTCTCTCTCTCTCTCATTTTACCTACTTTCCCACCAGCCTACCTGCCATCACCTGCCCACACCTTCCACCTGTCTGCCGTAAAAGGCTGTTTTAATTTCGCTAATCAAGTAATTTCTGTCTTTACTATAATGAACTTGGACTTTCACCTCTCACACCTTCTCTCATTCCCCCCACCCCCTTCCCTCCCCCTTCCACCCCAGCCCTTTCTCCTCCCCACCCCCTTCCCTCCACCTTGCACTCCAGGCCTCTCTCCTCCCCACCCCCTTCCCTCCACCCTGCACTCCAGCCCTTTCTCCTCCCCACCCCCTTCCCTCCACCCTGCACTCCAGCCCTCTCTTCTCCCCACCCCTTCCCTCCACCCTGCACTCCAGCCCTCTCTTCTCCCCACCCCTTCCCTCCACCCTGCACTCCAGCCCTCTCTTCTCCCCACCCCTTCCCTCCACCCTGCACTCCAGCCCTTTCTCCTCCCCACCCCCTTCCCTCCACCCTGCACTCCAGCTCTTTCTCCTCCCTACCCGCTTCACTCCACCCTGCACTCCACCTTTGTTGGTTCTGGCGCTGGTCAGACTCTAAGACAAAGTTTGCTTCTCCCTTTGCCCCTGTTCAGCCAGCAGTGCCCTTGACAACCTGGATGTAAACAGACTACTGCGGGTCGTAAGCCAGGGCAAGACGAGACTCAGCAACACCCTTAATGAGCCTCGTGCTGTCGATAGGTGTAAATCTAAGGCCACTTTTACCCTTATGTACTTAATGAGCCTCGTGCTGTCGATAGGTGTAAATCTAAGGCCACTTTTACCCTTATGTACTTAATGAGCCTCGTGCTGTCGATAGGTATAAATCTAAGGCCACTTTTACCCTTATGTACTTAATGAGCCTCGTGCTGTCGATAGGTAATACTTAATGAGCCTCGTTCTGTCGATAGGTATGAATCTAAGCCTGTTGTGTTCCCTGTTGTGTCCAGTTCCTTCCCTGATAATCCCTTACCCACTCCTGTGTCACCATCCCACTTCCTCCTTACCCTACAGCCCTCCCTTCATCCCTCTTTCCTCCTTACCCTACAGCCCTCCCTTCATCCCTCTTTCCTCCTTACCCTACAGCCCTCCCTTCATCCCTCTTTCCTCCTTACCCTACAGCCCTCCCTTCATCCCTCTTTCCTCCTTACCCTACAGCCCTCCCTTCATCCCTCTTTCCTCCTTACCCTACAGCCCTCCCTTCATCCCTCTTTCCTCCTTACCCTACAGCCCTCCCTTCATCCCTCTTTCCTCCTTACCCTACAGCCCTCCCTTCATCCCTCTTTCCTCCTTACCCTACAGCCCTCCCTTCATCCCTCTTTCCTCCTTACCCTACAGCCCTCCCTTCATCCCTCTTTCCTCTTTACCCTACAGCCCTCCCTTCATCCCTCTTTCCTCCTTACCCTACAGCCCTCCCTTCATCCCTCTTTCCTCCTTACCCTACAGCCCTCCCTTCATCCCTCTTTCCTCCTTACCCTACAGCCCTCCCTTCATCCCTCTTTCCTCCTTACCCTACAGCCCTCCCTTCATCCCTCTTTCCTCCTCACTCTCGTTCTCCTTCTCCTCAATTACCCACTCTTAAAGTACCGTACTTAGTGGTTCCTCCGTCCTCCTTTTTACACCTATATTCTGTCTCCCTTCCTGTAGGGAGAAATATAAAGCAGGTCCTGGTAGTGAAGGGGTTAATCTGTGCATCACCCCCATCCTCACCCCTCCCCAAAACAGGTACAAGACTTTCTACCTGGGTAACTTACTGCTCTCTCTCTCTCTCTCTCTCTCTCTCTCTCTCTCTCTCTCTCTCTCGTTTGGTATACTGTGGTGGTGGTGGCATCAGGGGTTTTGTTACTGTGACGGGAGGTGTGTGGCGGGGCAAGAGTCACACACCAACCCCACCCTCCGTCACAAGAGAGTTACACCAAGCTAAGTAAACTGATTTAGTATTTGCGTCACCGGAAGATACAAGATGCTACCGTACTGTTTGAGATAAAGATATGCCAGGTAGAGATAGTATTGTGTGTGAGCCAAAGAGACGAACGAAGATAATGTAGGAGTGATATAGAGTTATACGGATACTCAGATCACACAGACTGTGATACCCTTACTAGGTAGCAGATGTGATGACAGCTATAAAAGTAAAACAGAGAGAGAGAGAGAGAGAGAGAGAGAGTTGCCATAGAAACCAAGTCACAGGCCAGCCAGTGAAGGAATGGCAGCAGGAAGGGGGGAGGGAGGGTCAGGTGTAACAACTGGTGGAATTTTTGCTTCATAAAAAAAAAAAAAAAAAAAATCGGTAAGAATTGGATTTAATTAACTGGTACATGTGGGAATGGCAGCAGTAGCAGTAGTAGGAAGCAGGGAGTAGACAAAGCATAATTAATACCTGTAGCAGCAGTAATAAGCTGGTAGTAGTAGTAGTTGTTCCCTAGGCAGTCTGGCCGAACAGCCCCGAGTCCCTCAGGAAGGCAATGGCCGAGACCGGGCTTTCCCATAGAGCTCTCAAGGAGTGTATGTTGTGTTGTTGGCGTAGGTGATTGTGGGCAATACAGTCGTCCATAATGTGCTTAATAGTATGGAGTGCTGTGTTGCATCCTGGACAGGCATCAGCAACGGAGTCATCCAGCCCCTTCTGGTAGCTTAAGAGAGCTGGATGGTGCCCACATCTTAGCCTGGCCAGGTGGACCCTGTCCTCACGAGGAAGATAGGATTCAGAAGGGTGGATTCACGAGGAAGATAGGATTCAGAAGGGTCTGACGTAGGCGAGGGGGGAGAGAGGACAGTATTTGTGTATGGTATCGTGTGCTGGGTGTTGTTTTGATGTTCCTTGGTGTGGATGGATGTGCTGCCATGTAATATAGTGGATGTTGTGGGTTTGTGGAGGCTGCAGCAAGAAACTGGGTGCCTCTCATGTCTAGGTGATCCTTGACTTTGAGGACTTTGGTTTCTTGATGTAGATGGTCTGTGGGTGTAGTAGGCTAGCAGTGCAGCCTGTGATTATTTTTAGGGCCTTGTTCTGTATGGTCTGTAGAGTGTTGTAGTGTGTTTTGGTGAGGTTAGAAGCCCAGGCAGGGCTTGCATAATTCATCACTGAACGTATGTATTGTTTGTATACTGTGGTGGTGGTTTCTTTGTTGTGTCCAAATGTTGTATGGGCAAGTGAACTCAAAGCATTGAGTCTTGGTGTTATTTTTAATGTTTGTGATGTGTTGTTTAAATGACATTGATATCGAGTAATAAGCTGGTAATAGACAAAGCTTAATACCAGCAGCAGGCCAGCACTGATTTTGTTATTGCTACTGACAGACGGTTTTGTTTTGCTTTCATTAGATGTTTGATGGTGAAGGAGTTAAGAGCATTTGTACCCCGTTGATGCAGCAGGTTTGGCCAGTGTGTAATGCCAGGTTGTGAAGGCAGCACTACTGACTGAGGTGGTCGGGGGGAAGGGGTTAAGTGAGCAGGTGAAGCTATGTGGCAGGGATGAATTACTAGGGGGAGGTAGGTAGGTAGATAGATAGATAGATGGATGGATAGATAGATAGGTAAAGATGGACTGAGGGAGACTGGAGGTGATATATTGAGAGAGCTGCAGGTTAGAAGTGAAAGGATGGGAGAATGATTGATGAGATGAATGATAATTCTCTCTCTCTCTCTCTCTCTTTCTCTCTCTCTCTCTCTCGCTCGCTCTCTCTCGCTCTCTCTCTCTCTCTCTCTCTCTCTCATAAACCAGCTTCGTGAAAGATAGTTTTTTTTCATGCGAGGAAGGAGGAACCAAAGGCCATGAGCCAGTAATAACAGTTCCCTCCAAGAGAAAACCAAAATACAATAGAGAGCCAAATTCAATATCCGATCATTTCGAGATGCCTGGACACACTGCGTTTGAAAGACTGGAGATCATAGGAAACAGGAAATACAGACAGAGGGAGACAGTTCCAGAGTTGACCTGTTGCATAAATGAAGGACTGGGAGTAACAGTTAACTCTTGCATTAGAGAGTTGGAAAGAAAAGGGATGAGAGTTTGCTGCCAGACGGGTGCTACGCGCCCGTCGTAGAGGTGGAGGAATGCATGCAGACAGTTCAGAGGAGCAGTGACCATTAAAGTAGCGATAGAAAAGAGATAAAGATGCAACAGTGCGGCGAAGAGACAGTGGTTGAAGGGAGTCAGTAAGAGGGGGAGAGTTAATGAGACGAAAAGCCTTTGACTCCACCCTATTGAGAAGAGCTGTATGTGGGGAGCCTCCCCACACATGAGAGTTGTACTCCACACAGGGGCGGATAAAACCCCTGTATAGAGTCAACAATTGTGCAGGGGTAAAGAAAGAGCAGAGTCGGCTTAGCACACCCAATCTCTTGGAAGCAGATTTTACAAGAGATGTAATATGATCTTTCCAAGATAAGTCCCGAGTAAATGAAACCCCAAGCATGTTCAAAGATGATGCAGGATTAAGCTGAATATTATTAAACATTAGTGGGTATACCTGTGGAAGATTTTGTCGGGTTATAGGTGTAAGAACTGAGTCTTAGATGTATTAAAAACAACCATATTATTTTTACCCCAGTCAGAGATACGAGCCAAGTCAGACATTAGGTGTGCCATAGCCTCATCCCTTGTTTGTTGAAGTAACTGCTGAGATGGGCGTTTCGGGAACCAAATGGAAAGGTGAAGGGTGGAGTCATCAGTGTATGAGTGGATAGGATTAGATGTACAGCTTAGAAGATCACTGATGAATAAAAGGAAGAGAGTTGGTGATAGGACAGAGCCCTGAGGAACACCACTGTTGATAGATCTAGGAGAAAAACGATGGCCGTCTACAACAGCGGCTATAGAACGATCAGAAAGGAAGCTGGCGATGAAGGCACAGATAGAAGGATAGAAACCGTAAGAGGGCAGTTTGGAAATTAAAGATTTATGCCAGACTCGATCGAAAGCCTTTGAGATGTCAAGTGCAATGGCAAAGCTTTCGCCAAAGTCCCGAAAGGAGGATGACCAGGAGTCTGAAAGGTAGGTGAGAAGATTGCCAGTGGAGCGTCCCTGATGGAACCCGTAATGACGATCAGAAAGAAGGTTGTGATAGGAAAGATGCTTTAAAAATTTTCTATTGAGAATTGACTCGAAAACTTTTGAGATACAGGACGTTAAAGCAAATGGACGATAGTTGGAGAGTTGGGAGTGGTCACCCTTTTTTGGGACTGGCTGAATGAGAGCAAACTTCCAGCAAGAAAGAAAGGTACAAGTTGACAAAGGCGAAAGAGTTTGCCTAGGCAGGGTGTAAGCACAGCACAGTTCTTGAGAACAACTGGAGGGACTCCATCAGGCCCATATGCCTTGTTAGTATTGAGGCCAGTGATGGCAGAAAATACATCAGCTGAAGAAATTTTAAGGTCAGCCATGAGGGAGTCAGAGGGGGGAAGTGATGGAGGAACAGCACCGGAATTGTCTAAAGTGGAATTGGAGGAGAAAATCTGTGCGAAGAGATCTGCTTTATCAGTAGAAGAAATAGCTGCAGAACCATCAGAGTAGAAAAGAGGAGGGAAGGATGATGAGGTAAAGTTGTTAGAGAGGTTTTTGGCAAGGTGCCAGAAGGAGCGGGAAGAATTCGAGTTGGAGAGCTGAGAGCATTTAGTACGGATGAAATTATTTTTAGCAGAGCGAAGAACAGACTTAGCACGATTCCGGGCAGAAACGTAACGATGATGTGATTCAGGGGTGGGTTGGCTCCGGTACCTTTTGTAGGCCCTCTCCTTGTTGCGGACAGCATTAGAACAAGCGTGATTAAACTAAGGCTTTCTTGCGTTAGACAAAGGATACGAGAAAGGAATGTATGCTTCCATGCCTGAGAGAATAACCTCTGTAATGCACAAGGCACACTCAGATGTCTCCCGGTCATGGAAGCAATAATCATTCCAGGGAAAATCAAAGAAGTACTGCCTGAGGGCCTCCCAATCCGTGGCTCCAAAATGCCACAGACGCTGTTTCCCTAGAGGGTCCACAGGCTGTACCGGAGTGATAGGACAGGTTAAGGTGATGAAGTTGTGATCGGAGGAGCCCAATGGAGAGAAATGATTAACAGTGTAAGCAGAAGGATTAGTTGTAAGGAAGAGGTCAAGTATGTTGGAGCTCTCTCCAAGGCGGTCTGGGATACGGGTAGGGTGCTGTACAAGCTGCTCTAGGTCATTAAGGATAGAAAAGATGTAGGCTTGTTCACCAGGTGTATCAGTGAAAGGAGAGGAGAGCCAAAGGTGGTAGTGAACATTGAAATCTCCTAAAATGGAGATTTTAGAGAAAGGAGAAATGGATAGAATGTGTTCCATTGTAGAAGTAAGATAGTCGAAGAATTTTTGATAGTCAGTAGAATTAGGGGATAAGTAAACAGCACAGATATATTTAGTCAGAGAATGACAGGAAAGCCGAAGCCAGTTTGTGGAGAATTCAGAAGAATCGAGTTCAGGAACACGAGAGCAAGATAAGTCGTTGCGTATATATACACAAGAGCCACCTTTGGCTTTGAAATGAGTATAGAGAAAGTAGGAGGATACAGGAAAGGGTTTGCAGTCAGTTGCCTCAGACAGCTGAGTCTCAGTTAGAAAGAGAAAGTGAGGTTTAGAGGAGGAGAGGTGGTGCTCAACAGAGCGAAAGTTAGAGGAAAGGCCGCGAATGTTGCAGAAATGAAGAAGTGAGTCAGACAGTGGTTCCAGGCAGCTCAATTCGTCACCGGGAGAGGGGCGGAAGGTGGGGGCATTTATGGTCCCCCCCCCCTGGGGACTCCGAGGCTGAGTGTTGAGACGCCATGATTTTTTGAATTTTGGAAAAGGAAGCGTAGTGTGTACTGTGCATGTAGTTTGGTGTAGATAGTTAGAGAAATTTGTATTGGAGAGCATGCTGGCCTACTCTCTGTGTTACTGAGACACTGAAAAAGTTCAGCAAAGGGGGATGGTCAGGAACTAGTCCTGAGAGCTGATGAAACGGGAGCTCCAGCACTCCCTGTCATCAGCTTTCCATCCACCTCGGGAGTACTGCCCTGCTCGACTGGTGAAGAGGAGAGAAGGAGAAATAAAATACATTTATGAAAAAGATGAGAAGAATATTTGAACAGAAAAGATAGTTACGTAAAAATAATGTTAAGGAAATAGGGGAGTAGATAGATAGGCAGGTAGATACTTGACATGACAGAGGAAGCAGGTACAGAAGTGAGAGAGAGAGAGAGAGAGAGAGAGAGATGGGGAGAAAACCCCTCTAGTTTTTACCTCCCTCTCTCACATCCACCTGTGCCCTCGATTACCTTTTTATTTATTTATTTATTTATTTATTTGTAGCTCCTCTCTCGGGTAGCTCGCATCAAGTTCTTATTTTGTATGTTTTCGTACTAGCTCTCTCTCTCTCTCTCTCTCTCTCTCTCTCTCTCTCTCTAGCCATTCATCTTCTGTTTTTTGTCATTTCCTTGTTTTTCTTCTTTTATCCTTTTATTCATTTTCCTCCCCTACCTCCATCCTTCCGTCCCTTTCCCTTGCTTTCCGTCCCTCCTTCGGGTGTCTCTTTCGTCTTTCCATGTACCTTCTTCACCCTGTTCCCTCTCTGCCCACCCACCAAAATTCCGCCATCCTGTCTTCTTTTCCTCTTACTTGCCTCCACATTTTATCCCTCCACTCCTCTCTTCTTTCAATTTCCTCCATCACTTCCTTCAGTCCTTCCTTTTCTCTTCCATTTTTCCATTTCCTCCTTTCCTTCCTTCCATCCCTCCGTCTTTTTCTTCCTTTCTTTCCGTTCCTTCCTTTCATTCCTTCCATCCTTCCTTTTCCTGCATCCTTCTATTTCCTCCTTTCTTCCTTTCATCATGTTGTTTCCTCTATTCTTCCCTTACCCCGCTTCCCTCCTTCCATCCGCCATTCTTCTCCATCCTTCCATTTCCTCACTTCCATCCTTCCTTTCCCTCCAACCTTCAATTTTCTCCTTTCCTTCCTGCCATCCTTCCATTCCCTCCATCCATCCATTTCCTCCTTTCCTTCCCTCCTTTCCCTCCATTTGTCCATTTCCGTTCCTTCCTTCCATCATTCCATTCTCTCCATCCTTCCATGTCCACCTTCCCTCCCTCTCTCCCTCCCTTGCCTCAGGCAGCCCTAAAAGCTTTTTTTGTACTCGAGTTATAAAAACCACACAAACCATACCGATATTTTCCTTCCACCCTCCTTCCCATATCACACCACAACTACCACTACTAGACTACCACAGCTACCGTACTAATCTACCACAGCTGCCACAACTACCACAGCTCTCATAAATACCACAGCTACCACAACTCTCAG